>NC_086005.1:24008929-24339643 GCF_030014385.1 Trichomycterus rosablanca | reverse complement strand
CACAGAGTAAGAGTGCTGATTTAAAACGCACCCTCACCCTCTATTTTCCTACAGAGAAAAACATCCAAGACCAGCTACATTGTTTGAAAACCTACATCCACTTTGCCAAAAGCATGTGGGCAATGTGTTACAGTCTGATAAGACCAAGGGTACACTTTTCAACCATAATTTAAATAAATAAATAAATAAATGCCCACAGTGAAGCATGGTGGTGGAAGCATAATGCTTTGGGTCTGTTTGCCTTAGGCTGGAACTAAGGATGAAGAGGAATTTCTCTTTTAAGCCTGACAACAACCCAAAGCATACCCCCAAATCAACAAAAGAATGGCTTTACCAGAAGAAAATCAAAGAGCCCAAACCTGAATCCAATTAAAAATCTTTGGGATGACCTGGATAGGGGTGTGCAGAAGAGATGCCCTCAAAATATGACAAATTTGGATAACTTTGGCAAGAATGTCAAAATGTACTATGCTGATAGACCCATATCCAAAAAGACTGAATGCTCTCATAAGATACGTCTTTTATTTTTATTTTCCTTTCCTAGAGGATTTGTTTGATTAAAACAAATTATAGGTTACTGTAAGTTAAAAAAAGTAAAAGTTTATTTGTGTATTTGTATGTGTGTATGTCTTTGCCTCCTGCCTGCGTTCAGGAAAATAATGAAGACCTTGACAGGGTGTGAGGAACCAGAAACCGTGGTCCCGTGTGGAATAGTAGGTGTCAGAACAGGGCAGAAAGAGACAATCTGTTCCACTCACGGGGTGCAAATAGCCCTTCGTTGTCAGCAGAGCCTGAGTGAACCTATGCCGATGTCACCCGCGCTACAGCACATGGGCGCCAAAGTCACCAGGGTCACAGAGCGAGAACAGTTGCGTTAGCACCCAAGGACGGGCGGCGGACAGGCAGCACACCTGTCAGCGCGACACGGGACACGAGAGCAAAGCCTACGCCGTCCGAGTCCACTCGAGTCCAGCGTGTACATGCCAGAAGTGACTACTGAGAAACAGAGGACACGTCTCAATTCAAACACCGGCCCTCAGATATTCACTCCAGCGCACAAACAAGACTCTCTAGCAGCACCGGCGCAGACGAGGCGAGGGTGCCCATCCATCATGCTGCGGGGTAGGCGGCTGATTGAGAGGAGACTTGAAAGAATGGTGCCACGCAAGGCATTAGCATTCAGGCTGGTTTAGCGTTATGGAAATCAGCACAACGTTCAGTCGCTAAAGCTGCACCTCGGAGTGTGTCAGAGCCCACTCAGCTCTGATCTGATCCCGGGAACATAATGGAATATAAACATGACCGTATTAGCATTTCTAGCGGTACTAGCCTGTCAACATGAAGCTCATGCAAGAAGAAAGGTGACACTAAGGATAAATCCAATAGGGTTCGACAATATAAAAGTATATACACCTGGTGGTCAAAAGTATGTGGACACGGTTCTGAATGATTGAGGGGTTACATTTACATTTTCGGCATTTAGCAGAAGCCTTTATCCAAAGCGACCTACATTACAGTTACAGTATACAGTCTGAGCAACTGAGGGTTAAGGGCCTTGCTCAAGGGTCCAACACAACAATCTGGCAGTGGTGGGGCTTGAACCAGAAACCTTCTGATTACTAGTCCTGTACCTTAACCGCTAGGCTACAACTTGTGTTATCAGGTTTACAGGTGGTTAAGCCACACCCATTGCTAACACACTTTTTCAACTTTGTGGCTCATCAAAATTTACTAAATATTCAGAAGCATGTGGACACCAAACCATAAGCTTCTATTCCAAAACATCAATTTGCAACTACAACAGCCTCTGCTCCTCTGAGAATGCTTTCCACATGGCTTTGTATTGTACAGTATATAGGTATGTGTCCCTATTTCATAAAGCATTTGTAAGGTCAGGCAAGGATGGAAATCCAGAAGGCCTGGCTCACAGTTGGCATTCCCATTCGTCCCAAACGACTTTGGTTAGGTTCAGATAGGGGCTTTTTGCAGTTCTTTACATCAAACTCATCAAATCATGATTTTATGGGCCAAGGTACAATCACACACAAGTATTTTTCTTGCAGTATGTAACATTTTATTAATAAAATATGTGAAGTCTATTATAATACAGACAAACAAACAAGCAAAGCCAGTAAAACATGGTTATGGCTATGCTATGTCAGAACTGCCACGCCCATTGCTAATGAGAGAAAATGAATTTAAAATATATTCTATTGTGTCACCTGAAAATACACAATATGGTCAACAAGTATGTAGATATCTGACCATAAGCCTGACGCACATTCCATTTAAAAAGCATGGGCATCGATAAGGGTCCTCACCCCCCTTATGCGCCTCCTCACAAGACATTACCTGCATTTTTAGGAATTTCTGCCCATTCAAGGTGTTGTCATGGTGATGGTGAACGCTGGCGCATTTGGCTGCCGCTACCGTTGCCGTATTTTATTTTATTTTATTGTATTTTATTTTATTTTTATCGTAATTTTCTTTCATTTTCATCTTTTCACTCACTCCTGTGGTCACTAGCCATTCGTGCATTTTTGGGTCGTGAGAGTTACGCTGGTGTGTTTGGATGCCGCTTCTCCCCCAGTGAAACTGTTTGAACGAAAACATTGCACGAAACATTTTACTGGATTTTATGCATTGGATTTGGGATCTTTTTTACTGTGCTTGTGTTGCTGATGCTTCTATGATGTGGAGCGGTGTATCCGGAGCAGTGAGAGTTAGCGGATAACTCCTTTCTCTGTCAATGTGGATTGTTTGGAATTGCTCCTTTGGCTGCTGGGATTGGATGGCTTGGAGTCTCTGCAACTTTTCTGGTCTAGACAACGTCTGCGGTGTCATCATGACGATGGAGTGCTCTTTCAGTGAACTCTAAGCTCTGGGACATTCACGGTATAAACTGCTCCACCGCGACCTTGGTATTTTGCAAAGGCCTAAATATTCCCACCGAGCCTCAGTTCGGACTTTTGTTTACCAACAGCATGCTAACAGCAACGTTCCCTCACTCTGGTCACTGCAACGCCGTGAGGTTGCCAAGGTGATGCTAGGCTCCTCCCACCAGAAGTACGGAAATCTTATCTGCAGCAGCGTTCAAACCCCCTCAAAACATCTTTTCCAGCTGACTCAGAACTGTGCCACATGTTTGGTGTTTCCTATGTTTGTAAATATGTATTTTATTTATTTTTGCTTAGTAAATGTGTATTTTATTTATTTTGCTTAGCTTTTCTATATTTTTATTGTACAGTGTCCTTGGGTGTCATGAATGTGCTTTTCAAATAAAATTTTATTATTATTATTATTATTATTCAGTTGCTCGAGAACACCAAGTTTGTGTTTACCAATCAATCCCAGAGGTGTTAGGTCAGGGGTGGGGTCGAGGTCAGGGCTCTGTGCAGGCCAAAGAATTGGAGTTATTACAGTCCAAACTCATCACATAATGTCTTTATGACCACTGCTTTGTCCACAGTCAGGATTAAACAGGACAGAAGGTTCTTTAAACTGTTGCCACACGTTGGAAGTATATGAGTTATTTCATACAATTGATTTATCTTTACACATTAGCAATGGGTATGGATGAACTTAATACTTAGGAGGTCCAGATATTTTTGGCCATATAGTGTATGTGTTACATAGTACGTAACAATAACCATTTTAGTCTGTGCTGTTTCTTCCCCCAGGTTCCCCAGTAATAAGAACTTGTTTTTATATACATCTGAGCCAACATTCTGTACATATTTAGAGAACACATCTGGCCCCATGAGATACACAGAAAAGGCTTAAGAGGACAACTAAAAGGCAAGATCATATAATAAGAACCCACTGTGGAGTGGATTTTAAATAGTTCCTCCCTCTCTCCAATCCATTATCCATCCTTATACTGTTTGTGCCATTATCATGCATGGCACAAGCAGTGCGCCAATTTTGCTCTGCCCTTCTTAGTGGTGTCAAGAAAGGCAGAACTAATGACAATAATCTTCTATATTCCCAGAGCCATGGATACATGCTGTCTACACACACACATCTGCTTTATTGACTTATCCTGGTCAGTGTTGTTGAGGGTCAAGGGCTTATTTTAGGGACATAATAGGTGCAAGTACTTAAAATTTGACAGAATTACAAACTGTTGAAGGATGTGGGGACAGGAATAATTCTTACATGATCAAACAGCTACACATAAACCTAACATCACCATGTTTAATGCCAAGCTTCTGCTGAAAGCAGAAAATCTGACTCTGCATTTACATTTGTAGGGAAAAAAATTACTACTAATAAAGGTCTTTCTTCCCATCACTTCATATTCATCCCCACACAGATCCACCCACCATCCCCCTTTTTCATTAGCAGACTAATGAAAGACTTCTAATGGTAACATTTCTGTGAGACATTTAGCTAAATGACCCTTTATTAGGAAATAAATAATTCATGACAAATAATAATCTAGACCTCTCACTCAACAGAATCTGTGGTTCAAGTATGAGCCCCAATTCATCTGTCCATTACAGTGAGAGTCTTTTTATTTGCCACCATTTCTTTTCATTAATGAAATGCAAATCAAATCCTTCTTCTGTCTGATTAGCTTTAATAAGTCCTCATTGACTGTTAACTCATTAAGCTCATGTATTCAATTTCAGCATGGCTTTGAGGAGCCTTATTAATGTCCTAAATATTATCAGTTGACCTCTTGAATGCTAGAAAAAAAATTACTGGGGTTGGCCACGTCCTTCAAAATTAAAATTAGAAACACGTCTCTGTGTATTAACGGCATCCTTCTTAAAAAGGTACGTTAATGACTTTATTAGAAAGAGATAAAACAATAAGGCTTTGTGGAACCTAATGTAGGTACATTGAAAAATGGAAATAGTTTTAAAAGAAAAGTGTATTTAAACTAATTAATAATTATTATTTAAAATAAATTAAGTATTTGAACTATACAGTCCTGACCTCAACCCCAATGAATATTTTTGTAAAACACTGATTGTGAGTAAGACCTTCTCATCCAATATCAGTGCACAAATTCCCACAGGCACACACAGAAAAAGCAATGATAGCTCATTTCCATATTAACCCATATACACTATATGGACAAAAGTATTGGGACACCTTTCTAATTGTTTTAGCCACAACAATTGCTAGCAGGTGTAATACATTATTTATATAAAATGAATTATATGCTTTCAACTATGCAGCAACAATTTAGGGAAGGCCCCTTCCTGTTCCTGTGCACAAAGAAAGAGAAGCTGGGTTTAAAGAAACTCCAGTGGCCTGCACAGAGCCCTGACTTCAAAACGACTGCAAAGCTTTGGAATGAACTGAAACATTAATTAAGGCTTTTCTGACCAACATCAGTGACCAGCCATGCAAACACTCTTTTGACAAACAGGCACAAATTCCCACAGGTATATGTCAAAGTCTTGTAAGAAGCCTTCTCAGAAGAGTGGCTGTTATTACAGCTGAAAAAAAATCACATATAGGTCCTTTAATTTTAATACCATTTGTTTTTGAAATGGGATATCCAATAAGCTCATGGACTGATGTCTACATACTTTTGGTCATAATTTACATTTGACATTTAGCAGATGCTTTTATCCAAAGCAATTTACAGTACTGTGATAAATTTATTGTGAGCAATTGAGGGTTAAGGGCCTTGCTTAAGGGCCCAACAGTGGCAACCTGGCAGTGGTGGGGCTTGAACCAGCAACCTTTTTAATTAATAGTCCAGTACCTTAACTGCTAAGCTAAAAATCTCTATGAAATTCTGTATATCTGGAGCATGGTAAAGGGTATCTGTCTCAGACTTATATGTCTCTTACTATTCAAATACATTAAAGCTTGGTCTTGTATGACTAAATATATCAGCTCACCATAAACCATGGCCATTTTTCTCATATAAATCCATCTATCCATAAGTCCATTCTTCATTTCCACTAATACTAGCAGTCCTGTAGAGCAGTGACCCTGGTGTCTCTGAGTTCGCTGATTCCAGTGTTCATGTTCATTTTGACACCCGCCGAGTTCTAACCAGCCATGAAGGTGATGCATGAAATCTGTCACCCCAGAAACACACAACCTCAAGCAGAAAATTAGAAAGAGCCTTCATTTTCTCCGGGGGTGAAAGTCATCATGACACGTTTTATTGGCTTACACGCAGCATTTTGGCCAGAGATAGAGGTAATGTGGGAGCGGCAAATCAGATCTAAATTACATCCTTAATCTGTTATATAGATCCTAAATAACCTGATAACACCCCTGGCTCTCTTACAGGGGAAAATGCTCGGTGTTCATGGATCCATGAAAGGCGACACCATCCGAACCCCATTCTCTGCTAAGCTGTACCCGCTCAGTTCTGGATTTGTGCATCTAGTCCACATTCCCGTCACGACAGATCCCTGTTTATCTTATTGAGTCGATTTTGCGTTATTGATTCTGTGAAGGACGGAACAACTTTGAGGCTTTCGAGGGGTTGAATGGCTGTTTCCCTAAGCGCAGACTGAATATGTGTCTGAATATTGTTAGCAAAAACAATCGCTGTTCCTGTACACATCGTTACAGGTCAATATGGAACAGGGTCATATACAGCACAATTAGTGATCTCTAGTGTAACACTTCAGCTGGTTAGTGGCCAGATAAATGAGAGTTCAGGTCATCTTTTGCTGACAGTTCAACAGTATGACTGTTTCTGTGCATACTTCCAGGTCCACAAAGACATGGTTTGGTGTAAACTTCAGTGACATGCAGTGGCGTCATAGCCATAACCCAGCTGACCACCATAGGAATACATTTCAATAAATATATATTCTTAAGAGTTTAAAAGGTTTCATCATTTGTGCACATTGGCACAGTAATGCTAGACCATGAAAGAACCTTCCCTAAACTGTTGCTGCAAAGTTAGAAGCATATAATTCCCTTTATATAATTTATTTATTGAACTTGTTAGCAAATGTTGTAGCTGAAACACATGAATTCAATAATTAGAAAGGGCGTCCCAATACTTTTGTCCATAAAGGGCCTGTCTGAAAACCTAGTGAGCTGCCTTGCTGCCTACTGCCTACATAGGCAGCTGACTCAGTAGAGAGGATTCTAATAAGACATCAAATTCATAAGACAGATTATTTAGACATCACCGCAGTTTTCGCTTACTAAGCTAACACAGTTAGCCTCAGGACATTCAAACCAATAGGCTGAGGCAGCACAACCCGCTAGCATCTTCCTCCGTGTACCAAAAACAGTCCCCTTATCAACTGCCCCTGATAAGCCCGAATTTGCAAATAAATGACACTTGTACACCTTTATACAAATTAAAAATCTATTTCAATATCAAATTTATTAACATTTAAAAGAAAATCAGTTAGTTGCTCCACATTTGTCTGACATAAGTGGAATTTAGTTTGAGAAAAGTTGTGCCGCACTGAATGCTGGGATTGCCTTCATCACTGAGGAAACACTGAATGCTCCCTTGTTATTCAGTCAGATTATGACTTAGAATTAAGGCACCTCAGTAGGCAGCATTTTAAGACATCTAAGAAATGAAACAGCCTTCCTCTCAGGAGGGTATGTAGAGAGATCACTAGGTTTTACATACTTAGGTCTAGGAGGGCCCACAAATTGCACTGCCATATGGGGAACTGAGGGATTGTGGATCTCTGCGAGTCAAACCGTGGCAAGCTATAGCTCAGGGCGAGGGTATAAAATAATATACAGGGCTTTGAGTGTTCCCAGGACCACAATAATTTAATAATGAAAAAAAAAAGCTTGGCACAACCTTGAACCCTCCCAAAGTTGGCTGGCTGTCCAAATTGAGCAGCCGGGCAAGAAGGGCCTTAGGGAGGTCAAGGACGAGTCAGAAAAGTCTCTACAGAAAAAAAAGCTAAGACTAAACAAAACTACTTCAGCCTCATTCTCCTCACATGGCTCTGTAAACAATACAGCAGCGTAAACAATCAGTAGCTACCACACAGACAATAAAACCAAAACACTTCTTATTCTAGTCTTTTAACTTTCTTATGTCAAAGAAAGAATAAAAGAAACATTATTTTCTCTCTGAGGTTTAACTACAGTTACCGTTACGTCTGCAAACCGTGTAAAATAAACAAGTTGGAGACAAAATAAAACACCAAAAGGAAAATATGTGCTAATGCACCAGACCAAAATAGCCTGCTGAAGTCTTAAAGCTGTGGTTAATTTCTTTTTCTCTTAAAGGAGTCGGAGAAAGAACTAATAAAGCCAGATACCACACTCCATATTGTGTTCCAGACCACTAAATGTACTTTTTTATTCCTTTTTTTCCTAAAGCAAACTACCACGCTCTAACCACCAGCCTGCTTCTCTTCACCAGTGCTACTTTGATGCTCATTATGATTCCATCTGTCTCACATCTGCATCTCTTTAGAGGAGACGTGAAAGACATTACTAATTCGGTCTAGAGAAAAAAAAAAAAAGAGGCATACAGACCCCCGCCACCAAATATTCTCATTTTACGCTCACTGGATTGTTTTCTGGGTGGCACTGGGGTCTGTGGGTAACGCTGTCGCCTCACAGCAGAAAGGACATGGGTTTTATTCCGTGGCCGGGCGACTAGAGTCCTTTCTGTTTGGAGTTTGCATGTTTCTTCTGTGTTTCTTGTGGTTTGTGTGAATGTGTGTGTGTGCCCTGTGATGGACTGGCAACCTTTTTTGGGTTTCCTGCCTTCGTTCCCCCAAATAAAATGAACCAACCGTGACCTTGACTAGGATGAAGCGGTGGTACAACAGACGATTAATGTACCGGTACTTGATAATGGTACCTAGGAGAGCACAAAGGCTCCATGAAGACTTCCATCTGTGTGTGTCACAAGGAAAGGGTTAGGTTTACTAGCCCACTACTGCGGCAATCCAGGGTTCGAATCCCCAGTGATGCTGACCGGTCATCTACAGACGTGATTGGCTACTGTATATCTGAGGGTGGGATGGCCGAGACCCTGCAATGGATTGGCATCCTGTCCAAAATGAATAAACACATTACACACAGTGATTCCAGGGAAAACAAACCACCGCAACCTTGATAAGGATAAAGCATTGGTTAGACATGAAAATAAAATAAAATTTTGCCACATGTTAATGTGAACACATCTGTGCTGTACTGAAATGCATACATTTCATTTACTGCACTATAATGCACTATTTTTAGAGCCCACCAACCCACCCATCGCAATTTAGTTACAGATATACTGACAAGTCTGTACAGTTAACTAGGTAAAGGTTGGGTCAGTTACTGACAGAAGCTACTAAGTGTAAAATAAAGTGAACATTAATGCGAGAGGATTTGTCTTGAATGATCTTGTTGCTCTTTTAGTCGTACATCAGGTCTCGCTTAGCAGCCCTATACTTAAATAAAGCCACAGCAATGAAGACATACCAGACCCACCCACCCACACACACAAAGTACCCCCACATATATTACACACCACACACAATACAAAACCAGGTTCACTAGAGAAAATACATCACAATAGTAAAAACAAGAGGGATTCTGGTCCATATTTAATGGGTAATTCTGGCTAGATCTTCTGCACAGGGATGAAAGTGCTGGGTTTGGGCCTTGGGTCAAACCTGAACCCACAAAAAAAACAAGAGAGAGGGGTGTACCTCTGGGTAACATGAGATGATTACCCTACTGCCGAAAACACACACACACACACACTTTCCTGTAAAATGAAATATTGCCAAATGTGTATTTGGTCACATGACCATGATCTTAATGGAAATCCTGTTCCTAAACCTTGGACATAACTTTGGATTTGCACTACCTCCCCCATTTATTTGTCTATAATTTTGCTGTATTATTAAATTGTTACTTCTAGACTTCTAGGTCTTGACAATCTACCTTTTAATATCAAAAGAATCTTAAAACAACTGTGACTAGCCAAACAGGGCACAAGAAGAGCAAGACTTTCCACGTCCCCTTGTGATGAACGTCAGAGAAGGACTGCAGTTTAAGGCAGTTCCCTTCCTTTCAGAGCTGTTTATAATGCTAACAAGTTGGCAGACTGGCCAACATTAAAGCACCTCTCGGCATGTAAATTAGCACACTTCAGCAGCAGCCCTGACAAAACTGCAAATAGCCTGATTTGAGCTAAACGGGAACGAGAATAACATACAATCAGAAGCAAAGGCTTCAAGAATGAACAATGATTTAGAGACCTAGTAAAGAAATAGAAATAGAGAGAGGACCTGCATTGTTATGGACAGCATCGAATGGCCCTTCTAATGCTGATTAACTGCCCAACATCGGCCCTCTGGCCAGGGCTAATTAGCTTCTGCTAGCCAAATCGGAGCAGCACCATCTAGAATAATAAATCCATAAGAGCTCAAACAATTACACACATCAATTAGACGGTATGATTCCAGCCCTGATACTGTCACAAAGGTCAACAAGTCTACACTATTAGCCATATTAAATCATCATAGATATGAAGATCAGCTAGCAATTGTTCACAGTGTTGTACCTTTCTTCTGCAAACTTGGATATGAAAAACTGAATATCAGAATATTATTATTATTATTATTTAGTTATCTGTGCTAAATTAGAATGACTCACATATTTCAGGTGGCAACAGAACCATCACAACCCTTTTCACAAATAAGCAGTTACTGAAGATTCATGAGTGAATGAATCAATAATTGAATCAATCAATGAATCAATGAATCAATGGACAAACAGATCTCCTTTAGCAGTGGTCTGCCTATTGTTTGGTCAAAACCAACCAGAAATCAGCTTCAGTTGTTACATGATTAGACCCCTACTGTCCACAGATACGATTCTGCTGTGTAGGGAAAACTCCGAGTTGAGTTTGAGCCCCAGCTGTGCCAGGTGTCTGTAATTGGCCGGGCTCTCTCGGTGAAATCGATGGCAGAGTGATTTTCTCACTACCGCTGCAAAGCAAAACACCAGCCAATCAGAAAGTCTATGTACTCACAGAATCCCACTGCTAGATTACGATCTGGACCACTAGCTTATGTACATAAAAGGACAAAAAAATGCTTTAAAATTGCTCCTCTTGTAGACTGGAGGCACAGATGCTTGTTTGGGCTGCAGCAGTGGAAAGAGCCGAATGAACCGCTCGGAAAACTCGGAATGGCTAAATGAAACGGTTTTAAACAGGCTGCTGTCCTCGGCGGTCAGATGGTATCGTTTAGTTGGGTGGTATTGGGGGAGCGTGGGCTATGACCGAATCAAAGCGATGCAAAAATAGATCTCTAGGTCTGCACAAACATGAACATTGAGGAGAATTCCAAACCACAGCTTGGAAACTGCTCCAAGATTTCATAATATTCATATGACGGAGAGGTTTGTGGGTAAGAGAAGGATTTATCTTAGCATCCGGTTATATTGAAGAAAATTCATTTCACACGTTATGACGATCTGCTCAGTTGTGACATGACTGTTCATGTCTTGACCTTTTCTGCTGGTTTCTGAAATAGCATTTTCATGGTTCATGGGATAAACATACACTATACTGCCAAATGTATGTAGACGCCAGACCTTCTCTGCTGTACTGTACAATATAAATGGAAATCTGGGCTGTATTATACAATTTAAACAGAATGCTATATAAAGGTGTATGAATTATACAGTATTGTGAAGTACAGTGTACAGTGTATCACAAAAGTGAGTACACCCCTCACATTTCTGCAGATATTTAAGTATATCTTTTCATGGGACAACACTGACAAAATGACACTTTGACACAATGAAAAGTAGTCTGTGTGCAGCTTATATAACAGTGTAAATTTATTCTTCCCTCAAAATAACTCAATATACAGCCATTAATGTCTAAACCACCGGCAACAAAAGTGAGTACACCCCTTAGTGAAAGTTCCTGAAGTGTCAATATTTTGTGTGGCCACCATTATTTCCCAGAACTGCCTTAACTCTCCTGGGCATGGAGTTTACCAGAGCTTCACAGGTTGCCACTGGAATGCTTTTCCACTCTTCCATGACGACATCACGGAGCTGGCGGACATTCGAGACTTTGCGCTCCTCCACCTTCCGCTTGAGGATGCCCCAAAGATGTTCTATTGGGTTTAGGACTGGAGACATGCTTGGCCAGTCCATCACCTTTACCCTCAGCTTCTTCAATAAAGCAGTGGTCGTCTTAGAGGTGTGTTTGGGGTCATTATCATGCTGGAACACTGCCCTGCGACCCAGTTTCCGGAGGGAGGGGATCATGCTCTGCTTCAGTATTTCACAGTACATATTGGAGTTCATGTGTCCCTCAATGAAATGTAACTCCCCAACACCTGCTGCACTCATGCAGCCCCAGACCATGGCATTCCCACCACCATGCTTGACTGTAGGCATGACACACTTATCTTTGTACTCCTCACCTGATTGCCACCACACATGCTTGAGACCATCTGAACCAAACAAATTAATCTTGGTCTCATCAGACCATAGGACATGGTTCCAGTAATCCATGTCCTTTGTTGACATGTCTTCAGCAAACTGTTTGCGGGCTTTCTTGTGTAGAGACTTCAGAAGAGGCTTCCTTCTGGGGTGACAGCCATGCAGACCAATTTGATGTAGTGTGCGGCGTATGGTCTGAGCACTGACAGGCTGACCCCCCACCTTTTCAATCTCTGCAGCAATGCTGACAGCACTCCTGCGCCTATCTTTCAAAGACAGCAGTTGGATGTGACGCTGAGCACGTGCACTCAGCTTCTTTGGACGACCAACGCGAGGTCTGTTCTTGCTCTTTTAAAACGCTGGATGATCTTGGCCACTGTGCTGCAGCTCAGTTTCAGGGTGTTGGCAATCTTCTTGTAGCCTTGGCCATCTTCATGTAGCGCAACAATTCGTCTTTTAAGATCCTCAGAGAGTTCTTTGCCATGAGGTGCCATGTTGGAACTTTCAGTGACCAGTATGAGAGAGTGTGAGAGCTGTAAACTAAATTGAACACACCTGCTCCCTATGCACACCTGAGACCTAGTAACACTAACAAATCACATGACATTTTGGAGGGAAAATGACAAGCAGTGCTCAATTTGGACATTAAGGGGTGTAGTCTCTTAGGGGTGTACTCACTTTTGTTGCCGGTGGTTTAGACATTAATGGCTGTATATTGAGTTATTTTGAGGGAAGAATAAATTTACACTGTTATATAAGCTGCACACAGACTACTTTTCATTGTGTCAAAGTGTCATTTTGTCAGTGTTGTCCCATGAAAAGATATACTTAAATATCTGCAGAAATGTGAGGGGTGTACTCACTTTTGTGATACACTGTATATATTGAATCCGAGGCCATTTTAAAATGTATAAAATGAAATTTGTGGTGTATTAAGCCCACTCAACCCACCCATAGCAATCTGGTACTAATACTAGTACCTAGCAAGTCTTTACAGTTAATTAAGTACAGGTTGGGTCAGGTACCAACAGAAGTTACTAAGTGTAAAATAAAGTAACTGTGTACGTGAAAGGATTTGTCTTGAATTACCCTGTTGCTCTTTTAGTCGTACATCAGGTCTCACTTAGCGGCCCTATACTTAAATAAAGCCACAGCAATGAAGAGATATCAGACCCACCCACCCACCCACACACACAAAGTACCCCCACATATATTACACACCACACACAATACAAAGTCTTCCACAGATTACACAGTCACAAGTTCACTAGAGAAAATACACCACGATAATAAAAACAAGAGGGATTCTGGTCCATTTTTACTGGGTAATTCTGGCTAGATCTTCTGCACAGGGATGAAAGTGCTGGGTTTGGGCATTGGGTCAAACCTGAACCCACAGAAAAGCAAGAGAGAGGGGTGTACTTCTGGGTAACATGAGATGACTACCTACTGCCTAACACACACACACAAACTCATATTCCACTGTGGTCAAACCATAATTTAAAGCAAAGTATCCAAGCTAAGCAAACCACCAATCTCCAACTGTAATGTACTGTATAAAAACGTTGCTATTTTCCTAGTTTCTACCCTGTTTTATAAACATCATAAAGCATCAGTCAGTAATAAGCCATTAATAAGCCTTTTTTTATTTTTATTTATTTATTTCTTTTTCACTAAGATTCAAACCCTGTATCCCCAGATCACAGCAGTAGTGGACTAGAGTTTTTACCGCTGTGCCACCCAAGCACCCAACTATAAGACATAAAAACAATGTATGTATATTATTTTGTATTAATACAAATGGTTTTGGAATGAAATGTCTACCAATATGGTTGGCCACGTGGTTGGGCAGTGTTATGATCATTAGAGACCGTTTAGTGACAGATACAGTGCAAAACCATGTCCAGTAAGTACACCCAACTAAAACAATGAAATTCTGACTTAAAAGGCACCACCAAGATGAGTGACAGCTGTTACAGCTGCTAAGGGTAACCGGCAGGTACAACTGCATGCTAATGCCTATTGTTCACTAGGCTAATAACAGATGAATGGATGGATAGATAGATTAATGGATGGATGGATGGATGGATGGACAGATGAATAGATAGATAAATATAATGTTGGATGGATGGATGGATGGATGGATGGATAGATCAATAGATTAATAGCTGGATGGACGGATAGATAGATCAATAGATTAATAGCTGGATGGACGGATAGATAGATGCATGGATGGTTGGGGGCACTCTAGAACCATATCCTTCTAGAGTTGCCTATAATTTAATCCACCCTGAATTCACTATCATGTTTTCATGAATATCTGAACTTCAAAACTGAACTTTAAGGCCAAACTGAGAACGCCGTAACGTCTGGCTGACCATTTATCCTGCCTCCATTAAGCAATTATGTATGTAATAGCAGAAAGCACATGCATGTAAACGCGCTTGTTACAGAAAAGCCCGGACAGCATTTGGAGCTGAATAATCGTCTGTGTGAAAGCCTGATCAACAATGCAAGTGTGCATCAGACGTACATGCTGGAAGTCTTTCTGATGGTTTGTGTTTATTTCTTACAGTCTTTCATCTTAGTCATCCCTCCAAATCAGAGAGGTTTTGACTGTACAGCACGTAGTCTTACTCTGCGTCTCAAGAAGCAACATCTTTCTTCTTCATATTCCCAACCTGCCCTGCCGTGTTCAATAACAAACGCCACATCAGCTATTCTTTTTTTTTTTTATACCTTCAGTTTTCTCTCAGGGTTGGAAACCACTTAAAGTCGTGAGCTATTCCTAACAGGGAGTAGAGGTGGTGTTTGCCAGGGTCTTATCCTCACATATTAGGATATTCATGAGCCTAATACCAAACACCCTGTTAGCATCGTCCCTAAAGCTATGCACGCTAGGTCACTACGCACTGCACTGATATCTTCCACATTACTACAATCTATCCACACAGCACATATTACAGAGCTCAGGAAATCCAGCAGGAAACGTGAGAAAAACACAGCTCACACGTCTTCAGCTCTAATACACGTGATTCGAAGAGGTGATGAATAAAATCAGGTGGGTTGGAATTGCAAAACACTAAACCTTGCAGTATCGCAGCCAACCAGGCCTGAAATGATTCATTTCCTAAACAGTGAGAGAACATGAATAACATTAGCCTAGCAAAAAAGTCCATTCACTAAATAGGAAAAACACAAAACACAAAAATCTCTCACAGAACCGGCCATTTTTGCTTCATGCCAAGTTTATCTGGGTAAACGGTGAATGTGGATGGGTTTACAAGGACATTTCTGGCACTCAACAGAGAATATTTCTCTGCCACTTAAACTGTAGGTATCACTGTTACAGTGGCATTTACACTGACCAGGCATAACATTATGACCACTGACAGGTGAAGTGTATAACACTGATTATCTCTTCATCACGGCACGGTTAGTAGGTGGGATATATTAGGCAGCAAGTGAACATTTTATCCTCAAAGTTGATGTTAGAAGCAGGAAAAATGGGCGAGCGTGAGGATTTGAGTGAGTTTGACGAGGGCCAAATTGTGATGGCTAGACGACTGGATCAGAGCATCTCCAAAACTGCAGCTCTTGTGGTGTTCCCGTTCTGCAGTGGTCAGTATCTATCAAAAGTAGTCCAAAGAAACAGTGGTGAACTGGTGACAGGGTCATGGGCGGCCAAGGCTCATTGATGCACGTGGGGAGCGAAATGCTGACCCGTGTGGTTCGATCCAACAGACGAGCTACTGTAGCTCAAATTGCTGAAGAAGTTTATGCTGGATCTGATAGAAAGGTGTCAGAATACACAGTGCATCGCAGTTGCAACACTATATTAGGAAGGTGGTCATAATGTTATGCCTGATTGGTGTATGTGACATCCCAATTTGGCCTTTCCTCCCTCAGACACATCCAGCTGTCTCAGTAGGGCACCCAACCTGGTCGGGTTTTAGCGCTGGTGGGCTAGCATATTGAATACATTTTAAATTATTCATATGTCGACATGGGCATAGTGGGCGAGGTTAGATCAATTATTTAGGCAAAGATGGGTTAGATAAGTTTACCAGCCTGGAACACTCATGCGCATGGCACATTTTCCCGAACACACACACACAGGGCTAAGTCCTGAGGAACACAACAGCTGTCTTATTCTCCAGTTCAGTGCTCAGCTTCAGCAGAGCGACTCTTTAATAGAGAGACTGGGGAGTCTGGGAAAGGGGTCACGCCAATAAGACTGCACAACCGATAAGCTTTATCTCTGCCAAACACTCATTATTGCCTCAATCCTGTAGCACAAACCTGAGGCAAGGCTCACCGTACCCCGCCCCACCACACACACAAACAGTCATAATTTACTAGCTGAGCGTGGAGGTCACAATGGAGTACCCTTGGCCTTCTGAGTGCTTCCCAAGTTCTCTCACTCCCACACCTCTCGCACACCTACATTCTTTGTGGCATGGATTCATTCCTTTCATTCCTTTATGTAATTGCTGCAGATTTTTTAGTCGCATGCTGTGATTCATGATGTGAATCTTCTACCATATCTCAACAGTTATTTATCTGATTAGGATCTGTTGACTGGAGAGTACACTGAGGTTAATATCCTGAATATGAAACCAGTTTGAAATGACCTGTGAGGATACAGTGTATCACGAAAGTGAGTACACCCCTCACATTTCTGCAAATATTTCATTATATCTTTTCATGGGACAACACTATAGACATGAAACTTGGATATAACTAAGAGTAGTCAGTGTACAACTTGTATAGCAGTGTAGATTTACTGTCTTCTGAAAATAACTCAACACACAGCCATTAATGTCTAAATGGCTGGCAACATAAGTGAGTACACCCCACAGTGAACATGTCCAAATTGTGCCTAAAGTGTCAATATTTTGTGTGACCACCATTATTATCACTGCCTTAACCCTCCTGGGCATGGAATTCACCAGAGCTGCACAGGTTGCTACTGGAATCCTCTTCCACTCCTCCGTGATGACATCACGGAGCTGGTGGATGTTAGACACCTTAAACTCCTCCACCTTCCACTTGAGGATGCGCCACAGGTGCTCAATTGGGTTTAGTCCATCACCTTTACCTTCAGCTTCCTCAGCAAGGCAGTTGTCATCTTGGAGGTTGTGTTTGGGGTCGTTATCCTGTTGGAAAACTGCCATGAGGCCCAGTTTTCGAAGGGAGGGGATCATGCTCTGTTTCAGAATGTCACAGTACATGTTGGAATTCATGTTTCCCTCAATGAACTGCAGCTCCCCAGTGCCAGCAACACTCATGCAGCCCAAGACCATGATGCTACCACCACCATGCTTGACTGTAGGCAAGATACAGTTGTCTTGGTACTTCTCACCAGGGCGCCGCCACACATGCTGGACACCATCTGAGCCAAACAAGTTTATCTTGGTCTCGTCAGACCACAGGGCATTCCAGTAATCCATGTTCTTGGACTGCTTGTCTTCAGCAAACTGTTTGCGGGCTTTCTTGTGCGTCAGCTTCCTTCTGGAATGACGACCATGCAGACCGAGTTGATGCAGTATGCGGTGTATGGTCTGAGCACTGACAGGCTGACCTCCCACGTCTTCAACCTCTGCAGCAATGCTGGCAGCACTCATGTGTCTATTTTTTAAAGCCAACCTCTGGATATGACGCCGAACACGTGGACTCAACTTCTTTGGTCGACCCTGGCGAAGCCTGTTCCGAGTGGAACCTGTCCTGGAAAACCGCTGTATGACCTTGGCCACCATGCTGTAGCTCAGTTTCAGGGTGTTAGCAATCTTCTTATAGCCCAGGCCATCTTTGTGGAGAGCAACAATTCTATTTCTCACATCCTCAGAGAGTTCTTTGCCATGAGGTGCCATGTTGAATATCCAGTGGCCAGTATGAGAGAATTGTACCCAAAACACCAAATTTAACAGCCCTGCTCCCCATTTACACCTGGGACCTTGACACATGACACCAGGGAGGGACAACGACACATTTGGGCACAATTTGGACATGTTCACTGTGGGGTGTACTCACTTATGTTGCCAGCTATTTAGACATTAATGGCTGAGTGTTGAGTTATTTTCAGAAGACAGTAAATCTACACTGCTATACAAGCTGTACACTGACTACTCTAACTTATATCCAAGTTTCATGTCTATAGTGTTGTCCCATGAAAAGATATAATGAAATATTTGCAGAAATGTGAGGGGTGTACTCACTTTCGTGATACACTGTACATCATCTTGTATAATCTTTACTTTTTTTTTTTTTTTTTTTTTTTTTTTAATAGATTTAATCTTTATTTTGACCAAAACATTCATGTACATAAAGATGCATGACATGTATAGATACTGGAATAATACAACCGACTTAATGTTAAATCCTAATGTATTTAACATTAAGAGCACTAATTACTACCAAAGAACTTTACAGTACAAAACTAGAGTTACGTACTGCATTTTACGCAATGTGCATTAGCACAAATTAACATGCAAAACTTTACTATTATAAAATGGGTAAATCTTAACTATTAAATTATGCACACAAGCAATGTGCCCAGAAAACATCCCACACAGAGTTACACCACCATAGATCTACTTCAATATATTTACTATATCAACAAGATGAAACTGATGGAAGCTTCACTTTACTGTACTGCCCTCAAATCCCCACAGTCACACAGAATCAGACAGCGAGCAACAGGCTGCGGTGGGAGAAAAAAAAGTAAAAGAGCCTTTTGGGAATTGAAGCCGGCAAGAAAGTAAAAATCTGTGCTTTACGTCTGTCAGAACAAACAGTGATGCAATAAGAGCACAACTCACTACAGAGGAGCCCTTCACCTTCACTAAAAAAGTACAGGAACGGATCAGCACACCGTCACTCACCTAGGGAACAGAGACAGAGAGAGAAGGTTAGAGATTTCCATTCCATTCCATCTTATTTTGCTTTGATTACATACATTGATACCTAAAATTAGGGTCCTGACATCACAGCAGTTATTAAATTACACTCATAAATTTAATTATATAATAAATAAAAGCTACAATACACAGAGCAGCTACCTTAATGATTGAATGTAAATCTAGAACATTCAGAGACGGTGCGATGCGTCATGTTCTGTCTCAAATATGAAAATTCTCGCCCATGTTTTGACCCCCCCATTCTCTGTATCCATAGGGTTGGTTGGGAGTTTTCCAAACTCGACCCGAGTCATGTTTTTAGCTGCTTTAGACTTTGACATCTTGGACATTTTGACTAACCGATTGCTAACTAAATTGCCATAGGACTGCTAGAATGCCTCATAGTGCAACTTAACCAGTAAACTTGAGGCACTTGAACGCTACACAAATGAAAAATGTTGGCACTTCATGAGCAGTCTATGCACCTCATCACGCATTAATTTGAATCAGTCGGTTGGGTTCCTATTGCTGGCTTCTCTTATATTCTGTCTATTGTTTGTAAACACACTTGTTTTGTTCTTATGGCCAATACATCGGTCTGAAGGTCATATTCTTGGACATGCCCGGCTCTTTTTCTGTTTCTGGGCATTCAGCCAGTAGGTTAGTATACTGTTATTGCCTTTTGGAATATAATATTAATGTACATACGTATATTACTTGTGTATCCACATCAGAATTATGCTATCATGCCCACCTAAAATGCCATTATGGTCCAACAGGGGGCATGGAGACACAGATCAGTCTTTGTTCAGTTCATTTAATCTGCACTTCATGTGCAGTCTCTGCACCTCATCAAGCATTCATTTGCATCAGCCGGTCTAGGTCCCATATATCCCGGCTTCATTGGAAAGCTCATTGCTGGCTTCTCTAACTTCCTGTTACACTTATTTTGTTCTTATGGCCGATACATCGGTCTGAAGGTCATATTCTTGGACATGCCCCGCTCTTTTTCTGTTTCTGGGAATTCAGCCAATAGCTTAGTATACTGTTATTGCCGTTTGGGATATAATATAACTTTTTTTTTTAGAAGAAAATACACTAGACGTAAGCTGTCCCCAGTGGGGTTTATAGGGTCCATATCTTCTGTCCAATAATGGCATGGCAGGTAAGCATGACAACGTCATCAAAAATTTTTGGGTTGAAGTAAACACATTTTAGGAAAGACACTACATGGTAAAAATATGTGTATGTGTAAATGTATGCATTATACATTATGCTGTATAGTGTCAATTTCCATGCCTGTACTGCCAGTGATTAATTAATTTGCTTATTCATGAATAGATGTGAATCAGATTCCACTTTGTGATGAATTCATACAGAAAATCCATGTCGTTCCAAAGGCTTCACAAACATGTTCTAGCAGCTGTACGGCTGTATTTATCATGCGTGAATATTACACTGTGAGAAAATAAATCAGAGTCTTGATTGAACCGCAGTAAACTGTTGATACATCATTATAACAGACTAATGCACGGGTGCTTAGTCAGTCAAAACACTGTAGCATGGATTGCGTATTTCAGAAATGAAAAACGATTACTGCCAACATGCCGAATAATTTGTCTTTTATTGTAATTTTTCATCCTTACAGAAAACTAGAATTCAAGAGTGTGAACAAGCCCCTCCAGTCTGGAGGCCTTTCATCATAAAGTGTTTGTGCTGCTGGCAGCAATCTGTTTCTCTAATTTAATAATGCTTTATTGTGTTTTAAGGGGGCAGATTAAAAACAAAAAATAAGCAGTATGGGATTATTTACGCTAATATGATTCTAAATATTTTTGTTTAAAATTAACAAAAAAGTAAAAAAAGCCTTTTTTATTATTTATTTATTTATTTATTTATAAATATGAATTTTTTTTATTAATTTAAATTGTATTTATTTATTTATTTTTTTGGTCAAAGATGCAAATCAAATGCGTAATCTTTGAGTAGACGTCAAGACATTTCAATCTTCCTGTGATGGAATGACAAGACATATTAAGGATCTAAACCCCCCAGGTTTTGAAATCCTGGTCAGCTATTTGTGTTTAATAATTGAAAATGTGCTTAATGTACTGATTAAAGAAGAAACCAATATGTATGGGACTGTAATACAGTACAGAGTCAAATACACAGTCCAAAATTAAATGGTCTCATACCGATTAGCGTTGACTGAAAATGGACACGCTTGCTATGAGAGAAATTAACACCTATTTTAATATAAAGCATTATTATCAATCCTATTTAGGACAGACTATATTAAGTGCTGTATATATAGCATTTATCTCTATGTTATACTTTTAGTGTTGCTATTTGTTGTCATTGACCATTTATTGTCATTTCTGACCATTTAAATGGTCGCTGATGATTTATTGTTATTATAATAGCAGCAGTAATTCTCACAAAATGTATTTAATAATAATGTCACTCTAAGTACTGATATTCATTTAAAATGTATATACTATATTACTACAAATATGTGGACACCCCACCTAATGATTGAATTTAGTGGTTTTAATGTTACCCTCCTAACTTTGTGGCAACTTTAGGCAACAGTTTGGAAATTGCCCTTTCATGTTTCAGCATGGCTGCCATTTATGAGATGAATTGGAATGCCAATTGTGAGCCAGACCTTCTAGTTCATCATCATTGCCAGACCTGAATAGGCAGAAAATTCCTACAGACACTTTAAAATCTTGGGAAAAGCCTTAGAGAAGTGAAGCATGTTAAAACCTATGGTGGTAGTTTTGGAATGACGTCTAAAAAGCTCATGGTAAGGCGTCCGCAAACATTCGGCTATATAGAGTACAGAATAAAATGTAATAACAAAAAACATAAAGCCACCAGTGTCATGTGATCAGAAATGTATAAAAGGCTGGGAAATTATTAACACGTGGGTGTGTGCCCAAAAATTTGTAAAAAATAGTACTAGTCTTGGGATTTAGGTGCAAAATGCTTAAAAGTTTAAAGACTCAAGCTAAAATTATAAATATTTGATCTAAACCTTATAAAATCAGCTGGAGCACCAGTCTGTTTAGACACCCCCCACCCCCCGACCCCGCGGTGGCACCAGCAGTGAATCAACGCCACCTGCTAGCTCCTTCTCATTAACAAAAAAAGCTTTAGCATCCTCGCTCTCACCGCGAACCTGTCACGTCACCTGCTTGCTCAGACGAAGGCCTCTATACACCTCCGAACGAGGCTGCTTTGCACACCTGACATGTGATTTGAGGAGCGAAGACAGAAGCCCTCCAGGGTGCCCAGTGTAAAGGCAACAGCAGAGCGAACACATAAAGGGGTCCTCAGCCCCCTGCCGAGAACACTCCTGACTTTCCGGATCTTTACTTTTAAACAAAGTCAGCGAGGTTACTACGTTAACAGGACCTTCTGCTTTAACCTTCCTGTTCTGCGTACCAGTTAGCAACACCCTAGAGGCCTTTGTCGAAGCAAGCAGGTGAGACGACAGGTTTGGGGTGAGAGTGAGGATGCTAAAGCTTTTTGTTAATGAGAGGGAGCTAGAAGGTGGCGTTGATTTGCCACTGGTGCCACTCCAGGGAACCAAAAGGGGACCAAAGTTGGATTCATCATTCATTCATGTTCTGGAAATGCTTCGTCCTGCTCAGCATCTCCATGGCTCCATCCTGGCAACACTAGGTCAGAGGGTGATAGGATGCCTGTCCACCCTAGGGAACCAATCAGTTGGGGACAAAAAGCCCTAGCATTGCAGACCTGCTTATACAGGCAACAACTGCCTCTATGATCCACTTCTTACTTGTTTATCGATAGTAACAAGTTCATCTTTCTCTGGGTCACAGAGATCAGGTCTTCATGGACCACTCTTTGCAGGAGAGGTTCTTCACCAAACGGTTGCCACCAGTAAGCAATAAATCTTCTTTTGCTGTCCACTTACTTTTGATCAAGTAGAGTAGCTCCAAGTTAAAATGGCTAACATGAGTAATACTGGGAATAAATTATTTCCTTCAAAAAACATCCAATTACCTTCAAAGACAACTTAGGAGTCATTTATCCCACTGACCGATGACGCATCCGAATAGTTCTTCGAACGCCCCGGGGAGCCACATCATTTCCATAAATCTCTTCGTACGTCAAAGCAGGCAAATTATCAGGCAGGCAGAGTGTGTGATGCCGACCCCTGTCAGGAGGCGCAGCGTGTTCGCTCTGCCATCGCCGCATTAACCGAGCATTTCTTCAGATGTGTCAATACAAGGAGCAGGGAGCGGATAGATGGCCGGAGGAAGAGCTCGCTTGATTAATCGCTACACACAATTAAGCCTCGTCTAAGCAAACGCTGTCCTCGTGACATGTTTGTCCAGGGCACAGAAGTTCTGAGGTGAAGGCTGAGCAATGACATTAACACATTTACTTCTGAGAAATGGACAGATGTGTTGTCTAATAGCAGCTAGGCTACAGGAAAGAGGAGGGGAAGAAAAGCTTGGCTAAATGGTGTTAGTGGTACCCTTTACTGGCCCCATTACGAAGGCTGTGAAGCCGGATTCATTAGGCTGGCATGCTTCTGATCACAGCAAATGACCCGTGGGTTCACTTTGTTTTTTACTTCAGCATTGGGTCCATTAGTCCGGCATACTGCTCTGCCATTACTTCGCCAATGAACCACCCTGTTTATACCAGACTCAGACACCACAGGGGCACCCACACAGGGCTTATTACTATAGTACAATATTATATACGTTTCCATTTCAGCCATGCTTATTGAGCCATGCAACGATGATACAATGATGAGCACAAAGAGTATAACATGGTGTTTTTATAGGATGCACCAAAGGCACCAATGTTGCCAACAAGTCAGTTTGTTACATTTTTTACTGCTGTGTTTGAAATGGAACAACAGCTCAGCAGTAACCCCTACGAGCACACAATAAAGTACTGCCACATGATCTAAAAATCACTCGTCTTGGGTTGGGTTTCAAACTCCAAATGTCCACAAGTCAACTCTTCATCTAATACTTCATAGATTGAGTTTCAATTTTTGACGAACTATACTAGCCCAGTATTTCTAAAACCTGAACCACCGGTCTGATCAGACACTCAACAGTCACCAGTGGCTGTGTCTAAAGAAGGTGAGGCGAACTGAGGTATTACCTTGCTGCCGCTGCAACAGTTTGGTTGAGGCACCAGTACGAGCGACAGAGGAGTAGTTGAATTGTTCCAGTGTGCTACAGCACTGTTTAGTGTGTTTCCAAATAGAGTTCACCACTGGCTGGTAAAAAGAAAAATCAGATGACTTTACCAGTGTTGGAGGTGGTGTGTTCTTCTCTGTGGTGCTTCTTGGCCAGTACAGAAGTATGTATGAGATGAAAGTTGTACCAATGCAGTTGAAGGGGATATGACATGTTGACATAAAATAAATAAAATAAATACCAGGCAATAATCACTATATATGCAGTGCAATATTATAAGGAAATATTCAGAAATTGATGTAAAAATTATAAACATTTTCACTCACCAACTTTGCGTAATGTTACAATCGTAGGTGTTCCTATTAATTGTTAATATGGCAGGAGTTTTTTAGTATGGCATAAGCCACCCCCCTCTTATGTTCAGTCCATGGCTACGGCCTTGAATAAATATCTAAATTGGTTAATAATATGAGCAGTACTCATCATATGAAAATTAGGACTGTTTGGTGAAAAGGGTTGCCAGGTATTCACAGCAACAAAGTCCAGAATACAGTTTGGTATTACTACTAAAAAATACTTTTAGGCCATAATAACAATCTGAGACAATAAAGACACATAATATTATTTTCATTATGGTTGTAACTTGGCAAGCCAAGTCATAAAGTCAAGCAAACTGTGGTAATATTGAGGTCAGGAATCCCGTAACAGCAAAAAGTGACAGAGATTTGGGCAACGTTAGGTGAGAAATCACTGCTGGTGTTAATGTAAGGTAATACTTTAAAGCCTGGCGTCATGTTCCAAAGTCTGATTTCAGATGTTTAACTGAAACAGTGGAAACAGTGGAGGTGTCCAAATACTTTTGGATATGTAGAAGTTAATTTATTAATTGTTTTGTTAATTATTTGGTCTTACTACAACATTAAATTTTATTATTAATAGGGATGTCCCGATCCAATCTCAAAGATCGGGATCGGGGCCGATCAAGGCATTTTTTAATTGATCGGAATCGGCTTTACTAATGCCGATCGTAATCCCGATCTTTTGTTCTACGTCAGCATGTCCGCTGTGTGGAAATTGTTTCAAGTGGAAAGTAAAACAAGTTCAATGTGAGCATTTCACGAGGCGGTAGGAGCAGAGCTGCGTTCATTACTGTAGAATTTTAGTATTTATGTGGTGTGTGAGTCAAGGATCACTCCGGTTTACAAAACAACCTAGTGATGCACTCGTTTAATAAAGAAATAAAAACACGGTATATTTCAGAATAGTCGGGAGCAGAACACTTTATTAACTTCTCCTGTTACGTACCGAATAGCGGAGAGCTAGAGTGAATTGCGCTATTTCATGTTCTATGGAAGGCCTAAAGGGGCAAAACACACTCACTTAGTGTACAAACGTCCCTTGTCACAATACAAGCACTTTAAGAACTGGCTTTCCTTCATAACAAAAGAGCCTTTCCATTTTACTGTAATGCTTTTAAGTAACTTTTTTCTTATATTCAAGTTAAGCTGCTATACAGATTTCTGTTCATTTTTAGTGCATCACTGCATTAAACAGATTTTTTTTCTTCGAATGTAAAGTTTAAAGTAAAACTGTAATTATCTCACTTATTTTGATTGATTTTGTAAAAATACAAAAACATTAAGCCAATAGCTTGGATGCAGCATTTTTTCCCTTCAGCACTGCAGAGCTTTTTAGTTGTTAAACATGTACATTGAATTAATTTGAATACCTGTAATGTACTTGAAGTGTGCACTGTGTGAACAGTATTATCCAGTTCTTATCTAGACAATATCTAGAAAATACAAGTATCGGTTTGAGTATCGGTATCGGATCGGGATCAAAATTAATAATCGGGATCGGTATCGGAAACAAAAAAACGTGATCGAGACATCCCTAATTATTAATAATATGATTACTTTTTTTTTTGCAGTTATTAATACTGATTGTCAAATTCTTCTTATTATTATGTGCTGTCAAGTCGATTTTCAAGTCAAGTTTTTTCAGAACATCCTTTCTTCAAGCTTTTTAATATCTCATTCATTATTTCTTTGACTGTATTTTGCATTACAGTGACAATAAAGCACATAAAAGAGATAAAAAAGAGATCAGAATGACATCTAAATAAATGACTGACAACTTAATAAAGTTTTCATGGCATTTTCTATTTACATAACAAGCCGACATCAGTCAGGACTCTGTGAGACACTCGAGAAACTGAAAGGCTACGACAAAGATTAGATAGCAGAGGGGAAAAAAGACATTTATGACATCAGAAGATGTCGTGTCATACATGAAGCTGTGCAAAAAGATCAGATCTAATCAGACACTTTTCAAAGCACTGTCACAGGCAGCTGTGTGTGTGTGTGTGTGTGTGTGTGTGTGTACCCTTGTGCCTTTGAGACTGGCCTTTTGTGCTGCTTGTTTTTCCGGGCTGCTTCCAAGTGCCATACAGCAAAGCCCGCTGCCTCTCGATGTCAACTTCAGCGCACGACACAAAAGCAATCCCTCAAGTAAATGAAAAAATACCAGAAATAATTGCATCCCTGAAACCATTTCGGTGTTCTCGGGAACACAAACACTCCCACACTTGACCAATCGGGCGCGAGTAAAAATCCACTCTTTGTGCTTCTTTCAATTGGAGTTGCTATTTTCTACTATGAATTCCTTATAAAATGATGGAGTGACGCTCAATACTTGGGGCTTCACCTGAACGTCTGGCTGTTTTTTGACTTTTTGTCTCTTTAACTCCTCTGTGAAGGCCCATACCATGAATAAAAAGCTTTTGTAAAGGCGCTTCCTCACAGGGCACCACACACAAACACACCTAAAGTGCTGTGAAAAAGTATTTGCCCCCACCTGATTTCTATTTTTCCTCATTTGTTGCATTTAAACGGTTCAGATCGTCCAACCAATTGTAATACAAGATAAATAAAAACTTTACATGATAATTTTAATTACTGAAGATGAGGAATGATTAAAAACCTATATTACCCACGTAAAAAGTACAGTAAATACATCCCTAAATTTAATGACTGGTTGTGTCAATTGTGGCAACAATCATAACAACTGCAATTGAGTTTTATGTCTTGAACTGGCAAGCAGATGTTCCCCTGCAGGCTATTTATACATTAAAAACAGCCTGTGGTGTAAGGAGTGTGGTTGTCGGGTCATAAGATGTTCCCAAAATTAAAATTTGGGTAATTGGCTAAACAAGGTTGAGAACCCCTGTTCTATAAAGATACCAGTATAGGGGCTCTCGAGTGGCACTCAGACCACCAGCCGTGTTTGAGGAAGGGAGGGTTGGACGTGGGTCTCTTCCCGCTGCTGTTGCAATTTTAGATATCCGGGATTGGTCTGAGCACCTGTGCAAGGACTGGGAAGGGAGGGGGGGGTCACATGGAGCATAGCGTGGCACTGTACATGGTACAGGTTTGTGTAGGAACCCAACAACGACAGGATAAACACACAACAAGGGGTGTGTTGTGATCAGATGAGAGGTTGCTCAAGTGGTAGTGGATTCACAATCGGGAATTGGTAATGACTAAATTAGGAGATAAAATGGAACCCTTGTTGTTAAATCCTTATGTAACTGCTTGACTTGTAGCTGGGAGTTTACTGTATAGAGATAAGCAACATGTCTGTCGTTAAGCTGTTGTAAGCAGATAAGAAACAACAATTAGCACAGAATGGAGGTTCCAAAGTCCAGCACCCAATGTGATGTGACTAGAGCAGTATAAAGGAAGGCACACAGTTCTGTTCCTTGTTCTTCAGCTATTCCACTGCTGTAAGAACCCACGATCATGCCAATAACTTCATCAATCCATCTCGCCTCATTTTTCCACGACAGTATCTTAGCATTACTGCCCTGTAGAGAAACCACTGAGGGGAGCGAAGCCTGCTACGATGCTATCGGCAGCCGACGCGACGCTGAACGGCAGCTTTGCGTGAGGCACTACGAGTAATTTAGGAGCTTTTTGGGGGCAGCAGCGAGCCCGACTGAGCCCGACCAAGGTTTTATTCCAGTGAGTCATTTAAAATTGAAGCGAGGGAGGCGGAGGGTTGCCACTGGCTGTGGCAGGTGTACACGCTAAGCTCAGTAATTATTTCCCTTTATCCGACCTACGCCATTTAAACGAATTCTCATTCGGTTTGTCTATCTCTGCCAGGCTGACAAACTCCTCCAGTCGCTTTAATTATGCCTTCACCTCCCGCTGTTTACTGAACGACTCTCTCGCCGATTCGCTACGGTAAAGAACGCTGGCGCGCACGTTCACCCACACGCAGCACAGCAAACTTCAGGCACAGCAGATTAAATACGCCAGGACGGATCGGGACGTAACACCTCAAGAAAAACACCCGTCATAGGAGTGTATTTCACCCCGAATGTTGCTTTAGTTTAAACAGATGAACGTAATATCCGGTGTGACTGGTCTGGACGATAATCAGGATGGATACGTAACCTTGGGCGAACCGAGCCGCCCGTGAAACATGGGAAAGGGGAGACAGGATGGATCGCTGCCTCGTTCCGCTCTCCCACACCTGGGCTTGGTTAGCGCTAAGATGCAGTATCACCTTTTACGTTTGACACATCACCATTTGTCAAGCTGTCCCAGCTGCTAGTTTGAAGCGGTGCACCACTATTAGATCACCTTTAAATCAATAACTCATGCTATTGGTGAGGAAATGTGGAGGCACTACAAGAGGCAGAAGGATGGAAATACAGAAAGTGAAAAAAAAAAATGAAAGAAGCTAATCTTGGTCAAAAGAACCACGATACAGAGCTATATATCAATCCCCCACTGCAAGTCTAGATTTTTTTTTTAATTTGGCTTTTTTTAATTAATCCGTTTACTCTAAACGTTTAGGGTCACATTGGTCCAGCACCACCTGAAGGTGAACACTAGGCACTGATGGTCCCCATATAAATGGCGATAGATGGGGCAAAGACTTAAGCTGAGCAAAACTTGTTCAAACGGTCAAATACACTCCAAGAGCCAATCAAAAACAGGTCTGGCATAAAAAAAGAAGCTACAGGACACTGTACACAGCCAAGCAAGCTTTCCATTACCATAGCTTGAAAGCTGCTGTGCCAAAAAAAAGCCACTTGGTGTGAACAAGTGAGTAAATGTGTGTGTGGTGCCCTGTGATAAATGTGTAAATAAAAATTTTAAATATTATATTAATTTATATTAAAATACTAAAAATTACCCTTTCAAAAGTTTGATATTTTAAAGTCTACATGTCTACAAGTCTATATATATATATTAATGCATTTTCTCCCCTTTTCTCCCGATATTTAGCGCGTCCAATTTTTACCCGATTGCATTATGCTTCCTCTCTACTGGTGCTGATCCCTGCCCCAACTAAGGAGAGCAAACTGACACACGCCCCCTCCAACACATGAGCAGTAGCCAACTGCATCTTTTCACCTGCACGAGGCGAGTTCATATGCGGATCAGCCTTGTGCACGGAGAGCCACACCCTGATCGCATTATTCCTCTAATCTGTGTAGACGCCATCAACCAGCCAGCAGTGGTCGTAATTGCATCAGTTATAAGGTCCCTATCCGGCTCCTTCTCTGGATGAACAACAGTCAAACGTTGTTCATGTGGCCGCCCAGTCCAGCCGGATGGCAGAGAATACGATGTATTCGAAATCCCAGCTCGGGTGCGCTAGCGTATTTTACCGCTGCGTATTTTAAAAGTGCATAAATATGATATGAGGCACGTTCTTAATTAATTTATTTATTTTTGAAGGGTTTTTTTTGGTCACACCTGAACTATGCACCTGACTTTACTGTGCACATTATAAGCACATGGATTTAATCATTAACTTCTTTGTCCTGGTCATGGTCCCAGTAAATCTAAAAAGAACAAAAACACTGAGCGCAGGGCAAGAATACACTGCCGGCATACACACCCAACACCCAACGTAAACTCACCCTGCATCACAAGAACTGAGCTGAAAAATGAGTTGTTAAAAGTGCTGGTATGACTTTCTGTACTTGCTTTAAACTTCACAACATTGTATTCCTCTATCATCCATTATCAGTTATCCATTCACTAGATCAGAGTGCGGGTGTGAGAGTGAAAGTGAAAGAGTGAGGGGGTAAACCTGAAAGAGTGAGGGGGTAAAAGGGAGAGAGTGAGGGGGTGAAAGGGAGAGAGTGAGGGGGTGAGAGTTAAAGAGTGAAGGGTGAAAATAAGAAAAATGGACAGACGGAAGGAGCCCCCGTGCAGGTGTATAAGCAACATCTGTCTGAAAGGATTCAATCAGTTCCAGTGAATGCATCACTCCATCTGAGAGTGCTGGAACCAGAGAGGAAGAGAGAGAGGCTGGGTGACACTAAATGGAGAGCAGATCGATGGTGAAATGAAAGAAATGGCTCATCTTCACTCCATGACCTGCTGTGTTACACACCAATCCCCTTGTCCCGTCTAATTAATCTAATAATTTTCTGCTGAAATGCCAGAAGAAGTAAAAAAAAAGCTGTCAATAATTTTTACTTACACAGACTCACGACCTGGACCATGTGACCCATGTCAGCTGCATTACATACCATTGAAAGATTGTGTCCTTATGAGCAGTCAATGCTGTGGACTGGTGCTAAAGGATATCTGTTAGAAATAAAGTTCCAAGAGCACTGCTTGTGCTGGTCGGGATCCAAGAAGGAAAATGAGCAGTGGTGCACTGGGTCCCTGAGTGCAAGACAGGTGAAGTTTACAGCTCATGACAAGGACAATATGTCGACATCCTTTCTGATTATTGACTTTGTGTCTTAGCCACGCCCATTGCTAGAAAGTGTCAGGTGTAGGGGGTGAGAACCAACCCCAAGTGAGGAAGTCAAAGTATCTCGTGGTCTTGTTCATGAGTGAAGGGAGGATGGACTGTGAGATCGACTGTAGGCTAGGTGCACCGTCCGTATCAATGTGGTCGCTGTACCAGACCATACCTGTAAATAGGGGGCTGAACCATCTAACTGGTCTGTCTATGTCCCCCAACCTTACCTACAGTCATGGGGTGTGTCTGAAAACCTAGTGAGCTCTGCATAGACGCACATTACGTCATCCTACGCGCTCCCTAAAAGAAGGTGTGTCTAAATTCTTAGATTCCTTAAAATGCTCCCTACTGAGGTGCCTTGCTGCGGTGACATAATCATGTCTAAATAATCTGCCTTAAAAGTTCGATGTTTTAGTAGAATCTGCCCTACTTAGGCAGCTGCCTAGGTAAGCAGAAGGCAGCCGGGTAGCTCACTAGGTCAGACAGACCCAGAGTGTATCTGAGGTGTAAAACTCAAGGAAACTGCAGTGTCCAGTATTATTCCACACCGAAAGTAACAATAGGAGAGACTCCAACCTTGGACCTCAACACTACCTGCTTCGCCAATTTGCTCCCCTCACCACCAGCAAAAGAAAATGAATCACACAGACCGACCGATCTAAACATAATGCAATTACAATCATTGTAACAACGACCGAACCTCCTCCAGTATTGCATATGTTCCACTAAAAACACTCCATAAAGTTTTTATTTCCACTTCATCATTCGTCCAATCCATTAGCGCTGCGAGGTCAGGAAGTTAAGAGCTCAGAGTGGACGCTCGCTCTGAAAACCATCGAGCGCGTTCTGCAAAAAGTGCTACTTTAATTTTCCATAGAGGAAATTAATAGAATGATTTATTTAATATAACTATTAGATGACTTCACAGGTTGGCAAATTTTAGTGTCCAGTAAAAGGCTTAAAGGAATGAAGGAGAACATTTAAAAGCAAGCCGTATGGAATGAGCTTATTAAATTACCTGGTGCTACTTGCTTGTTTTGATGTTTCAGCCAGAAAAATTCTAAACATTATATAAAATAAATGATAGGTGTTCATCTTTAAGGCAACAGTTTAGGGAAAGACCCTTTTCTTTTTTCATCATAAGTCTGGGGTGAAGGAACATCAATGGCCTCACAGAGCCCTGACCTCAACCTCTCTGACCATAGGTAAGGGTGGGGGACATAGACTGACCAGTTTGATGGTTCTGCCACCTCTTTACCACTATGGTCTGGTACAGTGACCGCATTAGTACTGATACTGTGCCTAGCCTACAGTCTATCCCATAATCCCTCTGTCAATCACTTGTGAACAACACCCAGAGATTTCTTTTCCATCATAAGTCTGGGGTGAAGGAACATCAATGGCCTGCACAGAGCCCTGACCTCAACCCTACTGAAGACCTTTGGAAGGATTTGAAACATTACCTGAATCTTGGCTTCCAGTCCATCATCAGTGCCTGAGCTTACAAATGGGCACAAATTCTCACAGACACTCCAAAATCTTTCAAAATCAATCCAAAAAAAGCTTTTAGTGGAGTGATGCTGATTTTGAAGTCTTTTAAGTCAATGTAGCCTAGTGGTTGAGGTACTGGACTAGTAATCAGAATGTTGCTGGTTCAATCCCTGCCAGTGCCATATGTTGCTGCTGTTGGGCCCTTGAGCAAGGTCCTCAACCCTCAATTGCTCAGACTGTATAGTGTAACTGTACTGTAAGTCACTTTGGATAAAGGCGTCTGCTAAGTGCTGACCTTTGCCACCAAGTTGAAAGCAGAGGTGTCCACATACTTTTGGCCATGTAGTACTTTTACCACTTTTATGTTAAAATGCATTGCTGGAGTTGTTCTCTCCTAATTAGCCTGCAGTTTCACGTTTCTATGTTTAGAAAACCACTCTGAACCAAAGTCTGGCTGATCGTTCTGAATTAAACACAGCCCCTAAAAATACACAGCCCCCCACAAGTCAGCCAGTCTTACCACATGCAAGAAACAATAAAAAAGGATAGAACGCGTAGTGTTGCTCCATCACAAATCAGTCACTTGTGACTATCAGCTTGAATGAATAAATAAACGCGCGTTAAACCGGCAGATTAAACATAAATGACACAGAACGGAGAACAAGCCGAGGCCCAATTACTTCTCGCCTGCAGACACGCGAGGAGACTTCACACTACTCTACTGCAATAAACAGTAAGCTCCCAATCCGCAGTTAAATATAGCTTCTCTCCTCGCACCACAATCTCCACCTCGACCCCCCCGGTTGTGCATTCACTGCTGCTTTCGGAAGAGACATAGTCACATCGTAACAGAGGCGATGCCCAGGCAGCCAGGGATCTATAAAAAACACGAAACACGGATCTTTCTTTTAATGTGAACCTTTCCACGTTCAGTCGGGTCTGAATATTTACGGGTCATTCTGCCGAATCAATGCCATTTCCGTCCCCAGGACATTATATGTATATATAAATGTATATGAAAATTTACTTTAAAATGCATTTTTTTAATTAGGCAGAAGTGATTCCATAGGGGCCTACACTGAGCAAAAATAAATAACTACATGAACAAATAATAAAGGTAGAACACTATTACAAAACAGAAATCAGTTACAATTATGCTCAAATAATTATAATATTATTAATATTAATAGTAGTAGTAATAATAATAATACCAATAATAATAAAAACAACAATAATAATAACAATAATAATAGTAATAATTAGAATAATAACAATAATAATAGTAGTAATAATAATAATAGTAGTAATAATACCAATAATAATAAAAACAATAATAATACTATTAATAAACTCTATAATACTGAAAAAACTATATTTTTTCATGTCCCTAATTTGCTTCATTTAATAAAAAGGTTTTAATATAATAATAAAAAAAATATTCAAATGTATCATTTTAACACTAAAAAATCACATCTCATGAAAACACACTGAGCAAAAATAAAAATACATAAATAAATAATAAAGGTGGAAGAGTAAGTAAAATGTTGTTTTAAAAAACCCCAGAAAGCAGTTACAGTTATGCTTACAATTGTTTTACCTAATAAACTTGACTTTTTTTTTTAATATACAACAATTTCTCATTGTAGCCCTGCATTTAACAAAAAAAAAAAAAAAAAAAAAGAGTTGGGACAGTGGCAGAACTGGACCGTTCATGCAACAACCCAAACCCCTGTTCTGGAACTGTCCAAGATGCAAATATAAATATAAATTTTCACCAGTGTTTAGCACAGTACTGCTACACTGCTGAGAATAATCTACAGTATAATGTTAAACCATGCAGGAGTACCCGCGACAGTACAGCCTGTTCTCCACTCCGCTGCTAACCGAAAAAAAAAAAAAAATAAATAAAAAATAAAATCAGCAGCTTGCTGGCCCAAGGTCAGACAGCGAGGGGGCCACCACCTCATCTCCACTCCAACAAAATTACATTTTTCTCTGGCTCTGCTCTCCCCTGGCTCATAGTGCAGCCTTGACTCGCAGGGACGGAACCCAGTAATGGTGAATCTGGATCAGCGGGACTGACCTGACACAGAGACAGAGAGAAGAGGCCACAGAGGCCGGCGATATCACCCCGCTACAGAAGAATGAACTGACCCGTCACACCAGCAGCAAAAGAGACTCAGAACGGAGTACAGGGTTCATTCACGCCACGGGCCAGGACTAGTTCAGTCAGAGACACCAAGAGCTCCAAAAATCTTTATTCTAACGACTTTATTTATACAATTATATTATGCAATATATAATATATATTAATGCTTATCGTATAAATATTAGATTATAAATCTGATAATAATATTAAGCAACATTAATGCTACCACTACTACTACTACAACTAATAATAATAATACTAAAAATAATAATGATATTAATAATATTTGTACTACTACAGCTACAACTACTACTACTACTACTAATAGTAATAATAATAATAATAATAATAATAATAATAATATTAATAATAATAATATAAACTTGTGAAACAAGCTTGTGAAACAATAAAAATAAAAAAACCTCTAAAAACCAGCACTGTAGGGCACAGGTTGGCATCACTACATTAGTGCTATTTGTCTCAGTCAGTCAGTATCAGTGTGTGTCAGACTGCCAAAATATTGTGTTAAGAGCTAAGGTAAAGTTAAGGTTGGAACTGTCCCTACTTATGTTCTTCATCAGAGTCTGGCTGATGTACATTTTGCAAGTCAAGTATGTTGTAAAACTGGCAAAGTTAAAGCACTGTGCCCTGCAACCAGTGGTAAAAAAGGCAACTCTCTATTAATGCCAATGGTTTTGGATTTTATTATGTGATGTCCAACTAGCTCATGGTCATTTATTCATTCATTGTCTGTTTTACCATTGCTTTATCCTTTTCAGGGTCACGGTGGGTACAATTCTCTGGGCGAAAGGTAGGAAACACCCTGGACAGGTCGCTAGTCCATCACAGGGCAAGCTCATGGTCAGGTGTCCACATTCTTTTGGCCATACAGTGTAAATTAGATTACAAAAGTGCTGGGCAACACATGGTGACTATTCTAGTAATAACCCGACTGCAGTAGAACTTCTATAATGACAGCAATGTTTATACTTAATTAAACACACCTAGAACTACTTCTGGTTGGTTCTAGACATGAATTAGGTTGGTTCCTTGGATGAATGCTGACTTGGTTACCTATTAATGCAATCGACAAGGAACTTTTCTGCATTTTTAACATTTCTCCACACAGATAAAGCCTCCACGGCAAACTTTAGCGATGAATCCGGGTCCTTCTTTCCGCTGAAGGACTCTAATGACTCAGCATTCACGGTGTGTATTAGTGTTGGCTTGCACACAAAGCAAAGGAACGTGATCGAGATCTTTAATGACTGGCACAGGCACAATCAGTTTGTGCTCAGCGTCTCCAAAACAAAAGAGCTGATTATCAAGTGACCTTGGATGAAGTGAAGGTTCCAAGCGGAACACATTTAAAAAAGAAGTAGCTTTCTTTCTTGTTTCTTTTCTCAACCAAACTTTTAGAGATAAAGGGGCGGAACGCTGGCACGGCTGGTATTAACGGGTGACGTACAGCAACATGGTTAACGAGTTCCCTGGTTCAAACCTTGCATGTGAGCTTAATTACTGACTCTTCAACACTATAAGGGCAAAACTATATTTATTTAATATTATTTTTTCTTTTTAGTAAATGCAGTTGTTTCAGCTACACCCATTGGGTGATTCGTCCAGCATCAGTGCCTGACGTGAAGATTGCTCTTGCAACCTAAGGGCACAAATTCCCACAGACACACTTTATAATTTTGTAGTAGGCCTTTCCAGAAAAGTCAACCTTTAAAGGGTTTGTAGATTGGAATGGAATGTCCAATGAGCTTTCCAGATACCACAATCATTTTCAAATGTTTGTGGTAATTTAGTGTATATAAATTCAAACTAATGTCATAATAATTGACATTCCAAATTTATTTGATAATATTGTCACTGTATGTTAAGGGAACTTGAAGATTTTATATGTCAAAAGTATATCATCAACGCTTCTGATTATTCAGTAGTGAACTGGACCCAATGCATTCATGAATAAGATCAACAGGTTGTGTAAAACACACTGCCATTGGACTCTGGATGAGTCTTAATGCATATTATATTATTTTTATTTATGTATTTTGATTGGTAAAATACACTTCACTACCTGGCAGTGAGTACTGGCGATCAGGGGCTGTTTGGGGCAAGATCTTATGAATACCACAGGGATTGTCATTACACACATATGCATTTGGCATGTTTATGGTTTGGGATACAGCCTGTAGTTTACTGTCAACAACCAACTGCAGCTAATGCATTAGTCATATGATGTCGAAAATTCTTTTCACTAGTGCAGTGAGGAAAAAAAACACTCACATTTCACAGTCACTGAACCTCCAAACATTTTACACACCATAAACGTACAGGAAAAAGCCGATTTCCCCCAGTAACACCCCTCCAAACACCGAGCCCTGGATGTTTTCAGCTGGAGATATTTTAAATCAAATCAATAGTAAATCTTTTCTGCATGAGGACTGTGAGCGGCTGCTGAAACTCAGCGATAGAGGACACTCGATTTCATTTAATAAATGATGCAGATCAGGATTGGATTATGGGAAATCATTGGCTCCGGCATTCTGCTCATGTGAAGCAGATGTTGTGTGTGTATGTGAGTGTGAGTGTGTGTGTATTTATTTTAAAAAATAAATAACTAAATAAATATATATATATATATGTATTTAGATGATCTTCACTATAATCATCATTTGGAAAGTAGAAAAAGAAAATCACTCGGGTGGTCCGCTTTAAAAATTGCTGCTTTATCCTGGTCAGGTACGGGGTGGATCCGGTTCACTGGGAAACACTGGGTGCAAGGCTGGATAGCCAATCCTCAGAAGGAGCCGATCATGTCTGTGCAGATGCCCGGCTGGTCGATAGCACTGCTGAGAATTAAACCCGTATCTCAAAGATGGTGGGCCAGTGTAATAGACCCCTGAACTACCCGAGCATTCCACTCCGAATCACGTACCTTCCTATTTCCCAGACTTTTCGTAGCATTTGCCAGGCAAACCAGTCCAGTAGTTCATAAATATCAATCACTTTAAACATTCTCCACTTTTAACTAATCAGTCAAGTAAATCCCGCCTGGCAGGAACTTCCCCAGTTAATTGTAAAATCACTTACTGTAATAAAAATAAAAAAAACCTTGATCCTTGATTGCAACACCTGCTGGGGTCTGAAAGCAATATTAGTGCAAGAAGGTTCATTGCAAGCTTCATGGATTGGATTCCTTTGGCTACCTATTAGCACACATGCCTAAGATTACCATGTGTAAAACCAGTAATCGACTGAAAACCTCTGGGTTATCTGGTGATTTGAATTTATCCGGGTTTGGTGGACGCCAGGAGACCATCATACGTGTCTCCCTCAGTACAGCTGTATAATTTGGTGATGGAGGATAAAACATCCAAGGCTGTTTTTGATAGTTTTGCTCAATTTGATTTGGAAGCGATTGGCTAGACTGTGCAAAGCACTGATCCTGACCTTATTTAAGGTTTTTGGGATGAATTGGAATTCTGACTGCAAGCCAGACCTCATTACCCAACATCAGCACCCAATCATCAAAGCTCTTGGGGCTGATTTGAAGTAAATCCTTGCAGTGATTTCTTTTTAAAACCTAGTAAATTAAATTAAAACTACAGCAGTTACGTTGGCACCACCTGACGTCCCAAAACGAATCGAGTTCCAGATGATCCGATGAAAACAAAGCGACTCCACATATGACACGTATGACTGATCCAGCGCCGCACCTGGATCAGCTGTGATGATTCAGCCTGATAAATCACGACGAGAGCGCTGGCGCGAATGTTTACCCGCTGCACCGGGGGAATGTTTCAGCACCGACTCCGTATCGATTCCTCATTTTTCATGGTGATGGGTGTCGTAATCAGCGCGGACGAGCCACGCCGGGAGATGGACGCGGGCCCGGGAGTGATGCATGGATGGCGAGAGCTGCTCAGACGTGTGGATAATGGAATCAATTTCACACAACACACACAGTCACTTTATTGAGATCCTAATTGACAGCCTGCGGGCTTCCAGTTCTAACCCCTAATGCAACAATGGCTGTTAAATCACACCTGTAGGATGGCGCAGTGGCACACACAACGGTGCCCGGCTATAGATCTGTCTCAAAACCTAGTGAGCTCTCTACATAGATGCATTTTACATCATCATACTGGCGCTCCTGAGAAGAAGGCTGTCTAAATTCTTAGATGCCTCAAAATGCTGCCTACTGAGGTGCCTTAATTCTGAGCGATAATCTGACTGAATACCGAAGGAGCATCCAATGCTTCCCTTAATGTCTAAGTAATGCGTCTACATAATCTGCCTTATGAGTTCAATGTCTTATTAGAAACCTCTCTACTTAAGCAGTCGCCTAGGTAGGCAGTACGCAGCAAGGCAGTTCACTAGGTTTTTAGACAGACCCAATGAATGAATGAATGAACATCCAAGCCTGATGTACAGCAGTGTTTTAGCACCATGGACAGTGTCACGGTACAGAGAAAAAATAAAACCCTGAAGATCTAAAGATGAAGGATTCTGGGTTTGGACGATGACCTGAGAGCAGCTTTGTCATCTCCCTCACATGCCTAATGGTCAGGATTTAGATGGTATCTTACAGTACATCCATGTGAAAGGTCAACTCCTGCAAGAAGCTACTCATTGGCTTCAGATAAACCGATGCACCACGTCCTCCTTTTGCACACTAGGAATTGATCTGGAGTGCGTATATGGCATTTAGTGCCAGCCGTTTGCAGAGTATTGATCGAAGGAATTAGTCATTTCATCTTCATTGATCAGGCACGAAGGCAGCAACACCACAGATGTGATCAAAGTGTTATGAGTGGCACCTTCATCACTTTGACGGTCAACAGCAGTGATAGGCACGGCTACTCCAGTACAATCAACATGTTAAAGTAAACTTGAACTTTTGGCTTTTACAACTTTAAATGCTTTTATTTTAGAAAAGTGTCATAAATGTAATTTTACAAAAGTATGTGGACACCCCTTTTACGTTTTGAGTTGTGTCAATCAGACCCACTGTGTCAAGAATCCAGCCTCTCTGTGGTTGGAGTGGTTGAAGTTGACGACACCTCATGTTTATTGGACAATAGAGCTAATGATCCACAGCTAAACCTTCTTGCTGATTGAGCGCAAGATATTTAACTACTGTGCTGTGGATCATTTAGCGGAGGTTATTTTGATAATGACTTTGATGGTTCATGACTTGGATGATGACTGACTTGGATGATGACTTCACTGATGACTGACTTTGATGGTTACTTTGATTATGACTTGGATGATGACTTGGATGATGACTGATGACTTTGATGGTTACTTTGATAATGATTTTGATTGTTACTCTGTTCATGATTTGAATTATGGATGTTTACTTTGATGATGACTTGGATGGTTACTTGGATGATGACTTTGATGGTTACTTTAATGATGACATCGATGATGACTGACTTGGATGACAACTTGGATTATGACTGACTTTGATGGTTACTTTGATCATGACTGACTTTGGTGATGACTTTGATGATGACTGATGGTTACTTTGATGATGACTGATGGTTACTTTGATGACTCTGATTATGACTTGGATGATGACTCTGCGTGTGTATCCGTCCTCGTCTCTCATCATAAGCCCTTTGTTACACACTGCTCCATTTATTTCTAAGTTTTTAACTACATGGCAACAGTTCCAGCATGACACTTCTGGGTGGACGTAGAATACAACCCTGACAGGAAGCCAGACCATCCCAGATGTAGCAATTATTATTATGATATCATATTAATTTTGTACCTGAATATCATGATGTTAAGAACTAAATTAGTTCTTGATGCAAGTGGTGCTAAAATAGGAAATAAATACGATATATAGGGGTTGAAACAGTGGATCTGGACCCTTCCTGACTCAACCTTCCTAATTCCATCCTGGCTTGGGACCAGCACTTAGCAATAGTAATAGCAGTGTGCCACATAAACATATTACAGCTCATTATATTAATTTATGTAGAAGTGAAGCAAAGAGGATAAAAAATAGAAAATTCTTGATACAAAAGTTCAAGTTTGATCTGTCAGAACTTCAAACCATGTAACATTTTTCCAATACAAACCAGGAAGGTTCTAAGGTTTTACACTACAGCGTGTGGGCATTCGGTTGCGTGGGCAGCACTTTGTTATATAAGGATAAACAAGTGGTTTTAAAGAGTATCGCAGAGAAATGTGCAGCTCGTAGGGTCACCGAGATTTAACCCCATGCATCCCAGTGCAGCTAGCAGAGTCCCAGTGAGGTGATTCCTCTTGCATAAAACTCTGGAGCTCTGGAGTTGAGGTCAGAGCTCAAGCTAGAGTCAGATACCCTTGTTATTAGAGCCGGGCATGTCGATGCCCTGAAAAACCTTTACCAATACGAAACGGCGGTGTGCAACATTCAACGTAAGAAAAAGAACTGAATCAGGGATGAGAGCAAACAAATATCCGAGCTATTAAAAGCTTGCAGAAAGATTCATCGTACGTTCATCGTAGACACACAAGCCGTTCCATTTTCCCAAAAAAAAAACATTACGGAAGCACTAGTGTGATGCCCAGTCTAATATGCCAGCCCAATTCTGCAGAGTTTCGACTCTTGAGTTCAAGACTTGGTGGTGCCATCGATTTTGCCTTGAAGATTTTTACCCAACGAAGGTATGAACCAGCTGGCAAAGGTGCCAAAAAACATGCCAAACTGGAAAGAAATTACATTTAGGACTTGATTGTGCTTTACCAAGGAAGTCCAAATGCCACTAGTACACTATTGGGTCCAATTTGGTTTAGTTAAGGACACTAAGGGTGTTTTTACATTTGCAATTTTGTTGACAGCACTGAATCTAATTGGACCCATGCAAATACGATCCAGGAGGCCAGGTATTGAGTACTGTGATTGGCTAGTGTTAGAATGTTAGTTTGTAAGCTTTACGTGGCAGGTAACAAGACGCTGTGATTGGTGGATAAAAGGATTGACCTCTTGATGCCTCCGGGAGCTCTGGTTTCCTCCCACCATCCAAAGACAAGCAGTCAGGTTGATTGGAGATGCTAAATTGACCTTAGACAGATGTGTGTGTGTTAAGGTGTCGATGTGTATTTGTGTACATCTGCCCTACGATGGACTGGCACCCTGTCCAGGGTGTTCCTGTGGCATCAGGGGCCCCCCGTGACCCTGATTAGGATAAGCCGTTTAGAAAGTAAGTAAGACGCAATTGAAGTGTTGAGTGATTATTTCTTCTTACTTCTCTACCTGACTTAATAAAACTTTAATAATTATGCAGTGTTGTATCATACACGACTGTTATTTTGTTGGACGTCAAACTTTAGAGAGACTTCAACAAGAAGAGAAGAATTCTTGACAAAGCGTGTTCTACAACAACCCGACGAGTTCACCGAGTCTAAACCAGAACTGAACAACTCTGTCGGGTTCCCTGCAGTTCTGTGTATTCACAACAGCAGAAGGAAAACAAAGGAACGAGACTCGCGCTCCTCCACAAGCAGAATTCTGAACGCCGGCTAGACACACTCATCAAGTAAGCTACACTAATGTGCTCATTTGCATCAAATAGCGAGCAATGAAAGCACTCGGTGAGCTCTTTGAAATAACGCATCAATTAAAAATGTAAATCCAGTCCAATCTTTTGTTGCTTCTTTTCCCTGTTCTAAAGTGGATCATGTTTTAAAAAGAAAAAAATGAGCTTTGTCTGGGTTGTGCAAAAGTCTGAAGTTTGTCTGAGGGCTGTCGGTAGAATCTTCCAGGCTGGAATAATCACACTGGTTTAGGCTCATGTACACCTAAGATGGGTCTAACATCTATTTTCTATTCGTAGATGGCAAAGCAAAGCAAATAAAACCTCATCCTGGGTTTAAATAAATTACTTTTATTGCACCACCAACCTTAGAGCAGGCTAATGTGACTGGTATGAGATGCAGTTTTTTTTGTAATAAATTAAATTAAAAATGGCAATTATATTCATTTAAGAACAAATCTGCAACAAAACAAAGTGCGTAAGCAGTTAAGGGATCTGAATACTTTCTAAATCCACCAAACATTAATAAAGTAGTAGTAGTAGTAGTAATAATAATAATAATAATAATAATAATAATAGTTATTATTATTAATAATAATAATAATATTGTTATTAATGCTATTATTATTAACAATAATAACAATAATATTATCATTATTATTATTATTATTATTAATAGTATTATTATTATTTGTGGTAGTAGTAGTATTAATAATATTTATAATAATAATAATTTTATTATTAGTAGTAGTAATAATAATAATAATAATAACTAACAGTAGTAGTAACAGCAGCAATAATATTAATACAAATAATAATAATTATTGTAAGGCGTCACGGTGGCTTAGTGGGTAGCTCGCCTCACAGCAAGAAGGTCCTGGGTTCGATCCCCAGGCGGTGCGGTCCGGGTCCTTTCTGTGCAGAGTTTGCATGTTATTCTCGTGTCTGCGTGGGTTTCCTCAGGGAGCTCTGGTTTCCTCCCACAGTCCAAAGACATGCAGTCAGGTTAACTGGAGACACTAAATTGCCCTATAAGTGGATGGGTTTGTGTATGTGTGTGTGTTTGTGTGTATATGTGTGTGTGTATGTGTGTCAGCCCTGCGATGGACTGGCACCCCGTCCAGGGTGTTACTGTGTGCCTTGTTCCCATTGAAAAGCTGGGATAGGCTTGTTAATACATAAAACCAAATAAAAAATGTGAAATTGTAAATGCTTTTTATTATTATTATTTACTAAAACACACTTATCTTTAACCAAATTACTCGAAATAGATTTCTCTCCATATTTCTGACATTGGTAAAGGGCAGACTGAAAAGCCCTAGTGATGAGATATTAAAAAGGTCCATTAGTATACCCTGAGCTTCTGCTCAGGACCACAGACTGACCCCCCACATTCTTTGCATCTTTTATCAGCCTCCTCAGCCTCAGTTATACAATTTTAATTCATGATAAAAGATAAAAGTAGGTCAGCTGACAAACATGTCACACCTGATCCCGTCAGACACACATGACCGATTTGGCTTTAATGGTTCAGCAGAGATTGAAAACATGCTCTGTAGCCCCAGCCTGGTCATAGTCCAGGAGTAAGCAACCATGTTGTGTCATATTTTATATGTAGTCTGATTTGTGTCTGTTTGGGCACCTGGTCAGGTCGACAGCAGTGCATGGGTTCAGATTGAAGATGAAGCCATGGTAAGCTAGTCCCACCCAAGATCCCCCTTCCCCAATCTAGCCTTACAATCAGAGAATCGTGCTTAGACCAATTGTTGGATCAACTGTTATTCTGCCTATGTTGATGTCATGTCTAATGTACATTAGAATAGCACACAGACTAATCCAGCTGTCACTAAGGTCATCCATGACCAAAAAAAGAAACCAAACATCCAGAATAAAAGACAAACATTAAGAGCATTACAGGACAAACAAGCCTGTTTTCTCCTCTACAGCTACAAACTGTTGTGCCTCTTTATTCTATTCCCAAAAGTCACTTCAGTGGTCTAGAGACCATAAAAAAGAGGAAAAAGAAACCATGCAGACGGAAGCGTCTGTGTCTGACCCTCTGTGTTGTCCTCAGAAAAGTATTTGGACACATATATTTTATATTTCAGAGTCTCAAATCACAACACAAAAAATAGACAGCAAATATCTGAAGGACACAAGAGCATCTCAAGGCAGTGGACCTTTGGGCTCAGAGATTAGCCATTAGTCATACAGTTTGGGTCTGTCTGAAAACCTAGTGAGCTCTTTAAGTCATCCTACACACTCCCAAGAAGAAGGCATGTCTAAATTCTTAGATGCCTCAAAATGCTGCCTATTGAGGTGTCTTAATTCGAAGCAATAATCTAACTGAATGATAATGGAGCATCCAATATCTAGTGGATACAGCTGTGGGTTATCAACTGGAAGGCTGTGGGTTCAAATCCTGGCTACGCACTGTTCCAGGGGTGCCATATGAACATGCTATACAGAAAATTATACCTTACACATGTACATGTATATATGACTAATAAAGGCTTTTCTTATATGATTATCCATATATGGTGAGAACTCAAAGCTGCTCTACACCAGCGCCCCCCATCTACCGTAGCCAGAAATTGTAAATAGGAACAGGCTATAGTTTGGTCCAATAAGAAAGCACTTGTCTGTCATTTCAAGTGAACTTTGAGCTTGGTGGCAAGTTATCAATGGGCGTGGCTGAAATTCTAAACTTGATAATTATGTAATGTGTATCCCATGACCACAGTATAAACTGACGTTTTCCACAATAATGGATTTTGGATATTCACGCCCCTACACCACACCACCAACAAACACACAAACACCTCCTCTAAACAAGATCAGTGATTTGCACTGGAGCAAAAGTCATTAATAAAAGATACAAACTTGCACACACACACAGATCTGAGGTCTGCGCAGGCCGAGCATCTCAGAACAAGGTTAAAAAGCTTAAATTAAGGTTAATAGCCTTGACAGGGACACGTAATCGAAAGAGACGCACACAGACACCCACGCGAATGCATGAACTGAGTCACAGCAGATGCCTCAAGATCAGGGACAGGCTCACACAAAAAATAAAATAAAGATTTGCCCATTATTGACCAGTGATGCCCACGGAAAGCACAAAGACATCAAGCATCAGGAGACGGCAGAATGGTTAATTACAGGTTCATTAAGTCCAAACGAACGGTCAAGCAAATGATATGTAATTTAGCACCACTTCATGCTCAGCTGGCTGTTAAAGGAGGAGGAATGGAGGGTCTGCTGCTCACCCCTGCACAAACACCAGCTGAAGCTGCAGGTAATAATCGAGACTCGGTCTGACAGATGACGACTTGGAGACAGAGGTCACCGACGGCCCTTTTCGACCCACATGGAGCGGGCTTAAATCCAGTTCGCAAGCTCGATACTGGACTGATGGATTGGCGCCCTGTCCTGGGTGTTCCTTGCAGAAGCAGGATAGTCCGCTAGCACACCAGCGCTGGGATTCTGAACTCCCTGGGTTCGAGTCTCAGCTCTGCAACCGGTTGGCTGGGCACCCCTAGCGGGCACAACTGGCAGTGCCTGCAGCAGACAAAATTGGCCACTGGTCTGCTGAATGGGAAAAGACCGGACTATAAAGGGGCGGGGTCTTCGACGCTGTGTAAAGACCTTGGTTAGTTGCCAGAGGTACTTGTTCAGAGGTAAAGGAAAGTGGAGATCAGTGCATGACTCTCCAAGCAGGAGACTGGCCTCACAAGCGAATCCACTAGTCATATCCAATAAACCAACCGCTGTAATACCCAACCGCTTCTTTTCACCTGCAAACAGCATGCTCTGAGAGTCATGCACTGATCTCCATTATCCCCCGTCTTATAGTGCATGCACCACTGATCAGCCAGTAGTTATGAGGAAACCCTACAGCCCTCCATCCTCAACAGAGTCAATTATCGTCCATGTAGGTGCCTTGTTGGCCGTTAGCAATTTACTGTGCGACCAACACACACATGCTAATTTTTCACTTAACATTTTTATTAAAATTAGTACAAATTCTAGTTGTGGTAGTTACTTTTTTTAGCATGACTACTTCCTGTGTGTGTGTAAGATTTTTTGTTTTTAAAGTATATATCCTGTTTTGTAAAGGACTGCAGATCCAAGTTTGTGCTAGCTGAAAGTAAACAGTCAGAAATTCTCCACCCTGCTGCTCCTCCATTAACACTACTTAATGGATGGAACAAAACAATTACGCCGGCTCTCTGTGACGGCGTTCAGGATTATGAATCGTAATTAGCCAAATAAAAACGACTGGGCGTTCGGAGAGGACGTGTTAGTAAACTCTGAGTGAATCCTAATGCGCTAAATAAACACTTTACTTTTCAACCCGGTGCTAACGTTCACACCGATAAACTGATTTAGGAGTTTAACACGCTTAACGAGGCGGCGCGGCAGACTCCTGGGGACCTGGGCTCGATACACACCTCCGGTCAGCTTCTGTGGTGAGTTTGGTATGTTCTCCAGGAGTATTCCACGTAAACTTGCAGAAGGTGGACTGCCTGCACTAAACTGTACCTAGATCTAATGAAGTAAGTAAGTCAAGTAAGTAAGTAACTGTGTGTTACCCGGAGACCCCCTGTGACCCTGACCATGAGTTTGCCGGACACAGGCTTCTTGGGGGATGGGACCTGGGCTTGATACACACCTCCAGTCAGCTTCTGTGGCAAGTTTGGTATGTTCTCCACGAGTCTTGTTTTCTTTTCACCACATAAACATGCAGAAGGTGGACTGCCTGCTCTAAATTGTACCTAGGTCTAATTAAGAGAGCAAGTCAATTAGTTGCTGAGTGTTAACCCACTGTGACCCTGACCAGGATACTTCTTCCCAAAAGTATGTGAACTCCTGACCATGAGCTTGCCGGACACAGGCTTCTTGGGGGATGAGACCTGGGCTTGATACACGCCTCCGGTCAGCTTCTGTGGTGAGTTTTGTATGTTCTCCAGGAATACTCTCGTTTTCCTCCCACCCCACATAAACATGCAGAAGGTGGACTGCCTACTCTAAACTGTACCTAGGTCTAATTGAGTGAGAAAGTCAAGCAAGTAAGTTCTGTGTGTTACCCAGTGACCCACTGTGACCCTGACCAGGATACTTCTTCCCAAAAGTATGTAAACTCCTGACCATGAGCTTGACGGACACAGGCTTCTTGGGGGATGGGACCTGGGCCTGATACACACCTTCGGTCAAGCTTCTGTTTCAAGTTTGGTATGTTCTCCACGAGTACTCTCGTTTTCCTCCCATCCCACATAAACATGCAGAGGGTGGATTGCCTGCTCTTAATTGCACCTAGGTCTAATTAAGTGAGTAAGTCCGTGTACTGTAAGTACTGTGTGTTACCCGGAGACTCTAAATGCCAGACCCACTGTGACCCTGACCAGGATACTACTACTTCTCTTTTTTGACCAAAGGTCTAATTGAGTGAGAAAGTCAAGCAAGTAAGTACTGTGTGTTACCTGGAGACCCTAAATTCCAGACCCACTGTGACCCTGACCAGGACACGTCTTCATCTTTTTTCACCGGGAATGAGCCCTATATGACCAAAAGTGTATGAACACCTGACTATGAACTTGCCGGACATCCCTCTCCAAACCTTTTGCTATTAACACGCCCCCTTTATTCTCCTGTGATGACTTTACATTCTGGAATGTCAAGTGGGAATTTGTACCCATTCAGTCTGAAAGCTTAGCGAGGACAAGCATTGATGTTGATGATGGATGAGAAGACCTATTTCATAGTCAGTGTAGGAATATTATAGTGCTTTTATTAACAGAGAGCGACACGGCGGCTCGGTGGGAAGCACTGTCGCATCACAGCAAGGTCATGGGTTCGATTCCCAGGTGGAGCGGTCTGGGGCCTTTCTGTGTGGAGTTTGCATTTTCTCCCCGTGTCTATGTTGGTTTCCTCCCACAGTCCAAAGATGAGAGAGTATTACCAAGACACAGTAATTTATCTTTTATTTTATTTTATTTATTTATTTATTTATTTATCTGATCCAGACTGTGCACCATGTGACTCTATACATCTCTTTATAACAAGGTTCAGACTGAAGCTTCCTCAAGGCCACGACTTGCAGCAGACACATACAAAACCCATCAGAGAAGAAAAGATGTCTCCTCTTTAAAGAGACCAGTCTGTTTTCTCTATTCGTCTTTATTTACTCTAGCTGGTCAAGGTTGAAGTTTTCATGCAGTGAGATGAGAGGAATCAGAACAAGGCAGGTAGAAAATTCAAGCTTGGCTTTGAGATGAGCTGAGAACCGCTGATCTGATCGTATTATATTTATATGGAGCTGCATCATGAGAAAAACAGAGAGGGTTAAGAAGTTCGGATCTGAATTGAGACGCGTCCTCTGTTGAGCCTTCAGACAGAAATGAATGTCAAACTCGTGGTTACTTTAAGAAATGTTAAAAAATAATGCAAAAAATCATTTTTATTTAATTTGCTATTAATCAACCACTTGTTACAGATCAGATTGGTGGCTGGTGGTTTGATTCCCACTTGGAAACACTGGTCACAGGGTGGGAATACAGGGGGCAGGACCATCCACCAGAATTGTAGTCACACTGGTGGTCAAATGTCACAGGGCTGAGATGTGTAGTTGATGGTAGTTAAGTAGTAGTAGTGGCATTTGAGTAGTAGTAGTACTAGTAGAAGTAGTAGTAGCAGCCATTAAGTGGTGGTAGTAGTAGAAATATTAGTGGTAGTTGAGTAGTAGTAGCAGCATTTGAGTAGCAGTTGAGTAGTGGCAGTAATAGTAGTAGTTGTAGTATTTAAGTAGTAGTAATAGGTAGCATCTGAGTGGTAGTAGCACTAGCAGTTGAGTAATAGTAATGTTAGTAGTAGTAGTAGTAGCATTTGAGAAGTCATAGTACTAGCAGTTGAGTAGTAGAGAATAGTAGTAGCATTTGAGTAGTAATAGTACTAGTAGAAGTAGTAGTGGCAGCCGTTAAGTGGTGGTAGTAGTAGAAATATTAGTGGTAATTAAGTAGTAGTAGTAGTAGCAGTAGTAGCAGCATTTGAGTAGCAGTTGAGTAGTGGCAGTAAAAGTAGTAGTTGTAGTATTTAAGTAGTAGTATTAGGTTGCATCTGAGTGGTAGTGGTACTAGCAGTTGAGTAATAGTAATGTTAGTAGTAGTAGTAGCATTTAAGAAGTCACAGTACTAGCAGTTGAGTAGTAGAGAGTAGTAATAGCATTTGAGTAGTAATAGTACAAGCAGTTGGGTTGTAGTGGTACAAACAGTTGAATAATAGTACTAGCAGCTGTGTAGTAGTAGTAGAAGTAGTAGCATTTGAGTAGCTGTTAAGTGGTGGCAGTAGTAATAGTACTAGCAGTTAAGTAGAAGTAGCATTTAAGTAGTAATAGTACAACTAGTACTATTAGCATTTAGTAGCATTTGAGTAGCAGTAGTATTAGTAGCAGTAGTAGTAGTAGTAGCAGGTTAATAGTAGTAATAGGTCGCATTTAAGTAGTAGTAGTACTAGCAGTTAAGTAGAAATCGTAGTAGTAGTAGCAGTTGAGAAGTAGTGATAGTTGAGTAGTAGTAGTAGCATTTGAGTAGTAGTTCTAGTAGCATTTGAGTAGTCGTGGTACTAGCAGCTGAGTAGTAGACATAGTTAAATAGTAGTAGTAGCAGTTAAATAGTTGTGGTAGGAGTACTAGTAGCATTTGAGAGTAGTAGTACTACTAGCAGTTAAGTAAAAGTGGCAGTAGTAGTAGTAGCATTTGAGAAGTAGTATTACTACTTAAGCAGAAGTAGTAGTAGCAGTTGAGTAGTAGTGGTAGTTAAGTGGTAGTAGCTGAGTAGTTTTAATGATAGTGGCAGCAGTTTAGTAGAAGATATAGAAAGAATAATAAGAGAAGTAGAAATACATACTTGAGTATAATCTACATTTTATTCTGGCCCTCATACACATCTGGAACATAAAACTACAAACCTGAACTCAAATGTGATTGTGACTAAAAACTGCAGTTTATACAAATCAGCAAAACTCATTTCACGTTGTGCCGGGAGGCTCGAGAACTCACGTTTTCATCACCTCTGATCCGAACCCTCTCTCGACTACCACTTAAAATTTCACGCCGGGTGCGTGGAGACCTATCGCTCTGCAGAACGCCTCTGTACCCCCCGTCTTTAAGAGCATGAAAAGCAATTTACTCCAGTTTAAAACGCTATAACTGCTACCATTTTCACACGCTCAACCTTTGTCTGCCGGCGCGGCGTTCTCTGCCGAGCCGCGTTAGTCATAGCGGAGAGTCCTGGCGCGTTTTTATTCCGCGGTTATCGATGCCTGAGTGACAGTAAAGTTCACTAATGAGTGTGAAACGCTGTGTGTGTGTGTGTGTACATACACAAATCCTGGATCAATCCAACATTACACTTTTGTTACTGTGTGTATCTGTCTGCTCTCGCCGGAGGTCTGAGGAGCAACGTTTCGGCATTATTGCCCCCCAAACCCCCTCGTCAGCGTTTCATACAGCAGCCAGAGAGCGAACGTTTAAGCTGCATTAGATTCCTGCTAAATTCTTACGAAAAAAAGAAACATAATTTCCCACAATCCTTCACATCAGTAGCTACGGACAGATAAATAAACACGAATAAAATTTAGTATTATTTTTGAATCTCGTACACATTGTTTGGATGAATCCAAGTGCCGTTGTGATGATCGTTAGCATGAAGAAACCGGCACAAAAATATATCAGCTTTTTAAGGCATCTAAGAATTTGGACATGCCTTCTTCCCGAGAGTGTGTAGGATGGCATAAAAAGCGTCTGTGTAGAGAGCTCACAAGGTTTTCAGGCAGACATCATAAAGTAAATACTCACTTATCTATTTGACCCTGTATTTTGGTTGGAAAAACTGAGTAAGCTTATAAATTGGCGTCACTGCAGACTGGAACCCACGTCAAAAGTCACCATTATAAACAATTCTGTGTCCTTCCGTTTTGTCTCTCTTGCTGTAACAGGGTTAGGAATCTCAGGAGACTTTCTCGGCCCCAGTGCAGCCTGGAGATAAGCTCGCCCGCATCCTAATCGATGGCCCGTAACAGCCAGCCTTGATCTGGCCCAGAGGACCTATTGAGTACATTGAGTGGGGTTCGGTGCCAAGGCGTTCTGGATGCAGATACAATCTTTCTGCTGCAATTCATGAGCCACCCTGGCCCGGAGTGAACTTTGATTTAGAGTGGGATTGGGGTTTAATAAAGATTACGTGCCATGTTAAGTAGGGTTGATTTTTCTCTTGTAAGGTTAGTTGGAGATACGAACTTTACAGTTTTAATATTTACATTTAAGCAGACTCTTTATATTCTAAGCAACTTGGAGTCGTGACTGAAAACCGGCAAGCAGTTGATGGTTAGGGGCCTTGCTAAGGGGCCCAACAATGACAACTTGACAATAGTGGGGATTGAATCACTGATCTACCACCGCCTTAGAAAATAGTACTAAATATTAATATATTGAAAAAATGAAAAGGAACAGTTTAGAGAAGTTAGTAGAATTCTAAATATGGTGGCACATTGACTCGGTGGGTAGCAAGACAACAAGAAGGTCCTGGGTTCGATTACAGGGCGGGGCGGTCCGCATCCTTTCTGTGTGGAGTTTGCATGTTCTCCCCGTGTCTGTGTGGGTTTCCACCGGGAGCTCTGGTTTCCTCCAACAGGTTAACTGGTGAAAGTCAACCAGCGAATCGCACCCACCGTGAATTCAATAGCATAAAGCGGTGGTATAACAGACAATGAATGTGTTTTAAATATATACACAGAACAGGCGTAACATTATGACCACCTTCCTAATATTGTGTCGATCCCCCTTTTGCTGCCAAAACACCCCTGATCTGTCGAGGCATGGACTCCACTAGACCCCCAAAGGTGTGCTGTGGTATCTGGCACCAAGATGTTAGAAGCAGATCCTGTAACTCCAGTAAGTTGTGAGGTGGGGCCTCCATGGATTAGACTTCCTGAACCATTTTTGACTGACATGACTATTGATGAACTTTTGCTGACTATTGTAATTATGAATTATTATTGTTTGGACTATTTTATGTGAATTTTGTTTTGCTGAACAGAAAATAAGGACCTGACTGTATGGGATGATGGATGAACGGATTGTTTAGATCATCTAGAATATGAAAGCGCACTAAAATGGTAGCGCCTTTGTGTAGATGCACAATAGCTGCCGTGGGAGTGTCATTGCGTATCGATTCGTGTGTGTGCGTGTTTGTGCACAGGTACGTGCTTCTCTTTGTTCCCTCGTGCCTTAATGGTTTGGACCTTTAGATAAAAGGTCACCATAAACGTTCTTCTCTTGTCCTCTTTTATTGGAGGACCTTGGGGAAGGATACAGATACTTGTTGCAGGTTTATATCCTTTATTGCTGCTCCTTCTGTCGAAATGCCTCCTCATCCACCCAAAAGTGAAAGATGACATTTCGGCTTTCGATCTGTCGCACAATAGAGCGAGATTCCTCGGTAGCACTAGTGCCGAGATACAAAAGCCGTGGAGAGCAGAGTGAAGAATAACACGGTCATTCTTGAACCCTGCCCGTCTTTGTTCAAGTTCATATTCTTCTAGTCAGGTGGCTTCCTGTGATGAGCTAATTAAGTAAACAGACGCTTGTAAAAACAGGTACGACAGAACGCCGTGGGTGCGCAAGAGTTAGGAAGGGTGTCCATGAGTCTGTCTGAAAACATAGTGAGCTGCCTTGCTGCCTAACTAGAGAGGATTCTAATAAGAACTTATAAGGCCGATTATTTAGACGCACTACTACACTCTAGCAACTACGACGATTATGTCACCGCAGTTTTCGCTTACTAAGCTAACACAGTTTGCCCTAGGCCATTCAAACCAACGGGATAAGACGACACAACCCACTAGCACACCAGCTAATGTCTCCCTCCATGTACCGAAAACGGTTAAATCCACAAAAAATAACTAAAAATAAAAGAAAAAAATACATTAAAAATGATGTAAAATAATTTAAAATCATAATAAAAAATTATTTTCAAAAAATTACAAATATAATAATATTAAATCAAACAACATAGATGTCCATAAAAAATAACTACAAAATAAAATACAATTTTTTTAAATAACTTACTTGGTTATTTGGTTATAATACTTGGTTTTACACAGACCCTGTACGTATGTCTGAAGGTTGGCAAGTTTTTATGGTTTTCCCCAACAGTTACAATTAGTTGCCAACTATGTTGTGAAGCTCAGCAAAATTGGTGCATTTGAGGGAGGGAAGGTTGTATGGGGAATCAACAGCAACCGAATACTGCATGGCAGAAGAACACGCAGAGAGTAGTATGCAGTTGGCTACAAAAATAAAGAAGGGATTAAATAAAAAAATAAAATAAAAATAGCAGATTAGTCTCGGACTTTATTAATAACACAATTGTCTAATTCAGATAATTTTTTTGTGTGTGTTTTTATTTGGTGCTATGACTCATTCTACAGTTACAGATTCCACCCGGGCAGCAGTGATGAATGCCAGCGGCCACCGTGCTCCGAACACTCTTCACGTCCAGCTGTACATGTAATTCAAATGACACGTACCAACTCGTGAACGTCAAGCGGAGACGTAAACAGACATCAGCCTGTTAAAGTCGAAGTGAATCAAAAAGAGAAAACACAAGAGAAAGAGACGCAGAGTCAGAGCTGCTACTGAAGAAAATCCTGAACGTCAGATAGTCAGTTAGTGAACCTCCCAGAGGGCCGTGTTACACCGCGCTATCACCGCTTGACAACTAGAGCGGAAAAAGAAGTGTCTACTCGTGTCAAAAACACACCTGGAAAAGAGAGGGAAGTTTTTCAAGCAAAACGAATGTCTGAAATACAACTTCAGTCAGTGAACGGTGGGATGAAATAATACTTGGTTCTTTTTTGGATGCCATTTCTACCATACTTCACACTTTAATCTAATTCCGATCCCAATGGACGCAACTCACACTTTCACTTCTACGCATTTACTCGGTCACTCGCACCTAGGGGCAAATTAAGCAGCCGTTTTACGCGCTGCATATTTTGAGATGGGGAAAAAAAAAAAAAAAGAAAACCCAACCAGATACAAGAAGAACATCTGTCCCCCCACACCCATGATGCTCTTGGTCACACCGAAATGAAAAAATATATATGATTTGCCCCAGATACAGAATCAGTCCAGCGCAAGCAGGGCACTCACCCACCCACCCAGTTTAACCTAGGGGTAATTTTAAGTTATCAGTACATATTTAGCATGTTTTTGGAAAGAGGAAGGAAATAAGAGTACAATGGAAGCACATGCAGAATAGATTTCCACAAAAAATCTAAAAAATAAAATAAAATTTAAAATAAATAAATACAAAAAGTAATTTAAAAATAGTTAAAAACAAAAAGATTTTAAAATTTAAAAAAATATAATAATATTAAATCAAACATGTCTACACAAAAAAAAAATAAAAAAAAAAATAAAAAAAGTTAAAAAATAATTAAAAAACAATAAAAATTGTATAATATAAAATATAATAAAAAAATAGAATAATATTAAATTAAACAACATAGATGTCCACAAAAATAACTAAAAATAAATAAATAATTAAATAATTAAAAACATAATTTTAAAACATAAAAAACTAAACATCGTAAAAAATATTAAAAAATAATTACAAATATAATAATATTCAATTGAACAACACAAATGTCCACAAAAAATAACTAATAAATAAAATAATAAATGAAAAAAAATAATTAAAAATAATTAAAACAATATAATTAAAAAAATCTAAAAAATTAAGAATATAATAATATGGAATCGAACAACACAGAAGTCCAAAAAAAGTAAAAAAAATAAAATACAATTTTATATTTTAAAACATTATAAAAAATTTATATAACATAAATAATAATAATGAACAGCTTCTGTTTGTGATTTGACTGATTAGTAGTTCTGTGGTTCATGATTTAAATAATATAAATGCAGTTACAAAATTCCATTCAGATTCTAATAGCAGCGAATTCTCTGGACGTGTTTCAACACTCAGCTAACGAGGGTGTAGGGACAAGTCTCAAATCAAGAGTATAAACTCTCACTGTAGTTTCACTCTTAGTTTAAATCAAGTGTCAGCTGCTGGAAAGGAATTTAAATGACTTTATTAATTGACAGCATTAAGTGAACAGCGGCTACTTTGTCGACGATCAGTTAACCGGTTCTTCATTAACGTTCCAGCTATTGAGTTGGTTTCTGACTGACTGAAGAGTCAGTAGGTGTGTAATGAGGAGCCTTTTAAAAGACTGTAGACTCACTTAGGGTTCATTAGATGACAATAGAAAACCCGTTCAATCACATACTTTTAAAAACTGCTAACTAACGTCCCATATAACAAGAGTCCAGTTTCTCCAGAGCAGTATACAGAATAAAGGAAAAAAGTAAACCAAAGTTATTTTAGTGGCGACAATAAACAATACAATTTTACAGCTCAGGAATAATCAGTTCCGGAAAGTTCCAGTTTTAGCTGGATTTAATAGCTCCTGAGGGCAGCTGTCGAACAAACAGACTGCAAATCGGACTCCAGACTTTATCACATCACTGATACGAGCAGGAAGAGTCCGACAATTGGTTCCAAAAAAAGAATCGAGTCAATTCTGAATGGGCCGGGGAGCTGTCCTGCCCCGATTTGAGCGGAAAGGTCACGGATGGATGGTATTAGTTCGCCTCCTTCAAATTACAGGCTGATAAACCTCCTGATAACCCCCGAAAATCCCCCACACAGCTGGAAGCAAGAGATGGTAACGGTGAGTGAGGGAGACAGGAAGTTCAAACAAAGACACGGAACGACTGATGGACAGACGGGCAGATGGAATACGGGCGAATGTAAAAGTTAAGAGAGATTAAAGTTTAAGACGTATATTTTTAGCTATTCCAAAGCTTCGGTTGTTGCCTGGTCAACGTGGCTTCCGTTAATTGACCTCGTTTTACCTCAAGTTCCGATTTACAAGCAGCAACACAACATCACACCCAGCCGTCCATCCAGACTTACACAACACAATTATAAAGACTCTAAAAGGTGCAGTTAATAGTTAGATAGTAGTAGAAATGGGTTGCCAGGTGCAGTTAGTACATGATAGTAGGCGGTGGCATATGTCATTTTTAGACAGTGACAAGAGCAAACAGTAGGTGGTGCCAGGGGCAGTGAGTACTGCCTGGTGCATTATGCAGTCCTGCATGCAGTTAGTATGAAGGTATGTGCAGTGAGTATAGGTGTAGTTAGTATGTGTTGTATGCAGTGCTACATGCAGTTAGTATAGGTTGCCAGGTGATTACTATGTTTCATATGTGGTGCTACATGCAGTTAGTATGCAGTGTTAATGTGTAGTGAGAACAGGTTGTCAGGTGTTAAGTATGGTTAGTGTGTGCTGTATGCTGAGTAGAGGTTGCCACGTGGGTTGTATGTGTTTTATGTGGTGCTACATGCCGATAGTATGCAGTGATATGTGCAGTGAGTACAGGTTGCCAGGTGTAAGTGAATTTAGTATGTGTTGTATTCGGTGCTACATGCAGTTAGTATAGGTTGCCAGGTGATTAATATGTTTCATATGTGGTGCTACATGCAGTTAGTATGCAGTGCTATGTGCACTGAGTACAGGTTGCCAGGTGTAAGGTGTAGTTAGTATGTATTGTATGAGGTGCTACATGCAGTTAGTATGTGGTGCTACGTACAGTTAGTACAGGTTACCAGGTGTAAAGTTTAGTTAGTATGTGTTGTATGCGTTGCTATATGCATTGGGTACAGGTTGCCAGGTGTAAAGTGTAGTTAGTATGGGTTTTATGTGGTGCTACGTGCAGTTAGTATAGGTTGCTGGGTAACAAATAGACTGCAAATCAGTTAGTATAGGTTGCTAGGTAGTTAATATGTATTGTATGTGGTGCTACATGCAGTTAGTATGTGGTGTTGGATGCAGTTAGTGTGTGGTGCTACGTGCAGTTAGTACAGGTTGCCAGGTAGTTAATATGTATTGTATGTGGTGCTACATGCAGTTAGTACAGGTTGCCAGGTAGTTAATATGTATTGTATGTGGTGCTACATGCAGTTAGTACAGGTTGCCAGGTAGTTAATATGTATTGTATGTGGTGCTACATGCAGTTAGTACAGGTTGCCAGGTAGTTAATATGTATTGTATGTGGTGCTACATGCAGTTAGTACAGGTTGCCAGGTAGTTAATATGTATTGTATGTGGTGCTACATCCAGTTAGTACAGGTTGCCAGGTAGTTAATATGTATTGTATGTGGTGCTACATGCAGTTGGTACAGGTTGCCAAGTAGTTAATATGTATTGTATGTGGTGCTACATCCAGTTAGTACAGGATGCCAAGTAGTTCATATGTATTGTATGTGGTGCTACATCCAGTTAGTACAGGTTGCCAAGTAGTTAATATGTATTGTGTGTGGTGCTACATCCAGTTAGTACAGGTTGCCAAGTAGTTCATATGTATTGTATGTGGTGCTACATCCAGTTAGTACAGGTTGCCAGGTAGTTAATATGTTTTGTATGTGGTGCTACATGAAGTTAGTGTAGGTTGCCAGGTAGTTAATATGTATTGTATGTGGTGCTACATGCAGTTAGTACAGGTTGCCAAGTAGTTCATATGTATTGTATGTGGTGCTACATCCAGTTAGTACAGGTTGCCAGGTAGTTAATATGTATTGTATGTGGTGCTACATCCAGTTAGTGTAGGTTGCCAGGTAGTTAATATGTATTGTATGTGGTGCTACGTGCAGTTAGTACAGGTTGCGAGGTAGTTAATATGTATTGTATGTGGTGCTACGTGCAGTTAGTACAGGTTGCCAGGTAGTTAATATGTATTGTATGTGGTGCTACATGCAGTTAGTACAGGTTGCCATATAGTTCATTTGTATTGTATGTGGTGCTACATCCAGTTAGTACAGGTTGCCAGGTAGTTAATATGTATTGTATGTGGTGCTACATGCAGTTAGTACAGGTTGCCAAGTAGTTCATATGTATTGTATGTGGTGCTACATGCAGTTAGTGTAGGTTGCCAAGTAGTTCATATGTATTGTATGTGGTGCTACATCCAGTTAGTACAGGTTGCCAGGTAGTTAATATGTATTGTATGTGGTGCTACATCCAGTTAGTGTAGGTTGCCAGGTAGTTAATATGTATTGTATGTGGTGCTACGTGCAGTTAGTACAGGTTGCGAGGTAGTTAATATGTATTGTATGTGGTGCTACATGCAGTTAGTACAGGTTGCCAGGTAGTTAATATGTATTGTATGTGGTGCTACATGCAGTTAGTACAGGTTGCCAGGTAGTTAATATGTATTGTATGTGGTGCTACATGCAGTTAGTACAGGTTGCCATATAGTTCATTTGTATTGTATGTGGTGCTACATCCAGTTAGTACAGGTTGCCAGGTAGTTAATATGTATTGTATGTGGTGCTACATGCAGTTAGTACAGGTTGCCAAGTAGTTAATATGTATTGTATGTGGTGCTACATCCAGTTAGTGTAGGTTGCCAGGTAGTTAATATGTATTGTATGTGGTGCTACGTGCAGTTAGTACAGGTTGCGAGGTAGTTAATATGTATTGTATGTGGTGCTACATGCAGTTAGTACAGGTTGCCAGGTAGTTAATATGTATTGTATGTGGTGCTACATGCAGTTAGTACAGGTTGCCAGGTAGTTAATATGTATTGTATGTGGTGCTACATGCAGTTAGTACAGGTTGCCATATAGTTCATTTGTATTGTATGTGGTGCTACATCCAGTTAGTACAGGTTGCCAGGTAGTTAATATGTATTGTATGTGGTGCTACATGCAGTTAGTACAGGTTGCCAAGTAGTTCATATGTATTGTATGTGGTGCTACATGCAGTTAGTGTAGGTTGCCAAGTAGTTCATATGTATTGTATGTGGTGCTACATCCAGTTAGTACAGGTTGCCAGGTAGTTAATATGTATTGTATGTGGTGCTACATGAAGTTAGTGTAGGTTGCCAGGTAGTTATTATGTATTGTACGTGGTGCTACATGCAGTTAGTATAGGTTGCCAGGTAGTTATTATGTATTGTATGTGGTGCTACATCCAGTTAGTACAGGTTGCCAGGTAGTTAATATGTATTGTATGTGGTGCTACATGAAGTTAGTGTAGGTTGCCAGGTAGTTAATATGTATTGTATGTGGTGCTACATGCAGTTAGTACAGGTTGCCAGGTAGTTAATATGTATTGTATGTGGTGCTACATGAAGTTAGTGTAGGTTGCCAGGTAGTTAATATGTATTGTATGTGGTGCTATATGTAGATAGTATGCTGTGCTACATGCAGTTAGTACAGGTTTCTAGGTAGTTAATATGTATTGTATGTGGTGCTACATGCAGTTAGTACAGGTTGCCAGGTAGTTAATATGTATTGTATGTGGTGCTACATGCAGTTAGTGTAGGTTGCCAAGTAGTTCATATGTATTGTATGTGGTGCTACATCCAGTTAGTACAGGTTGCCAGGTAGTTAATATGTATTGTATGTGGTGCTACATCCAGTTAGTACAGGTTGCCAAGTAGTTAATATGTATTGTGTGTGGTGCTACATCCAGTTAGTACAGGTTGCCAAGTAGTTCATATGTATTGTATGTGGTGCTACATCCAGTTAGTACAGGTTGCCAGGTAGTTAATATGTTTTGTATGTGGTGCTACATGAAGTTAGTGTAGGTTGCCAGGTAGTTAATATGTATTGTATGTGGTGCTACATGCAGTTAGTACAGGTTGCCAAGTAGTTCATATGTATTGTATGTGGTGCTACATCCAGTTAGTACAGGTTGCCAGGTAGTTAATATGTATTGTATGTGGTGCTACATCCAGTTAGTGTAGGTTGCCAGGTAGTTAATATGTATTGTATGTGGTGCTACGTGCAGTTAGTACAGGTTGCGAGGTAGTTAATATGTATTGTATGTGGTGCTACATGCAGTTAGTACAGGTTGCCAGGTAGTTAATATGTATTGTATGTGGTGCTACATGCAGTTAGTACAGGTTGCCAGGTAGTTAATATGTATTGTATGTGGTGCTACATGCAGTTAGTACAGGTTGCCATATAGTTCATTTGTATTGTATGTGGTGCTACATCCAGTTAGTACAGGTTGCCAGGTAGTTAATATGTATTGTATGTGGTGCTACATGCAGTTAGTACAGGTTGCCAAGTAGTTCATATGTATTGTATGTGGTGCTACATGCAGTTAGTGTAGGTTGCCAAGTAGTTCATATGTATTGTATGTGGTGCTACATCCAGTTAGTACAGGTTGCCAGGTAGTTAATATGTATTGTATGTGGTGCTACATGAAGTTAGTGTAGGTTGCCAGGTAGTTATTATGTATTGTACGTGGTGCTACATGCAGTTAGTATAGGTTGTCAGGTAGTTATTATGTATTGTATGTGGTGCTACATCCAGTTAGTACAGGTTGCCAGGTAGTTAATATGTATTGTATGTGGTGCTACATGAAGTTAGTGTAGGTTGCCAGGTAGTTAATATGTATTGTATGTGGTGCTACATGGTTAGTACAGGTTGCCAGGTAGTTAATATGTATTGTATGTGGTGCTACATGAAGTTAGTGTAGGTTGCCAGGTAGTTAATATGTATTGTATGTGGTGCTATATGTAGATAGTATGCTGTGCTACATGCAGTTAGTACAGGTTTCTAGGTAGTTAATATGTATTGTATGTGGTGCTACATGCAGTTAGTACAGGTTGCCAGGTAGTTAATATGTATTGTATGTGGTGCTACATGCAGTTAGTGTAGGTTGCCAAGTAGTTCATATGTATTGTATGTGGTGCTACATCCAGTTAGTACAGGTTGCCAGGTAGTTAATATGTATTGTATGTGGTGCTACGTGCAGTTAGTGTAGGTTGCCAGGTAGTTATTATGTATTGTACGTGGTGCTACATGCAGTTAGTATAGGTTGCCAGGTAGTTATTATGTATTGTATGTGGTGCTACATCCAGTTAGTACAGGTTGCCAGGTAGTTAATATGTATTGTATGTGGTGCTACATGAAGTTAGTGTAGGTTGCCAGGTAGTTAATATGTATTGTATGTGGTGCTACATGCAGTTAGTACAGGTTGCCAGGTAGTTAATATGTATTGTATGTGGTGCTACATGAAGTTAGTGTAGGTTGCCAGGTAGTTAATATGTATTGTATGTGGTGCTATATGTAGATAGTATGCTGTGCTACATGCAGTTAGTACAGGTTTCTAGGTAGTTAATATGTATTGTATGTGGTGCTACATGCAGTTAGTACAGGTTGCCAGGTAGTTAATATGTATTGTATGTGGTGCTACATGCAGTTAGTGTAGGTTGCCAAGTAGTTCATATGTATTGTATGTGGTGCTACATCCAGTTAGTACAGGTTGCCAGGTAGTTAATATGTATTGTATGTGGTGCTACATGAAGTTAGTGTAGGTTGCCAGGTAGTTATTATGTATTGTACGTGGTGCTACATGCAGTTAGTATAGGTTGCCAGGTAGTTATTATGTATTGTATGTGGTGCGTAACTCTATACTTTGTGCATCCAGTACAATTTGCACACATTACTATTTACAAATACCCTCTCTGCGGCAGTCCACATGTCGTAAACCTGTTCTGTTAACCCCTTAGTGAACCCAGTTCTTCTTTGTACCTCGGCACTAGTCTTGTGAGGGATAAATGATTGTAGGATGGGTCATGAACTGGCATTAGGAATGAAGATAAAGGGAATAATGAACAGACGAAGAGAAGGGGGATTAAGAATGCTGAATAGATGTTTGGGTTCTCACCATGTCGAAGCTTCCAGCTGAGCCGCTCTGCTCTGCTGATATGAACTCATACGGTGCCAGTTTTATACCCCGGCTCTCGGCTCTCTATTAACGCCAGCGTTTGTGAGAACGCTGTCAGTGCAGGGGAACTTGCTTATCCCTCGAGGCTACAACAAAGCCTCTGATGTTCGTTCCTAGTGATGGGTATTTGTGTACACCCAATGTGTGTGTAGGAAAAACGATTTATGAAAGCTTTGGTCTGACCAGTAGCCACACAGAAAGAGGAACAAGTGCATCAAAATACTGCTAAATATCTCATGGAGTAAGATAACAACCACTGAGCAAGTTTACAAGAAGACCAAACAAAAAAGGTGCCACTAAACCACATTAATCCTCAGTATGTAATTTTGGGTGTGTGATAAGGCACGTACATGACACCATTACAGGCAGTGTTATGACTGAACTTGTGGAAGAACATTCAGGGTTTTAAGAACAAGTCCATCAGAACACTGAAAATCTCATGGAGGATGGTAACAACCACTGAGCGAGTTTACAAGAAAGCCAGAACAAAAACGAGCTCCTGAACCACAGTAAGTCCACAAGTTATGTATTTTTGGGCATGTTATAAGGCACCCACATAAACATGCAGTAAATGAACAGTTGCAAATATTCTGACTGCCGTGACAGTCGCTAAATGACCGAAGCCACAGAGATGCCAATGAAGAGTACAGTGGCATGACCACGGGCTCATTTGAGCCAGATTAAAGTTAACTCTGCCACCATGGGAAGGAGCACACAGTTGCACTGCTCCTCATTTCAGTCCTATTAGGTTAATGACCACTGACCAATGACCAATTATCGAGTTCAGGTGTTTCAGCCACTCCTATATATGAACAGTCTATAAAATCAGTGATATTGCTGAGGGATCAATTACAATGTTAAATGAGTTCGGGCATTTTCATGCAAAATCAATGCCTGACCTCAGAAATGTCCCTTTTTACTGAATGGGTACAAACTCCCACAGACACACTCTAAAATCTTATGGAAAGCATTCCACAAACATTAGCTACAAAAGGGGATTCCATATTGATGACGATAGCAGTAGAATAGAATGTCCAACAAGCTCATGATGAGGTGGCCACATATCTTTGACCTCTACCATGTCAATGTAACGTGATGGTTTATAAAATAGCATACTTTATATAGCATAATTAGTATAATTATAACAAAATACTATTAACAATAAAATAGTAATATAATAATAATAATAATAATAATAATAATAATAGTAACTACAACAACAAAAATAATACTAATAATAATGATACTAAAATAATAACAATAATAAAAAAACTAAATATTAATAAAATAATAATACTAATTTCTACAACAATAATAATAAAATAAATTATATATTTAATAAAAATAATAAAGTAGTAATATACTACTAATAAAATACTAATATAACAACAGTAACAATAATAATAATAAAATACTAATATGTTAACAAAAAAACAACAGCAATATTAATGATAATAAAAAATTATATTAATAATCATAAAATACTACTGCTAATAAAGTACTCATATAACAACAATAATATTAATAATCATAAAATACTACTACTAACAATAATAATCAGAAAATACTACTAATAATAAAATACTAAAATAACAAAAATAATAATAATCTAACAATAATAAAATACTAATTTCAACACTAATAATAATATTGTAATAATAATAAAATACTACTTATAATAAAATAGTAATACAACAACAACAATAATAGTGTGTTAACATGAGTGTGGTTTTGCAGGAACACACCAGAACACACCACACAAGCTCCTAATTAAAAAACAACTGGAGGATTTCAGCCTGGCTCGTTACCAAAGCCAGATGTTTGATTCCTCGCTGCAGTTTGAACATCGGCTGTGAGCTGTAAGAACAAACACAGCAAACACAAAAAAAACCACTGACACATCAATGTCACAACCGGTGCAATTCAGCTGGACGTGACTCACACGAGTGTGAAGTGAGAAACGAGGCTTTGATTAAATCTAACCCGGCGCATGCCGCAGCCACAGAGACGCCAATGAAGAGCGCGGCGGCTCGGACACGGGCTCATTTGGGCCGGATTAATGCTGAACCGGCCGCCTTGGGGAGAAGATGACACAGTCACACTGCTCCTCATTTCAGTCCTATTAGGTTAATGGGACTCCAACCAGGAAGCGTATCTCACAGAAAAAAGGCGGAACGAAAAGAACTGAGGGGGGAGGGGGGGGAGGGGGGGGTAGTAGCAGCGGTGTGTTTACTGCTTTTACATGGACTTTGTTTATGGACTGTATGCACACTGTGTGTGTGTGAATCTAATGCAACATACATTGAGTTATGCTGTGTCTTTAGGGGTATTTGTAAGCAGGAGTGTAAAAATGACACATGAGCAAATTATTTTGTTATTAAAACAAATGAGATGGAAAGAAACAAACTGGACTAAAACTCTACAGAGAAACTCAAGCACTGCGTTACAACCATCCGACCCAACATAACATCTTGAGTTGGACATGGACTAATCTGGTGGGTTTTTGGTAGGATCAGGATCAGAATCAGGGCAGCCCAGCGTGGTTTTAGCACGGGATGTAATCTCGTCCAGCAAAAAAAACTCTTAACCCTTCTCTTACCATCAATAAGGCAAAGAAATAAAGAAATGTAAGGTAACAAATCAACTAATGGGTAGACATGCAACATTTTTATATTTATTTTGTTGTTGTTGCTGTTAAGGTCAAGACTTTAACGGCAATTGTTTTTCGAAGCGGTATGTAAATTCCCTCCAAAATAAAAGACACATACAAGCGTACATTCTGTATGTACATATACCATAATTATACATGTATATGTATGTGTGTGTATATATGTGAAGTCAGGTACTGATGCGGGACAAGAAGGCCCGGCTACCAATGAACGTTTCAATTCATCCCAAAGATCTAAGATTTAATAGCTTTTATACACCTGCTAGCAATGGGTGTGGCTGAAACATCAAAACTCAATCAGGAGATGAGGGGGTGTCCACATACTTTTGGCCATAAAGTTTTTGCACAATATGTACACTTTAACTTGGAAATTTATTAGGAACCCCCCACCACCACCACCACCTTCCAGTTTGTTGTTTGACTACTGGTGAAATCACCAGTTCTACCACACTCCAAGGGTGCTCTGTTGGATTCAGATCAGATGGCTGGGAGGGGGACATTGGCAACCTAGAAGAAAGCATTATGGGTATCCAAGATGGGTACATTTGTGCCATCGTCAGCGACAACACTCAGGCTGTGGCATTCAAAGGGCTCCAAATTTGGCAAGAAAACAGCCACAGATTTAATACTCACTGGACGTTTTTTTTCCCTTATTTCTTATGCCATGTTGTATAGGAGACTGTTAATACTGTTAAACCAGTCTGTCTGCGCTAACATTCAAAGTCGTATCCTGATGTTTGACCTGATTGTTAACTCGCCACTTTCTGGATTATTTTTATGCATTTCAGTGCTGCTACACGATTGGCTGACCTTTGAGCAGACCTTTTTACTTTTTTAACCTCGTCAATGATAATCCCTGGACTAACGATCGTCACCTGCCTGACCGTCCGTATGCTATTTTCTCCCAGCGCTAAATTCAACACAATTGGATTCAGGGCAGCATGGAATTGAGTTAAGGGTGAGTAAACAATCAAAAAGAACCCAGAAATCTGATCGGGCTAACACGGAGAGACCGGAGACCTCACGCAGACTGGTAAATAGAAATGTGTTAAACCCTCTTTAAACCCCTTTCGACGTCTGGATTCGAGAGGACGATCTGATCGAGGGTTTGCGAATCGAACGTGTAGACAGAACGTTTGTACAGATTTGCAACGTGCAGCAGAAATGCGGTTACATAACGTCGCTCCATCTGTTTCTGCTGAGCTTGTTGGGGAAATAGTCAGATCGGGGGATGCAGCCATAAATAATTAAGGCAGGATTTGAGCTAGAACTAACACGGGCCTTGGGCTACACGTCACATGGTACAGCCTAATAGACCCACTATGGAGAAAATGGATGATGCTAGTGACAGGCGTTAAGTGGAAGAGTAACTATGTGCTCTATGCTTATCACCTAATTGATCAGTGAAGTACAACTTGACCCAACAAGGCGCTCGGATGGTGCAGCAGTAAATTACATTGACCCATCCCACTACCACTGGGATTGAGGGTTTGAATCCCCAGTGGTACTATCGACAATCAAGAGTCTACCTACAGACAAGGCGACATATTGGCGTCCTGTCCGGGATGTGTTATTTATTACTCCCAGTAATTTAAATGAAAAAAGAGGTGGTTAAACCGTTTGGCCTGGACTGATCAAGTCTAGGTAGCTGATCTAAAACCCAGCTTATCCTTTCTTCCTCTGAGATTAAAAACAGCGCTTTAGATAAAAGAACCAGTGTTTAGGAGCGAACCCGGTTCTTTGAAGCGACCTTGGCCTGAGCCTTCCCTCCCGTGACCCCCGGTTAGAAGCTCGAGGGAGCTGATTCGCATGCAAAGAGCTCTACCCGGGCGCAAAAAATGAGATTCGGTTTGCTCATTAGAGCATGTCTGCTCTTCAGACCGCACCATTCTGATCAGAGAGAGAAAAAAAAAAAACGCCCACGCCTCTCTTCTGCAGAGGAGCGCACTTACGGCGCTGCGATATAATACGTGGCTTTTCTGCCTATTAATTCAATTCGGCTCGAGATAAAGCGGGCGGATCAATGTGGGCGCTCTGACTTCAAACAACAAACGTCACGTTTGGAAAATGAAGTGGCTTATTGAGTTTCGGCGGGCGTCCACACGCTCGCTCTTTTTGTTATATAAATCATACCGATACGACGGCGTTGTCGGGTCTGATCGATTTATCCGTCTGATGACGGTGCGACCGCACTTGTTTAAGTTTACGCTTAGTGTTTGGCTGTTTGATAAGCGTAAGTGGGGCAAAACACATGGCTGAACGTGTGACAGTAATTGGGTACATCTAGCATATTTGCTGTTTTAACTAAACAAAAAAAAAAGGGGGGGGTCTTGTACAGAGTATGACATTTCATAGGAATACATATGATGGAGCTGTTAGTGTATATACACTATATGGACTTCAGCCCCACTGAACAGCTTGGGAATGAACCGGAACATCAATTGAGACTTTCTTGACCAACAGCATAGCCCAACCAGACTAATAAAAGGTCTTTTGACTGAAAAGGCACATATTACCACAGGCATAACTTCAAAGTGTTGTGAGAAGCCTTCTCAGAAGAGTAGCATATAGCGATTAGTCGTTGGTATAGCTAAAAAGATCACACAGAGGTAAACTGAAATGGAATGTCTGATAAGCTCATGGTGAGGTGTCCACATACTTTTGGCCATTAAGATTATCTCTGTGTTAACAGCATTTCACTAAGAAATCAACAAGACGTGGAATTTGACTAGCAATGTTTGGTGGGTGTGAGTTTTTCCAGCCCCCTCCATCACAGCCTCATGCCGAGGGTGAACAAAGTCCTACACGAATCCCCTGTCTACCCCCAAAACCTCACAAATGATTGGAAATAATCACTGGAATGCAGTACTAACTCTAACACTGCCCGTGTCACTGTGATAGCAGGGCATGAGTCGGATTGCAGTAAAACCTCATCGAGAGCTGACAGGCTAACAGAAAGTGGGCCCCTCGCTCCTCATGCATGCTTAAACCACAATGCATTTGGGCATGCTTTCTCACTGTTGGTCTGGAAACCAGCACACACTCCGAGGGAATTTTGGAAGGACTAAAGGAGTTACTGCAAAGCAGGACAGCAGTGCTGTCGGCGGAGCGGATTCTCAAAGGAAATGTGCTTACTAGTTTTTCAGTGCATCCCTGAGGATCTAAAGCGGTGGGATGAGACGCAGAGAACACTTTTTACTTTCGATTTTTGGTATTTAGCAGACGCTTTTATACAGAGTGACTTACAGAAGAGCAGTAAATATTCCCATACTCTAGGCAAGTCACCCATGCCATGGGCACTGATGAACCCTTATACCATGGCATTTATTGGCTAGTCTGGATGGTCCTTTTTATCTTTTGTCACGGAGAACAGATGCTCCAACGTAGAGATTTAATAGAGATCAGGTTTAATTCCTTGATGCAGCGGTGGACTGTGTTACGTGACAACAGTTTTACAAAGTACTGCCGAGTCCATGCTGATACATTCATCCCAGTAGTGTGCTAGTTTCTCATGTAATGCTGCTGCTGACAGGCTGATAGCACCACTGGAGATTCGAACCCCCGATCCCAGAGGTGGTCTGATAGAGTAATTTACCGCTACACCAACTAGAGCCAGAATACCATGTAAAGCAAACCTGTTGTTTTCTGTTCATCTCTCTTTATTTTCAGGGCCAGAGAGCACATAAGGAACATGAACTGGCGCATTTTATCCTGCTAATGTGTTGAAGAAAAGAATCACAGCTTTCAGCTTTGAATAAAATTAGCTGCCTGTAGACGTTAGCTCAGAGGAATAAACAGAAAAGCAAGAATTGAAATAGAAATGTAACAGTCAAGACATATGCACGTCTAGACTCGGTGAGACTCCCCTCCGCAGAGCTCATTCCACGTTTTTAATTATTCAGCACCAAAAGGGATGCTTTTAATTCGAGAAAGGCCATTTAAAGTTCGAAATCGAAATGATATTTTATTCTAATTGATCGTGCTGTAGAATGAGGGAGATTTAGCGTCATGAGGGTGTCTCAAAAACTCTGGACAGGTAATGGATCAGCGTGAAAGAATGTGCTTCTCATTGGCTGTTCTTCACAGAAGAGCTCATGTGTATTTACCAAAATTACCTACGCAAGTGCAGTCCTGGCCAAGAAATGCACCAAACTCAAAGTTTCTGATGGTCCTGATGACAAATCAGTGGTCCGAAAATTTGCAAGAACAGAGAAAATGCACTTTTGTGACTTGTACCATCATTTGCTCATCACTGACATTCCCTGGAAACAGGGAAGTTCAATAGCCTTCTGGTACACAAAAATAAATTCAACTTAAGATTTAAATGTTTGATATAAATGTTTGGTATTTTGCTATATATTTTTTTTTTTGTATAATTTTTTTTACTATCTTTGATCTATTTATTTATACATAAATAAATAATTTAAAATAACTAAAAAAAATTATTTTTTTCAGTTTGGAGAATTGAGCCCATTTATATTTGTCCAGTATATATATTTTTTATAAATACATATTTTTTTATTTATTTAAAGAGTTGGGCCCATTTAGTCCAGTATATATAATTTATTTATTATTATTTTATTACAATTTGGAGAATTGGGCACATTTGTATTAGTGCAGTAGTGTTCATAACAGGACTGCAGTTCTGCAGAAATTTATTCACCAGGAGGCTGATCGGAAAAGCACAATGAACAGATGCCGAGTTACCTTCTCCACAACCATGGGCGACTAATGTGCCCTGTTAAGAGAAATATTTAATATAATATAGAGGTAAATGGACAAGACTTTGTCCACTGTAAGTCCTTTGTCCACTGTAAGTCCATAGCAGGACACCATACATTCACTTACTGATACTTAAGTTCAAGGAAAGAAAAGTATCTAGTGTCTATACCAATGTGGTAGTTATGGGAATTGTATGCTGCCTTAAATAAAAGTGTCTGCTAAATGCCATAAATATAAACGCACATCTATTCTATAGTACGATTAAACAATCCTGTTCAACTAACTGCTTGTTTAGTTCTCTGCTCTGTAGTTTCCATTATCTTAAGTCTCTGTGCATAAGACTCGTTTATAGAGGTTTATAAAGGAACGTTTATAATTTGACAGAGCTGTCCACCAGGCTCATGGTCAGAGGTTCACAACATTTTGTGGGCCAATAATAGTCCAGACACAGGCTAGCAAAATGCTGGTATTGCGGCCACCGTAACAGATAAACAGCAGCACGTTTTTATTTCATCGCTCCTTTATATCTATAAGACTCCGATGATGTGCTTTAGCCTCCCGCTGTTGGACTTGTTGCCTCCTGTTAGGCAATGGAGATTAGCGTCTGATAAATGTGATCATGCCTCCGGCCCCTTGCTTGACTCCAGGCCTGGCTTGGTCGTCTCTCTGCTGTTCCGGACCGAGACTCCAGGCCTGGCTTGGTCATCTCTCTGCTGTTCCGGACCGAGACTCCAGGCCTGGCTTGGTCATCTCTCTGCTGTTCCGGACCGAGACTCCAGGCCCTGGCTTGGTCATCTCTCTGCTGTTCCGGACCGAGATTCCAGGCCTGGCTTGGTCATCTCTCTGCTGTTCCGGACCGAGACTCCAGGCCCTGGCTTGGTCATCTCTCTGCTGTTCCGGACCGAGACTCCAGGCCCTGGCTTGGTCATCTCTCTGCTGTTCCGGACCGAGACTCCAGGCCTGGCTTGGTCATCTCTCTGCTGTTCCGGACCGAGACTCCAGGCCTGGCTTGGTCATCTCTCTGCTGTTCCGGACCGAGACTCCAGGCCTGGCTTGGTCATCTCTCTGCTGTTCCGGACCGAGACTCCAGGCCCTGGCTTGGTCATCTCTCTGCTGTTCCGGACCGAGACTCCAGGCCTGGCTTGGTCATCTCTCTGCTGTTCCGGACCGAGACTCCAGGCCCTGGCTTGGTCATCTCTCTGCTGTTCCGGACCGAGACTCCAGGCCCTGGCTTGGTCATCTCTCTGCTGTTCCGGACCGAGACTCCAGGCCTGGCTTGGTCATCTCTCTGCTGTTCCGGACCGAGACTCCAGGCCTGGCTTGGTCATCTCTCTGCTGTTCCGGACCGAGACTCCAGGCCCTGGCTTGGTCATCTCTCTGCTGTTCCGGACCGAGACTCCAGGCCCTGGCTTGGTCATCTCTCTGCTGTTCCGGACCGAGACTCCAGGCCTGGCTTGGTCATCTCTCTGCTGTTCCGGACCGAGACTCCAGGCCTGGCTTGGTCATCTCTCTGCTGTTCCGGACCGAGACTCCAGGCCCTGGCTTGGTCATCTCTCTGCTGTTCCGGACCGAGACTCCAGGCCCTGGCTTGGTCATCTCTCTGCTGTTCCGGACCGAGACTCCAGGCCCTGGCTTGGTCATCTCTCTGCTGTTCCGGACCGAGACTCCAGGCCCTGGCTTGGTCATCTCTCTGCTGTTCCGGACCGAGACTCCAGGCCTGGCTTGGTCATCTCTCTGCTGTTCCGGACCGAGACTCCAGGCCCTGGCTTGGTCATCTCTCTGCTGTTCCGGACCGAGACTCCAGGCCCTGGCTTGGTCATCTCTCTGCTGTTCCGGACCGAGACTCCAGGCCCTGGCTTGGTCATCTCTCTGCTGTTCCGGACCGAGACTCCAGGCCTGGCTTGGTCATCTCTCTGCTGTTCCGGACCGAGACTCCAGGCCCTGGCTTGGTCATCTCTCTGCTGTTCCGGACCGAGACTCCAGGCCCTGGCTTGGTCATCTCTCTGCTGTTCCGGACCGAGACGCCAGGCCTGGCTTGGTCATCTGTCTGCTGTTCCGGACCGAGACTCCAGGCCCTGGCTTGGTCATCTCTCTGCTGTTCCGGACCGAGGCCTGGCTTGGTCGTCTCTCTGCTGTTCCGGACCGAGACTCCAGGCCCTGGCTTGGTCGTCTCTCTGCTGTTCTGGACCGAGACTCCAGGCCTGGCTTGGTCATCTCTCTGCTGTTCTGGACCGAGACTCCAGGCCTGGCTTGGTCGTCTCTCTGCTGTTCCGGACCGAGACTCCAGGCCTGGCTTGGTCGTCTCTCTGCTGTTCCGGACCGAGACTCCAGGCCCTGGCTTGGTCATCTCTCTGCTGTTCCGGATACTGTGTGACCCGTTGATACAGCTACTGTAATGATATGTATCGGCTTTAAATAAATAAGGCTGTGTTTCATTGATTTTTCTTGAGGAGGATTCCAACTGTGAAAGGACGCCGGGCAGTCAGGCAGCCTGCACCAATGGCAACAGATAGCTATAATTTAACCGTTATCATCCGCTCAGCTGAACATTCAGCGTGCAACAATTTCCGCTCTATCTGGGCTCGATTTCACCATCTTGGCCTCATGTTTTTCCAGCGTCCGTCATTTTCTATCCGTCTTCTCGCTTTGTCTCTTTCAGGAATTCGGGAAACAAAGCTCAGTGCAGGAAACGCATGACCCTGTTTTGCTTCGATACAGATCTTGATTAGTAGGCACGAGCGGCTGAAATTAATTGAGGGTCGGGTTTATTGCCGCTGTGGGAGAATACTTCATCCTCGTCCTGCCGATTGATCGCGCTGGCCTGTGACTAACAGCTTTTCCTCTCAATCCATTTTTTATTCGTTCGGCCTTCTGCCTCCGTCTACTGTTATCTGCTGCTCTCACTTTCAGTCTGTATTGATTTACTGTGCTAATGCGTTCATTATGCGCAATTAAATATCAGAAGGAAAGCAGTCTTTATGTCTTCCCGTTTAAAACTGACGACCTATCGTCGGGCTTATTTTTAGCACGCTCGGCTGGCGTTAGTGAGACGCTCGCGTCTCCAAAAGCAATCTGTTACTTTGTGGAACTGATTTAGGCCTCAAGACTGGAGTTCTTGGCAAACTGCCCTGACATGGGACGCTGTAGCAGCTTTGTGGTTGAAGAACTGAGCCGGTAATTACGAGGTTGTTGATTCCTGAGACGTAGCGAGTAAGTCAGCCACCAAACTACATTTGTGATCTGGGTCTTAGACTGGAACTGAATTAGGGCTCAATACCGGAGTTTTTGGTGAACTGCCCCGACACAGGACGCCGTGGCAGCTTTGTGGTTGAAGAACTGAGTCAGTAATGACGAGGTTGTTGGTTCCTGAGACGTAGCGAGTAAGTCAGTCATTAAACTATGTTTGTGATCTCGGTTTTAAACTGGATACAGTCGTAGTGCCCTTGAGAAGGCTCTTAACCCCAGAAGAGCTCCTGGCTTTGGTCCCAGCATCCACCTGTACTCCACTTAGATGTGTATGAAGACGACTGGAAGGTGTAAAAATGAGCAGTTTCGTTTTGCTTGGATCGTAGCAGATGTTTTTTTAGCTCTGTGATTTATCACAGCTATGCTGGTAACCTCCAACTGAAATGCTTTACCATGTACAATCAATAGCAACCTTTATTTACCCATCAGCTTAGTCGCTTTTAACTCTCAAAATTTCCAAGACTTATCAAAACCCACCACTTTTGCCAAAAAAAAAAGAAGAAATAACTGTCATGAATAGAACATGTGCTTTTGTAATACGTTACCTAGAGGTTTAAACCACTGGCATTAAACATTGGCACAAAACATTAAGATGTTTCGGTGTCTTTGCTTAACCCCTATTTAAAATTTTCTACTGATAAAAAAATAATCCGTGAAACCAACAGAAGCTGCAGCATCACCGGTATCATCCATCCATCAGTACGCTCGGACGTCTCTCGCGACGGCCTTATCAATTAAATCCACCGGCGAAGAGCGAACACAGACACACACGCGTCCTGATAAGCTCTGTGATTTGCGGCCGTTGCTCGACCAGAGAAAGCCGTCATTACTTGCTAGCTTTCTGACTTTCATGCCCGGTCATCAGCTCAGCCTAAAATCATCTGGCTGCCCGCTAATGACACGCCGCCCGTGGGCAGCAGCTACAGCCCACAATCGATAAGAAAGCTTTAAACTAAAACTTTTTCTTCAATCAGCGAAGAGTACGCAGACACACAAAGCTCAGAAAGTCGTGCGTCCTGCGCCAGAGCTCTCTAATTGCCGTTACGCGCAACTTTCTGAGCTGCTGGAAGAACGTAAGGAAGATAAACATGAAGTTCATCTTCAAAGATAATGATGTTTAGCCAAAGGGGGGGAAATCGTATCACGTCCTTCATTATTTCCCTCAGCCGTTTTTTTTTTTTTTTACTCTTTTACATCCATTGTTCCATACCTACAAAAGCGACCATCTACTATTACCCGCTGCGTACCAACCGTCAGCCGTTCTGTCTCAAAGCCACAAGAAAGAGCGGAGACACGAACCGATTTGATTGCCGGTCTGGCTGAGGCCGAGATAGCGCGGAAGAGCTGCTAGCGCGAAGAGACGGCCGTGACTATGAAGCTGAGCCTCCGTGGGCCCATCAGCCTCTGTCATCTGAGCTCATTAACCAGGCTGTGAGTGAGGCTGGACGTGGGAAGCGATGCTAAGCCCTCCGTAAACAAGCAATAACAAAGCCTGGGGGCATCCAACAGAGGCCAAGCTTCGCCCAGACCCACGGCGTGAAGACTAGCGCAGGGTTTAACTGTGTCACCGCTATCAATTACGATGGTTCGTTAATTAGGAGGACTAACGTGGGCGACGAAGACGCGATCGTCTATCACGATGTGTCATTTTATATCGCTGGGAGGATATACAGCACGAGACGTTAGCTTCACCTGTTTTGTATGTGGAACTCAAATTGCAGGTGACTTAAGTACTGCACAACACAAATTGCCCATGCTAACTCTTGTCCTTTGTCAAATGCACCTACAATGGAAATGCAGGCATTGGAACTGGACACTGAATTAATGGATGAAGGCTGACTGGCCCAATCCTTTGCTCTATAAGATCATGTGAATGGTTGGGCAGAAAGATGCACATTTACTTTGTAACTTTGTGGATTTGTGTACCTGGATTATTGAGCATGCATCAACAGATTTATTGTTTGTTCAACCAATGCTTTATCCTGGTCAGGGTCACGTCGGATCCGGCTTTCCCAGAATCACTGGGATGCCAATCCGACACAAACCTCGGCCACCCTCAGACACAGGCATCCGACTGGCCGATAGCACCGCTGAGGATTCCAACCCTGGATCCCAGTTGTAGTGGGCTAGCATAATAGTAGTGGGTTCATGTGGGGATTTAGCTCCACTTGGTCAGATTGGGGTTGAGCAAGCGGAAGTGGATTCACAATTGGGAATGACTAGATTAGAAGATAAAGGTCAGAAATCCAAAAAAGACAGAACATTCTTATCAGTTACATACATATGGGCATTTGACTAGTAACTGAAAGGGTGCGATTGGAGCCCTGCCCATCACTGCCAGGTTGCCATTATTGAGCCCTTGACCCTCAGAAGCCTGTACTGTGTTTAGTCACAGTTGTAAGTTGCTTCAGATAAAGGCATCTGCTAAACACCGTAAACGTACATTAAATTCCATCTAACCGCAGCGCACAGGAGACCAAGAGAGCAGAATTACATCGATTGTTAGTGTTAGCCAACAAATTAACACGTTCACTGGCATCCAGTTCGGACAGCAACAAGCCGTCATGGGACATCAGAAGTGTAAGTACAGCAGGAGCAGAGCTGAAGGCCACTAACTCAATTCAAAGTGACTGATTTAGATCACCCATGAGGCAGCCAGCAGAGGAGAGCTGGGAAAAAATGGCTGGATTAGTCAGGGGCTTTGAGTCCAATCATGACCAATCTTAATCACTTATGAAAGCCGCTTCATGAGGCTCCACAAACAAGCGGCGGTTCCGTCCATTTACATCAATTCGGGTTCTCGCTTTCGGCCGGGACGCGGCCAGACACAGAAACGAGGGGAATAAATCGGGAATGGAGGGACTTTACGAAATAATGTCTCCCGTCGATGCATCACAGCTAAAGTGTCAACAAGTTCAACAAAGCAAGCAAACCCAGATACGTTATAAATGTATGCAATCATCTGACCAGGAATTTTGGAAGAGTGTCGATGCTAAGATGTTCAGCCAAAAGACGATTTTGTGAAGACGGCTACTGATGTTAGACAACACAGTTTGGCTTGCGATCAATCTTTTGATTTATTGGGGCTGAGGTCAGAGCTCCATACCGGCCGAAGAGGTTCCTCCACACCAAAGTCTTTAAACCGTCTTTATGGATCTTACTTGTTCAACCGGACAGTCGTGATGTTACAAAAAAACCACTTTGGTGGGATCATGGAAGGCATTAACAGGTTTCCTATACATCCTTATGGGACAAAATACCTTGAAACTCAACGTCTTTTAAACTCGGCGCCACTCCCTGAACCAACTGATACAGTTTCAAGGTATCACTGTACTTGGGGAGGGGTGTTAGTATAGGGGTAAGCGTTAGGGCGCATTCACATTAGAAGCGGCAAAACCACTTTGGTGGGACCATGGAATGCATTACCAGGTTTCCCATACATCCTTATGGGGAAAAATACCTTGAAACTCAACGTCTTTTAAACTCGACACCCTTCATAAAGAAGTTTGTACCCTTAAACTCAAAGGGGTAAACGTTATGGGGCATTCACATTAAAAGTGGCAAAACGGCTTTGGTGGGACCATGGAACGCATTAACCGGTTTCCCATACATCCTTATGGGGAAAAATATCTTGAAACTCAACACTGTACTTGGCTGAAGGCGGCACGGTGGCTCAGTGGGTAGCACTGTTGCCTCACAGCAAGAAGGTCCTGGGTTCGATCCCCAGGCGGGGCGGTCCGGGTCCTTTCTGTGTGGAGTTTGCATGTTCTCCTTGTGTCTGCGTGGGTTTCCTCCGGGTGCTCCGGTTTCCTCCCACAGTCCAAAGACATGCAAGTGAGGTGAATTGGAGATACAAAATTGTCCAGGCCTGTGTTTGATATAACCTTGTGAACTGAAGAATCTTGTGTACTGAGTAACTACCGTTCCTGTCGTGAATGTAACCAAAGTGTAAAACATGACGTTAAAATCCTAATAAACAAACAACAAACTTGGCTGAACTCAATGGTGGGGGGTATCTGTATACTTTTGGCCATACGGTCTAAATAAATCTACCTGAGCTTTGTGATGTCATTCTACAGTAACCACTGTTCTACTGTGTTGTTCGACATTCTACAATCAGGTCGTTTCGAGGCTTTTTCCCTTAACATTTAATCAATACGTTAAGCCTGCAGTTGAGCCGTGTACATGCTGTGGTGTATTTGATGGATCAGTAAAGTGGGGAAGCGATACAGATGGTAGGTAGGAGTGTGTTGGGGGTGTTGTCAAAAAAAGGAATATACAGAAGGTACCGACGTTATGTACAGCCTTCTATTTATAACCCTTCAGGAATCGTCCCAATTTAAATATACTCGATTTCCCTGAGCAGTGCCAAGCTCTGCCAGTTGTACTCTGCACGACACCATGCATGGCATATGGTTACTCCAACATGTTTGAAGCTGCTGGCGGTTCATTTACACTTCTTTTACATTTGTAAGTGATGGATTCTTACGATGAGCCGCAACATGTACGGACGACCATGCTTACACTCCATCCAGTCTTACATACTTAAATACTAAATTTAGCCAAAGCAAAGCGGGATAATCCTGGTTTTCTAAACTCACCAAATTTCAATCTCAGCTCTACTACTGGTCGTCTGGGTGCCACTAGTCTGCTGGTTGGGAAAAGACCAGACTTAAGAAGGATTGAAGTCTTCAACGCTGTGTAAGGATACTGGTTAGTAGCCCGAGGCACCTGTACAGAAGTGGAGGAACACGGAGATCACTGCGTGACTCTGCATGCGTGAGACTGGCCTCACGAGCAAATCCACCTCCTTGGGTCCCCAGCAGCCGAAGACTAATTGGCTATGCTAAAATTTGGAGAAAGGATAAAAATTGGGTAAAAAATAAGCCAACTGTCGTTGGTGACCACCTGGCGACTTTTTCTCTCCTAAAACCAGACTGTACAGTGTTATAACGGGGGTGTCTTCTGTGACTCCTGTTTCTTATTTGCTGTGTTCCCATCATTTATCAACCGAATCCTGTGAGCTTGAGGTTGCCATGCCAGCAAAGCCATTTCTGCTGGACCTCTGGATGTCACAGAAATCTGCAGCCACTGCAACTCGAGAAAACATAATGTCCAGAAACGGACCGCTGGACTTTCTTCTACTGCTGACTGAACAGGATGAACGCTTGTGTTACACACATCATGCTTCTAACTTTTACTCTCCACTGGCCTGCACAGAGCCCTGACCTCAGCCCCAATACATTGCTTCAGGGTGTAGTGAAATTCAGAATGCGAGCCAGGCCTTTTCAACTAACATCAGTGCCTGACCTCTCAAATGGTCTTTTTTAGATGAATAGAAACAAGCCATTGTAAAAAAGCCGACACAAAAGACTGGGATGTCTAACAAGCTTGTGGTCAGGTGTTTACATACTTTTGGACATACACAATGTATTATTGTATTACTCAATCAAAATGTGGCCAGTGATAGCTCAGTGGTTAAGGTACTGGACTAGTAAACAGAAGGTTGCCGGTTCAAGCCCCGCCACCACCAAGTTGCCACTGTTGGGTCCCTGAGCAAGGCCCTTAACCCTCAATTGCTCATTGTGTTAATCGCTTTGGATAAAAGCGTCTGCTAAATGCTGAAAATGTAAATGTCAAACAACATTTCACGATATAAGTTATTTTTTTACCTTTTGGTCTCTGTATAACCTCCGCCTGGTTGCACCTACTCTCCGTGTCCCCGTTTCCCCTTAAGTAGGCGCAGGATTAACACATGCTTCCTCTAAGACACAGAAGTTCTACAGGTTAAGCTAAGAGTTACACAATACTGCTTTAAAAATATGAACACGGTGGGATTCTAGTGTTCCGAGATTCTGAACAACCCGGTTCGAATCTCGGCTCTGCTACCGGTCAACTGGGCGCCATCTAGCAGGCACAATTGACTGTGCCTGCAGCAGACAAAATTGGCCTCCGAGTCTGCTGGGTGGGAAAAGTCCAAACTAAAAAAATGGGTGGGTCTTTAAACGCTGTGTGAGGACTCTGATTAGCAGAACGAGGCATCTGTGCAGAAGTGGATGAGCCTCATGTGCGAGTCCACCAAAGCATGGGCAAAAAAGAAGGGGTCGAGGACTGCGGCGTGGAGCAGACGAATATACCCTCCTCAAATGCAATCAGGATTCCCAGCAGCGGAGGACTAATTGGCTACACTAAAATTAGGAGAGAAAGGGAGAGAATGCATAAATAAATAAAAAACAAAAACAAAAACAAGGGGGTGCTCATGTTCAAATCTCAACTCTGCTACTGGCCGACAAGACACCTAAATGCAGACACGACTGGCTCACACCTGCTAGGAGGGAAAGCCGAAGTGATTTCTCATCACTGTTGCAATTATGCCCTCTGCTGGCTGGAGAGCAGTGCATGAATGTGATCCTCAATCCTGCTTGAACCAACTTGTGCAGGTAAAAAGAAGCGGTTGGCAACTCTGTAGTGTCAAGGGGGCGTGTGTAAGGTACGGCCCTCATCGGACAGTTTGGGGGTCTGCAGCAGTGGAGAAGAGTCATGGCCTAATGTTTAAGTTACTGGGCTAGTGATCTGAAGGTTGCTGGTTCAAGCCCCACCACTGCCAGGCTGCTGCTGTTGGGCCCTTGAGCAAGGCCCTTAACCCTCAATCGCTCAGACTGTATACTGTAACTGTAATGGGCAGTCGCTTTGTAGGGCCACCCAACTCAGAGAGCAGCACAAATGATTCGGAGTCTTAGACTCCCGTCTGTGGATGGCTCCGGCTACAACAGGACTTGAACTTCTGACCTTTGTGTGAGAGGACAAACGCTTTTAGTTGCGCCACTATAAAGACTTGTGAAGTCTTTATAACAGGTAAACAACCAGCTGATCATTCATCGTTCAGCCTTTCATCTCGCTGTGTTTGATGTAAGCATCAAACGATCTTTTAAAGAGTCAAGTATGCGATTTTATTTATTAGATTCATTCATGTTTACCCATTAATTACCATTCAACCATTCAACTGTTCACTGGTTGCTTAATAAAGAATGAATTTGTAATTTGAAATGACACTGATGACATGATGGTTGTCATGGTGATGGTGAACGCTGGCGCATTTGGCTGCCGCTGCCGTTGCTGTATTTTGTCATGTTTTGCCGTGTTTTGTTGTATTTTTGTCATGTTTTTCTTTTGTTTTCGTCTTTTTGTGGTCTCTGCCGCTCCTGTTTCTCTGTTTCTTTTTTCATCGGATGGTCTCGGCGTCTGTTGGGTACTGGATGGTGATGGTGAACGCTGGCGCATTTGGCTGCCGCTACCGTTACCGTATTTTATTATTTTTAAAAATTTTGATTAGTAAATGATCTTATTGGTGGATTATCGCTACTCCTTCAGGAACGGGAGGACAACATTCAGTCTAGACTCATCCTTAAATTGGATTTTATTACATCCAGAGTTTTCTGGACTTGATCTGTACTATCGCCTGCCTAACACGAGCTGTTGCTGCCCTGCTCCAACTCTTAATTTGCTGTGGCAATTTTTGTACCCGTTTGGATTTATTCATGGACTTTACCCTGCCTCGGGTAATAATTCAAAGTCTGCCGTATACTTTCACATATACAGTAATAATATGCCTTATATCTCGAGACCGGAGCTGCTGCGCTTAAATTCAAACACTCGCCTGCCTACTGATGTTTACGCACGCTGTGTAGCTATGGGAACAGCACAACGCCCATGTTACATCCATCGGGGGTCCCGCCGCAGCATTTGCATGTCTGGAAGCTTTACACGGCTTGGCTCCGAGCTATATCGCACACCTTCACGAGCTCTACGATCTTCTAACCAGCTGCCCTTAGCTATTCCACGTTCTCAGATGAGGTTCAAGGGTGACAGGGCCTTTACTGTAGCTGCCCCAAGACTCTTCCACTTTTCATAAAGGAGTCCCACACAATAGATGCATTTAAGTTAAATTTAAAAAGTAATTCGTTTTCTTTGGCATTTGAGTCCATTTGTGGTTTTGTTTGATTAACATGTTTATATGTTTGTGCGTATGTATATTATTTTGTATGTATGTTTATGATTTGTTAAATGTTGCATAGTTGAGTGGTATTTATACCTGATTTTAATGTACAGCACTTTGGTTGACACACGTTGTCTTTTAAATGTGCTATAGAAATAAAGGTGACTTGACTTGACACATTAGCTGCTTTTTTTGATAATCATGATTGTACTGTTATGATTTGATTATATCTTCCGTTTTAAGCAGACCTGACGTGATGGCATCGTAAGCGTTTCTCATGTGATCTTCTCTGGCGATGTATAACTGGAACAACTGGTGGAAAGTGACACCAATTACCTGTTGGGTTTTTAATTAACAACCTCATTTGGAACAGACTTCCACTTTTTTTCTTGCACTACACATTTTGCAGTGGGTGACATCTTGTAAAGTGTTTGTGTGAAAGAACAACACATCCTTAAATCCAGCCCATTAAATTCAGTCGGAATACTGAACTGCTCAGTAGAATTAAAATGAAACGTATGTAAGAACAACATTTTTTTCTTTTTTTAATTAGCATGAGAATGGACTTCTACAGAAGTGTCGATGTCCTTAAGCACAGTGTGTGTGTGTGTGTGTGTGTGTGTGTGTACGGCAGAGTGTAGGCCTTGGCAGGTGCACAGTGTCCGCAGCTCCTGATTAATTGATTGTTTACTGTATTTGCAGGTGTTAAATTCTAGCAGCCGAGGCAGATGGCCCTGGGAAACCCTGACTGCACACGCCATGTGTGGGGAGGCATGGAGAAAGAGTACGATTCAGAATTTATACCCCCGGGTACTTCACGGTACTCCGAAATGATCGCTAAGTAAATACGCTGGTGCAGAAATGCAACTGAATTTTAAAAGGAAAACGATAAAAAGACAAAGGAAGGGTAGTGACTTACAATTGTGACCAGTGAGGTTGCAGGTAAGCTCTTGCTGATGACCTCCTATTGACCTTTTTGCAGGCTCTTAACCCTTTAATGGTCTGCTCAACCATTTGGTTGAAAAACTTGGGTTTGGACCTTATCTTTTCCTTGGTTGACATGTTTTAAACTCAAAAATATTGGTGGATGACACTGTGGTTTCAAGAAAACCTTTATGTCAACACATTAATTGCTTGTTGTTGGTACAGCCCCAAAATTATTTTTAAACATTACTTTTCTTGGTGAGGGTTGTCATATAGGTTTTGCTTTGTCTTTCCGCCCATCATGCAAGCAGTTCTTTCTGTGAGCTCCTTCCAGACATTAGCTTGAAAGTTGTGGCTGAGCAAAAGTGCAGGAAGAGCCTTGCTCAGGGGTCCATTAGTGACAACTTGGCTGTGGTAGGTGACCTTCTGAAGACCTTCTGTTTCCACACTTTTTTAAACTCTATTAAATGCCATCAGCAAAAAATGTTTTTGGTTGAGCATGTAGCCACTGATGCACCACTGCTTTCACATCATCATCACATGAAAATCTTTTTCCCCTTAAAGCTTCTTTGAGCATCCAAAAAGGTGGAAATCAGATGATGCTAAATCCAGACTATAAGCTCTCTCAGTCTCACAGACACGACCAATTACTACTCCTCTCACCCTCTCTGTTTATAACCAAAATATAAAAGTGCAGACATTTTTTGAAGATCCCTCATAATAATAATTTAGGTCAAATAGATGCCTTTATTTCTCACATATACATATACGCATATCCTAAACTCTTTGGAATCTGGGGTCAGAGACAGCCCTTAATTGGCGCTACTGGACCTGAGAGGTTTAAGGGAGTTGCTGAAGGGCCCAACAGTGCCAAGATATAAACCTACCACCCTCTAGGTGGTACCTCTACTCTGAGCTCTACTATCTAGGCTACCACTGTCCTGTATGGTTGCAAAATAATAATACGTTTTATATTGACTCTTATCCTTGACCCTATTAGTGGAGGTAAAAATCCCCGGCACTCCTCACTGTCTCTAAACGTCATTATATCTCACCATCAGCCAGCAGCAATATCGCCCTTCTGAAGCACAAACTTTAATTGTCTCCCTTTAGCTTTACCCAACGTCTCAGTGTCTCGGTGTGAAAAAGGCCGGCGCTACAGACAGAACTCCGGTCGATGGCACAGACTAACAGATTTCTATAGGTAATCTGAGGCGTAGAAGAGCCGGAGGCTGTTATTTCAGCCCGTTTGATTTACTGACCCTCCCCGCCGTGGACATTTGTTTCCAACGCACGCCTGCCTTTATCCGGCTTCGTCAATAAAAGTGATTGATTGCCCAATCACGCCACAAGCCCCTGCAGCATGTATTGCCTCTTCTGGAAGATCGTGCTACCTTTGGTGAAAAGAAAAAACTAAAAGACTAGATCATTTGCAAGAGAAGGCGACTAATCCTCCATGAAATCACTATTAAAAGAAAAAGCAAAGAACACAGCAATTCAGAAACAGAGCCGCAGCTATTTTTCAGGTCCGGTGCACACAGGTCTTTATTTTCATTAGATTTTCTTTGCAAGGTCTTGTCCACTGTCCATGTCCTAAAGCACTGTCCACGTCCTAAAGCACTGTCCATGTTCTAAAGCACTGTCCACGTTCTAAAGCACTGTCCACGTCCTAAAGCACTGTAAAGCATTGTCCATGTCCTGAAGCACTGTCCATGTTCTGAAGCACTGTCCATGTTCTAAAGCACTGTCCATGTCCTAAAGCACTGTCCACGTCCTAAAGCACTGTCCACATCCTAAAGCACTGTCCATGTTCTGAAGCACTGTCCATGTCCTAAAGCACTGTCCATGTCCTAAAGCACTGTCCATGTTCTAAAGCACTGTCCATGTCCTAAAGCACTGTCCATGTCCTTTTGACCTTTTGATTAGTAGTCTAGTACCTTAGCTGCCTAGTTTACATAGTGTACATATACAGGTGTACAGCACAACGAAATGCTTTCTTCGCATATACAAGCTGGGGTCAGAGCGCAGGGTCAGACATTGTATGGTGCCCTTGAAGCCAAGAGGGTTAAGGGCCCTTGCTCAAGGCAGAGCTGGGATTTAAGCGCTCAACCTCTCAATTGATAGTCCAAAGCTCTACCCATTAGCCTACCACTGTCCAAATATGTGCCCGATAGTGGCACCACCAACAAAGATTTTGCCATATTGGTAGAAAAACAAACCCTTAAGATTTTGCCATATAGGATTTCTGTCTCTGTTACAGTTTAAAGCGACACTGCCTAATCTCAGGGATAATTAGCACTCATCCAGGTGTGTCCAGCCGTCCAGTGACGATGCCTGAGCGGTATTTTAGAAAGACGCCGTGACTGGCTTCATGTATCTGAGATCTTCGGAGCCCTTCGAGTATTGTACGTGAGCGAGTGTCAGGGTGTGTCAAAAGTTAATAGCTTTTTCTTCATCACTGGTCTTGGGCCTGTCATTCTGCGAGCGCGGCCATGTGCAGGTGAGCATCGAGACGAGAGAATGTGATCAGACAGGTGAGAAATGAAGCGGCGTGGTGCGTCCTGACCGGAGCGAGTGTTTGGTTGGTCTTTATTTTGCCATGGATGACCCTGTGAAAAAGAGACACGGGTATTGGGTACATGCCCCTCTTGCTGTTTGGATGAAGCTGGTGGACCAGAAGTGTTTAGTTTACAGACAGTAAGCGTTCGGGTTCTTTGAACATCGTGCTCTGTTTTGCATCTCCGTTCTTCTTTTCCCCTCGGCCGGTCTCTCTCCTCTTTCTTCTCGCAGCATCTGGGTTTGCGAGCCACCCCCACCCTTCATGTGCCACTGTGGCTGTGATCAGGCAGGATTTCCCATGATCAAAGGACCTCTTTTGTTCTTCCAGGTGTCGGGGAAAGTTAAAACAGAAAGAAGGCGGAGGCAGCGTCGAGTCCTAGCGTCGAGTCCTCTTCAAGAGAAGTTTGCTTTTATATTCAAAATGACTCCTCGCTATCATCAGCGGGCCTTTTTTCTTCACCTGTGCACCTGAATAAATGCCCGCCTGTGCCTTTCAGGACGTAGAAGCGTCGGCGCATTTCTATTATGTGTGGGCAAGTCATCTAATAAGGCTATTTTAGTCACTCCCGAGGCTGAAAAAAAACGTTACTTTCATCAAGAAACTGTTCAGCGATCCGGTTCGTCAAATTTCACTTTCTGAAACAATACCCTCGTGTACCCAGCAAGGTCAAGTAAAAAGTACTTGTTTGTAGAGTTTGGTATGACCTGTGTAAAATCATCCTGACCTAAAGTTCATTTTTGGGAATTAACTGGACTGCTGACTGTGACAGGCATCACTGCTTAACTTTACATACGCTCCTGGAGCTAATTGGAAGCAAATCCCTTCAGTCAGTTACCAAACCATGTGGGAAATCTTCCCAGATTAGTGGAGACTGTTAAAGAAGCAAGCAATACACCACATGACCAATTTATACACACAAATGCTCATTAGATGCTAAACAAGAAGGTATGGCCATGATGTCAAGGTGACATACACTAAATGACCCAAAAGTATGTAGACGCCCCTTGTAATTACTGATTTCGGCAACACCCAATGTCCAATTCCCCTGTTGCAGCTCACTTCCTCAGCTGCTGCTTACCTCCACTCCTGACCACTTCTTTTCACCGCACAAGGCAGATTTGTACAAAGATATGCCCTAATCTCCATTATCCCTTGTCTCTGTGAAGGCTGCATCCACAGACGCCCCTTGTAATTACCGATTTTGGCTACACCCATGTTTCGGCCACACCCACTGCGAGCAGATTGTGATTAGTTGTACAAATTGAATGTTTTCATCTTTGGAAATGTCCAACCTCAGTGGATGACCTCACAAAGGCTTCTTTAAATGCATTTTCCTCAAAATCTAGTCGTATCCAATTCCCTTATTGCAGTTCACTCCCTCTGCTGCTGCTTCCAGCCTGCCAGTTGAGACTGAGTTAAGTTGAGATTCGAACCCACAAGTTTGAGAGTGCTAGCGTGTCTTACAGCTGCGCCACCTGAGCGCCTACAAATGCTTCTTTGACTAAATAGACACACATTCTTCCAGACACAATCCAAAAGCCTAAGCCTGTGGAAAGCCTTTCAAGAAGAGTACAGGCTGTTATAGCCGCAAAGAAAGGGCAACTCCGCATTAATGCCCATGATTTTAGAACAGGATGTCCAACAGGCTCACAATCAGGTGTCTCTATACTTATGGCCATCTAGTATGAATCTGGCTATGCAGCATACATTAATCACCCACAAACATCAATAAATTCTTAACATTTTCTTTCACTCCCACAATCCTTTTGGTCAATCGAAACCCAACAGAAAAAGGCTCGACTCTTCTACTACCCCCTTATGATATCGATCCCGTTTCATCCCGAGTGATGAAGCACAACTTGTGCCTGCAACAAGCTCTCAGCAAGCACCATGCGCATCAGCTCCTGCTCCGCCCAGCCCTGAATTTTATACCAGAGGAAAGCCCATCCGAACAGGCGGCATTAATAATGGATGTATGATCGGCAGCCGGAGCGTGCTGCCTACCGCCGCCAGGTGCTGCAGTGAGATTACACAGGAAATGCTCAGTCATGGTTCGGATGCACGGGCAGAATCCGACCAATCTGCATGTCGTAATCTTTCTTTGGTCCTGATTTCTAGCTGAATTCTAGCCAGTCAGAGAATACGCTATTTCATAGGGTGCCCGGGGTGCCCAGGGTGGTCCAGTGAGGCATTTATTTGGTGGATTTCGGTTGTAAACACATTAAAAGTCTGACAGACTGACCAAAGCATCCATTTATCATTGTCTGTTTTACCAACTTATTCAGGGTCCCCAAGGGGGTATTGATTCATACCCAGGGTAATTTTAGTAGCTCCGATTACCTAACTGAACTGCACGTTTTTGGACTGTGGGAGGAAACCCATGTAGACATGGGGAGAACACGCAGACCCACTGAGGAATCGAACCCAGGACCTTCTTGCTGTGAGGCAACAGTGCTACCCCCAGTGTCACTCACCGTGCCTGCATGTCCTGCATTTTCAGTCTTATTCTGACGAACCATGGAAAGTAAGGATAATTAGCATTATTAACAATTACCTGAATGAAAACACACCCAGACACAGGGGCAAATCACCCTGATCAAGATTTGACGTCTGGTTTAAGTGATATATTGTCAGATATATGACCTGTTGATTTTTCCCTAATGTAGACATCATAAGTACAAGCTAGTGTCCCAAACTACATTCAAAGTGCACAAATAATTCTACCTAGTACTGTAGTGTGTGATTTGGGACATGGTTGCGTTCCTTACCTAATGATTCTTTGTCCCAACCCACTTTAAGCCAACAGATTTTCCCAAATTTGATTTAGTTAGTGTAAAACACTGGCCCCACTAAACCGGGGGTGGGGGGTTGTTACTCGGAGCATTAACACAACCGGCTGTGCAACCATGCCACCTTAGAAGTGTTATTTTAAAGGAAAACTGTGGTAATGCCAACCATTTCTAGTTCATTTCCAGTATTCACCGTTTGGTATGGTTAGTCCTCTGGTCTGGGGCGGTGGTACCAACTGGTCTAGAAGAGTTGAAGGACTAGACTATCTTAGGTGTCCCCATGTAGAAGCCCTGCAGAGCCATGTACACACTCTGGGAGACTGTCACGTGAACGCCATAAGCCGGCTCTGGCTTAGCATTGATGAGGTTCTGCTTTGTCACTTTGCAGACAGAAGTATGACTTGAATAGGCATGCGGATATGAGGGTAAGATCTGGGGGGTCTTGGTGGTGGCAGTGGTGGTTTGGCAGTACCATGTTGATTAAAAAGCTAAAGGTTCAAGTCCCTCAAGCTGCCGAAGTGTCTGCCAAATAAATCGTAAATCTAAAGCTGGTGTCCCAAACCACATTCAAGTGTAAACAAACTATTCAAAGTGCACAAACGATTCCATTCAGTACAGTAGTGTACGATTTGGGACACAGTCAAGTTACTTCCCTAATGATTCTTTGATCCAACCCACTTTAAGCTACCAGATTCTGCCAAATTTATTTTAGCCCGAGTCAAACACTGGCCCGACTAGACTTGAGGTCTGATCTTGCTTGCATCCAACAAAACCTGCCACCTGAAGACCCATACTGTTAAAATATAAAGGTTTAACACAGCTGGCACATGCACACTAAATGTGGGTGAGGGCGTGTCTCAAATTAGCTGTCTGAAGACTTACTCTTTCAGTTCAAATCAACTCTCAGCTTTTTAAAATGAATTATTTGTTCTTTTTAACCGACAGCATAAATCGAACAATGGTTTTGCTGATTGTCAGTTAACCGCTTGATCATTGACAAGTCATTACCACAATCTATAAGTGACCTTGAGGTCTGATCTTGCTTGCATCCAACAAAACCTGTCACCTGCCCCGTTTCAAATCAACGGGGTTTCGGTTCTTCCCTCAGTAAACCTCCTACGAGTCGACGTGTGAAAGCCTGCATTAATGCGCGTGAGCTTGGCTCGGCTGGACGCATCTACCCATTCGCACTCAGAGCTGAAGACAGGCGGATTTACGGGCAGCGAGCAGAGAAGCCTCTGGAAGATCGATACGTCCCTCTAATTCCAGCCGCGCAGACAACTCATTAAAAGTGCTGCCTTGAGGAATGTGCTTAATTATCTGTGATTATTAATGGACCCGCTCACTATCTGAGCATCGACACACAGCTTCAGGTACCGTCCCGCCCGGGACGCTGTGCCTCGCATGTGCCCGAGTGCGCATATGTCTCGATTTCAATCTCGCCCGAGCAAACACGAGTAACTTTTCATGCGTGGCGGAGAGCGTCCTGAGCACACAGATGCCGAGCGGGCCCGAGCCAATCTGTTTGACGTGTAAACAGTTCTCGAGGACGGGGTCGTGTTTACTCTCGTTTGATAGATATGACAGACGAGATTGTTCAGTCCTCCGGCTAATCATCGCACATACATGCTAATCACAGAGATCTAAAAGACAAACAGTACAAATCTGAACAGCTTTCGTTTGTTTACACTTGTTCATTTGGGAGCGTTTGATGAACAGAAAAGTTGGGAGATGTCACAAAGTCATACAGTCCCAACTCCTTATGACTTTTCAAACCAGCAGCATAAATCTAGGCATGTTGTGATCAAAGAAGGCCGATTACAGTTGAGTAAATTAAAACATTTATTAGCAGTGTATAAGCAGAAGAACAAAGAACAGAACTGTGGGCCTCCCTTTATACTGCTCTAGTCACATTACAGTTTTAGCACTACAGTACCTCTAAAGCTTGTGTGTAGGCCCACTGGAACCAGTCTGATTCATTCTGTGGTAACCTGTTGTACCCTATTTCACTTACATCCTGCAACGGCTTAATAAATGGAATGCTGCTTGATTCTGTACTTTCCACCGCAGCCTCACTTGCTTAAACAATAATATGACTATGAGGATTTAATGCACAAGCAGCATACTAATAATCAGAGTATATTCAGCATAAAGTCTAACCTTTCCACTACAATGTAAAGCCATTTTTGAAAACATGTTAACATCAGCCCTGTTCCACCAGGAAACACTGTGCAGGAGCAGGTTGTCAATCCATCAAACCACTTTGGCCCTACCCCCATTCAGACATTGCCAATCCTGTCTGTTTGGATGCTCGGCCGGCCGACAGCACTGGTGAGATTCGAACCTGTGTCACAGTGGTGGTAAACCATCCATGAACTCCATTCATATGGATCTGATCCATATCGGCTTTGCTCATTCTTTTTTTGCTAATAAGATTAAATAACATACATGGTATCAAGGTTCTGGCAGCAGATTTATGTTTTATGTAAACAAGCCTACAACAACTTGTGAACTCAGAGCTTCAGAGCTGTCCTCTTAGGTCTATTTGATTCTAAGGGCAAAGCTATACACTTGAAAAAATTCTGGTATTCTGTGCTGATTCTGGCTCAAAAAGCTAAATATGTATTAAAAGACGTATTTTTTAATCCTTTGTTGTGTTTATTGTTGTAAATGTATCTGGACTAGGCTGAGATCATTCGAGGACACGAACTAACAGTCTGAAGCACCTCACCATCACACGCTTGCATAAAAATCATGCTCTCCGCCATCCATTATAAAAGAAATAACAAATTAAATTACAGAAATAAATCTTCTAAGCGCTTTTGTGATTCTGTGATCAGCAATGATAAATAAATCCAGTAAAAACAAAGTCATTTCCCGCTACACTGCTCAAATTAGAGACTATACGAGTGCAAAGTGTTGTTTTCGGGTATTACAGGTACGTTGCATTTTGTATCCTTTCATCAGGTTTACAGGGAAGCCAGTAGCCTATGAGATTTTCTGGCTCTGTCCCAAACCACAAACTCCTGCATTCAACGGTGTAAGTGACAAATTAATAAACCACTTTAGGTGTTATTAGTATTTATGGTCTGTTATATGTACACAGTCAATGTAGTTCAGGTCGTTTTTTAGTTCTCCGTTCAGCACATGCTCATAACACATCAATGCAGAGTTACATGCTTTCTGGTAGAAGCCAACAATTAATTAAATGCAGCCTATTAAAGGTATCAGATTAATACTGGGTTTTGGATAACAGTCACTAATGTCTGGTATGTACTAAATGGAATGGAAATGGGAAAATAGCTATGATATTATAAAAAACAAATCAATAATTAAATAAAGCAAGGCTGACGTGGTAGGATGTAAAAAAGGATCGTCTGTAATAGATGAGACTTTAGAATGACTGATTATATGATTGTTCCACACAGTCGACTGGAACCCTGGAAGCAAGTGGGAGGAAACTAGAATACACACATATGTGGAGACCATCGCCAGCCCCACATAGACAAAACCCTAAAACTGTAAAGCACCAACACAATTGAGAGCTCCCGGTCCCCTTACAGACCTGTTTAACAGAGATGGAAAACCCATGGTAATGATGAGGTAGGATGTAAAAAAGGATCGTCTAGATGAATAGATGAGACTTTAGAATAACTGATTATATGATTGTTCCACACAGTTGAGTGGAAAACCCTGGTATGGTTCAAGCAAGTGGGAGGAAACTAGAATACATAGGAACAAACCACATGGACGCATATATAGAGACCATCGCCAGCCCCACACAGACAAAAAACCCTAAAACGGTTAAGCACCAACTCAATTGAGAGCTCTCGGTCCCCTTACAGTCCTGTTAACAGAGATGGAAAACCCATGGCAATGATGTGGTAGGATGTAAAAAAAGGATTGTCTAGATGAATAGATGAGACTATGAGAGATAGATGGAAAACCCTGGAAGCAAGTGGGAGGAAACTGGAATACACAGACAAACCACATGGACACATATATGAAGACCATTGCCAGCCCCACACAGACAGAAACCCTAAAACTGGTCCACTTACAGACCTGTTTAACGGAGATGGAGAACCCCTGGCAAACATGCAAAGCTCTGCAAAGCTAAGGGGCAAGGATCGAACACGGGACCCTACAGGCATAAGGCACTTGCTGGCAAGATTATGTATTTATTTATTCATTTATTCATTTATTTTAAGACCTATAGAGCAAGGATGAAACCTGGAACTATGCCATGTTATGCCACCAGGTCCTGCTGTCCTTAAAATAACAGGACAGTCATAACCGACAGGTGTAGCATCTTCGTTTGGGGGGAAAATGAAGCTGATGTTACTACGACCCCAACATGCAGAGTGATGAAAATACCACAGGCGGTGGGAAGCCAGTTTTCATTCCTTAATTCACCGTAACTAAAGAAAATAAGAAAAACATCCGCCTGTAGGGGGTTTAATAACATTATGGCTACATTTTTCAATTGCACAGGGTGGGGACGTCAATCCACACTAGCCAGGAGGGATAAGAGGGGCAAATTTTAAACCAAAAAAATTAAAGAAAGAAGGGAAGAATAACCACGGATAAACAGACTAAACCTGGGGGTTAATGTTGCTGATTCAATTTACGCACAAGCCTGCAGCATTCGGACACATGTGGAAGAAATTCTGACAGAATAGGCTATATCTAAGGTGCGTGCAAGCTCAAAAACAATCAAATCTAAAGTTTTCCCCAAGCAAAATATAATATCAATTTGGTTCAGGGTGCTGACTCGACACAAGACGCAAAATCAAGTCGGTCCAAGTGATGAGGCAGCATCACACATACAAAGACAGCATGTGTGTCCAGTTATATCAGGATTATTCCAGTAAACTGTGTTTGCACAAATCAAAGCAGTATAGGGATTAGATATATGTTTATGTATTAAGGTCGTGCGTCTGTGTGTCTGCGCGCCTTTATTAGGTCCATTTGCGCATCTCCATTGGTGCGTTTTCACCCTCATAAACCCGCACTCAGCTGTAGAGAAGTTGAAGGCGCGTTTACCTTTTAGCAGGATCCCGCAGATTGCGTACAGGGCGAAAAGCATGTGCTGCTTCCCGAGCATGTTGTTCGCGTTCCAAACCGACGCGCACTGCCCACTGCTCCCTTCACTGCGCCCTTCGCTCCGACCGGGTTTTTATCCAGGTGCGCCGCGCAATCAAGTCGTCCAAAGCGAGACGTTTTTAACCGGGCTGGGTGGAGAACAGGATTACTGGATTACTGGGGAACTGGGGAAGTGGAGAAGTGATGCTCAGGCTCGCAGTGCTCTGTATGAGCGTGTGTGTGTGTGTGTGTGTGTGTGGGTGAAAGTGCAGCGCTGCGCCTCGATCGTTTCTCACTGAGCGCTGACTGATGAAGCCCCGCCCACATACACTGACGGACTGTGTGTCAACCAATCAGCGTCGCGCACTGTTAACCCGCGCTTACTGCGTAGAAATGCTGACATTTTATTTTTGGCAGTTTAATGGACATACTTTATTTATAATTGTGTAATATTGTTAACTAAATACTTGGGGCTAGTCTCAGAAAACACAACCTTCACACAATGTACGTAATAGCATATGAGAGATTCGAACGCTGAGGGGTGGGGCAGGGACCACATTCAAGGCTGTAATCGCAATATACACTGATCAGCCATAACATTAAAACCACCTCCTTGTTTCTACACTCACTGTCCATTTTATCAGCTCCACTTACCATATAGAAGCACTTTGTAGTTCTACAATTACTGACTGTAGTCTATCTGTTTCTCTGCATGCGTTGTTAGCCCCATTTCATGCTGTTCTTCAATGGTCAGGACCCCCAGAGGACCACCACAGAGCAGGTATTATTTGGGTGGTGGATGATTCTCAGCACTGCAGTGACACTGACATGGTGGTGGTGTGTTAGTGTGTGTTGCTCTGGTATGAGTGGATCAGACACAGCGGCACTGACAGAGTTTTTAAACACCTCACTGTCACTGCTGGACTGAGAATAGTCCACCAACCAAAAATATCCAGCCAACAGCGCCCCGTGAGCATCGTCCCGTGACCACTGATGAAGGTCTAGAAGATGATCAACTCAAACAGCAGCAATAGATGAGCGATCATCTCTGACTTTATGTCTACAAGGTGGACCAACTAGGTAGGAGTGTCTAATAGAGTGGACTGTGAGTGGACACAGTATTTAAAATACTCCATCAGCGCTGCTGTGTCTGATCCACTCATACCAGCACAACACACACTAACACACCACCACCATGTCAGCGTCACTGCAGTGCTGAGAATCATCCACCACCCAAATAATACCTGCTCTGAAGTGGTCCTGGGAGAGTCCTGACCACTGAAGAACAGCATGAAATGGGGTTAACAAAGCATGCAAAGAAACAGATGGACTACAGTCAGTAATTGTAGAACTATGAAGTGCTTATATGGTAAGTGAAGCTGATAAAATCGACAATGTGTGTAGAAACAAGGAGGTGGTTTTAATGTTATGGCTGATCGGTGTATATATAATATTTAGATATTATCAAAATGATCCCCCAATATATTGAGGTAAAAATTATGAATAAACACCACTCACTAGCGGATGCGTAACTTTGGGATCGGTCCATATTCTTATAAGTTGTTATTATGGCAGGAATAATTTATAGAGGCATGAACCCTCATCCTCACATGTTCAATTCGACTACAACCTTGACCAAATTGATATTTCTGTCCTGTATCAATTGATCACTTATTTGTCTGTAATTATAAGCTAGCCACCCCTGCACTAGCCGCGAACAGCTGCAGTCTAGCACCAGCCTTTCCAAGACGTGTACTGTTGCTGGCCACTTCTTTTTACAGGTAAGTAATAGAGCCGTATTGCATACAGAAAGTCATGCTATGCCTTCTGTTCATCATCCTTGACTCGTGCCAGCACCTAAAACAAACAAATGTAACACAGTAACATTTTACAGCAGCAATGATGAGGAGAAACTCCATTCAACCTTCCCTCCAACAGACATTAGCAACTGTGTCTGTTATTTACCTGGCCAGGCTGGTAGCACAGCTTATATTCCAACTTAAGAGCTTATACTCTCGCCAATGGAAGGCTGTTTACTAAAGATTAGCATTTACTGTAGTCTATGAATAAATCACTGCTGAAACCCTGTTAGGAGATGTATTTAGAACAGTTAAATATTGGTGGTTGTTTACTTTAGTAGTCGATTGATTGCATGTCTTTGAACTTGTAAGAGGAAAGCGGAGCACAGGAGGAAACCCACATGGACACGGGGAGAACATGCAAACTCCACACAGCAAAGACCCTGACCACCTAACCAGGGAATCAAACCCAGCTTCTTCTTGCTGTTAGGTGACAGCACTACCCACTGCACCACTATGCCATGCAAGGGCAGTTTAGCAGTTGTTATTTTGCTTATAAATACTTTAAAACACAGATATTTAAAATGATTTGCCTCCCATAAACTAATGACAGAAAAACAGTTATTATTTAAATTTAAAAAATCACATCCAGGATGTTTTAATTGGTTACTAGTTGCTTTAATGTCCACACAGTGTAGGCACTATTTTTACTGTATAATTAACAGTAATCGTTTAACTGTCAATTACTGTTAAAATAAAATAAAATAGTGTTGATAAAATCATAACTAAAGTTTTCTGTTTCTGTTTTCTTTTTAACTTCTTATTGTATTTTTTCACTGTAACGCTGCTGCCTTCTATTTCTCTGAAGCTTTGTGCTTTCTAAACATAATCAAACTGAATACAGGTTTGATATAAACTGTTATAATATAAACTGTAATGATTGCAATCAAACATGACTCCATTCCATCAGGTGCACTGATTCAGACGCATGATTAACAAGGCTGTCCTGTTATAAGGAAATAATACACACCTACGAGCCAATCAGAAAGCAGTATTTACTTTGGTTGTGATTTAAATGATAATAAGGTAAAATTCTTTCAGACATTTGAAGAAGCACTGCACATTAGTAAGATTCCAACTGTTAAATTATGAGTACGTCATCAGAACAGCAGTAAGCCAGCTTGAAATCCAACCAGCAAGTCATGTGACAGCAGTGCAATGCATAAATATAAAATATACAGACACTGATAATAAAACATCAGAATGTAAAAAGTGATCTAACTGGTTTTGACCTTGACATGGTTGTAGATGTCAGATGGGTTGGTTTGCATATTTTAGGAACCAGTCTTGGGCCAAGATACTTTAAAAATATAACACTGCATTTTGTCTACTAGGGGCACTGCAGTTTTACTCAAAATACAGAATAAATAAATATTACTGTATAGTATAGCACAACTATTAAATAATTCATCATTATTAATTACACATTATGATTAGGCCAGGTTTCATGAATCAATTTCCTCCCTGATGTGAGATTCAGCACGGATTAACTGTAGACCTGATTCACTAGAACAAAATGTTCATGATGGGCTATTGTGCTCCATGAGGTCAGAAACATACTCAGGGCTTTAAATGCACTAAGCATCTTAGTGCAGTGCTTTGTAAATAATATATATAATGAATACAACCCTAATAACAATAAGGATGCTTTTATTTCCTATTGCTGGTTTTAATTCCTGCTAAAACTTTTAGGTTAAATAAATGTTATTTATATTAAAATTAAATTATTAACTGGCAGCATATGCTGCAAAATGAATGATTAAACTGTAAGGTTCTTCCTTTGTAGTTAAATCAATTATTCATCATTTATTTTTGGAAAGGACCTGAACCTAGAAATCAAACCCAGGACTTTCACTTCTTCAGACTAAAGGCCAAGAATCAAGCCCAGTTCCCCAGGACCCATGTTGCTGTGCAGCAACCACTGTACCAGCTAAAATGAACTCAGTATTTTTTAATTCAGGAAGATTTTCTGTTTCTGTTTGATCATGAGAAGAAAGTTTTTATTTAATGGAACAGAACCCTTCAGCACTACCTTTCTCTAAAATTTTAAATGGAATGACTTGGGGCCTGTTAAGTTTTCCACTTTTAATGAAAAAATTCCTTCAAAATATGCAATATCTACAATAAGAACAATACATCTCTCCCTCTTATTATTCCCCTTTATCTACTGTAGGATAATGCAGAGAGGCCACGCATGAGCACTAATGTGGCCCATTTGTGATGACAGAAGACATTCTCCATATTTAAAAAGCCGGCCTGTTTGCCGAGTGCCAGAGTGACCTGCCGAGCAGCAACCCAGCTAGAATGACTAAACGATCCCAGTGTTATTACACTTCAAGTGACAATACTATTAAATCCTTCAGATACCTGCTTCTGGCTTATCTGTAAAGTCACAATACTGCTTATCACATTATTATGTGATGTTATTATATTGCACTAATGTGTTAGGGTGATCAAAAGTGGCCAAAGGTATGTGGTCACCTGAGCACCATGAGTCTGTTGGCTCCACTCTTTTATGAAGGCTTTATACAGGACTTTGGTGACTATGGTGTCTGTGGAAATTCATACCCAGTCAGTACCGGAAAATTTTAGCTCTCTTCCGGGACACTTAATGTCCCAGTTTTCTATGGGTTTCTGTCGCATACCGTTCGTTGTTGCCTCCCATGCTTTATCAGTCAGCTTCCTAAAGGTCCTTGTGGAGTAAGGAGTTGGTCATCCAAGCAGTCAAAAAGAAAGTGAAACGATATTTCTTCAATAATGACCCTGGGCGATCCACTTTCTGCTACCTGTTCCATGTGCTCTGTTAAAATTTGGATTAAACACCAGGGCAAAACCGTAACAGTTGTCTGTCTGTGAATAGTATGACAATGCCCTTGGTTTTTGTCATTTGCAGGTCATTTGTATACACCCATGTGTGAGCGTTTCTGAAACACCTGAACTCAACAATCAGCAGATTTTTGGCCATATGGTGTATTTCTTACATAATAATTTTGTATTCTTTCAGAGACACAGTGTAATATGTCTGTACAGATTAATATCCACCATGGTGTACCAAGACCGGAGTCTGAAAACCACAAGTCCTCATCTGTGGGCATTTCGTGCCAGGTGAAAATAGAATGAAAGCTCACAGATGAGGCTCTGAAGTGGTGCCACATTGCATTGATGGCTGCCAACTTGGTCATTTTGATTGCTGGCCTTTTCAACAGTGATAAGATGCATTCAGTTCACTCATGTGAGGTTGTTTGTGTCCCAGTTACTCAATGTAGGTTGTTGTTAATGCATTTTATATCATTTATACTTATATTGCCCACCACAGGCTACTGTTAATTGTGTCACATTTTAAATACAATCAATTCCCCCTGTGCACTCTGGGGACCCCTGGCACCTGCACAACACCATGGATGAATGAAGGGTTCATCAGGCAGAATTCTTACAAAGAACTGTTTACGCTATGCTCAGTGCATTTATCCACCATTACTTTTTAAATGTTCATTTAATTTTTCAGTCCATTCAGTAAAAACATTTGTAAGGTCAGGAACTAACATCAGATCTGAAGGCCTGGCTTGTAATTGACATTAATTATACCAGCAAACCTGCTTATATTTGATAATATGTATTAAAATAAAATGAAATGTATGCAAATGATGTGCTCGAGGGCAGCCTGGTGGCACAATGGTAAATTACACTAGTCCGTTACTGCTGAGGTCCTGGGGTTGAATCCACAGTGGTGCTATGAGTCAGGCGAGCATCTATAGACATACAAATTGGCTATGTATTGGGCCAAGCATCCTGTTTGGGGTGTGTAACTACGATTAACCTTGAGGAACCCGATTCATCACAGCCCAGAGCAGGAAAGCAGTAGTAAAGCATGAAAATAAAATTCCTTGATTGATTTTTGAATTTTGGATGGTGAATGTGCTGTTTTTGGTTTCCAATTTTTACCATTGTGTTTTTCCTCTGCAATAAACCCCTCGCTTGCATCAACCATCTCCTTCAAGCATTAACCCCCCCCCCCCCCCCCCCCCCCCCCCAGTCTCGCCTGTCCATGACGAGTTTCATACAATTCTGCAGTCCGCAGTTTCTCCGTTTTATCCGCGACTTAAATGCCGCCCTGTCTGCCGTATCATTTCCTAAGTGAGCGTTCCGTGCCACAGAATCACGCCTGTTCTAGTCTGTTGCCTCTGTCTACCCGAGAGCAGCGGCAGCACAATGGATAAAATTGCTCAGTCCCCCGCCTCCCTCGCTCTCGTCGGCCTCGCTCATTCTGTGATTCCATGCCTGGCGGTAAAAAACACAAAGTAAATTTTCATTTAAAATTATTCTAATCTCAGAATGATTCGGTGACCTCGAACATTTCCATCGGTTCTCAACGCCAGGCCCGGAGATTTCACCTTTGGTGAAGTGACTGCACGTTTTGACTAATTAACACTCTTCACTTTGAAAACTTCAGGCTCAGCGTTAGGCATCGACACCTTTTGGCTTCGTTTAATTTTAGGACAAGATTGAGATGAGATAAGCAGTCTGAATCTTTTCTGTCCTTGAAGGGCTTTTTGCAAACTGCATGGCTGACGTATTTAAAGAGGAGCTGTCACTTTTAATATTAAGGGTTTTTAATATTAAGAGGTCTGTTACATAGTGATGTGAAATGGTAGCCAATCGTCACAGAGAGTTTGAACTCTCATGTTCAGATCTCAGCTGTGCTATCGACCTGACCGGCTGTCCAATGGGCATGAATGTGGCTCGCCTTGGCCAGTTGGTTGGGAGGTTGGTCCAAGCAGCAGAGGAACTGCAGCTGGGAATTGGAAAGGGAAGTTCTACTCCTGCTTGGTAGAGGAATGCCTTAATTTGTCATATATATGCCATTGTATGGCACCTCTGGAGCAGACAGGGTTAAGGGCCTAACAGTGGATGCATAGCAGAGGCTGGACTAGAACAGACAATCTTCCAATTGATAGCCCAAACCCACTCTACCCACTAGGATACAACTACCCAGTGATACTGATAATCAGGGGCAGATGGAACAATGAAATCCTATTTCCACAAGCTGGGGTCAGAGCCTAGGGTCAGCCATTGTATGGCATCTTTGGAGCTGAGAATGTTAGGGGCCTTGCTCAAGGGCCCAACAGTTTATATCACTTCATATACTGTCATGTTTTTTTTAACCACACAGCCCTGTCCAGTGATAAAAGGTTAGTAAAAATGAATGAGTTACAGACTGTAGATGTGAAGGGCACCGAATACAATTAAGGTACTGGACCAGTAATCATAAGGTTGCTGGTTCAAGCCCCACTATGACCAAGTTGCCACTGTTGGACCCCTGAACAAGCCCTTTAGTAGGAACAGTCAATATGATTAGGGTACTGGACCAGTAATCAGAAGGTTGCTGGTCCAAGCCCTACCACTGTTGGACCCCTGAGCAAAGGCCCTTGAGTAGGATGTAAAAGCAAAATTCACATCCTACGCAAAATAGAAAGTTTGTATACACCTAATAAGTTCCACAGCCAGTAAGTACAGCTGTCTCTTCCTCTTCCCCCTGAAGTGCTTGTGCCAATGAGTGGCCACTTATGCATTTGAGAGCAGCTCAGCCCGGCCAAGCACGGCGGCTTTCCCGCCATTAAACCCTTTACTCATTCCGCCCAGCGCCATTTAGCCTCTTTCATTACCTCCACTTGTTCATAGTCAAGTTATTTTTTTCTTCAATGTGACCAATCATCCTCTATTGATAAATGTCACAGTGTCCGACACCTTTCTGCCAAATTGCACCAAAGAATCGCTTCGAGGCAATCGGCCTGGCTTTAAAACACTATTACACTGGCAGCGCGAGCAGCATGAGAGTGATTACCCTGGCGCCCATTTTTCTTTTAAGTCAGTTAATTTGAAATGAATTGAAATGCTAATAATGTTTTATAATTTTTTTGTTTTAACCCCAGTAGGACATGCAGACATAGGATTGGATGCTTGGGTGGCGTGTTTTTGGAAGGCAAAACTACTTTCTTGTTTTGGAGCTGTAGTTCTTAAGTTTGGTCAGAAGACAAATGTTAATTTGTCTTAGTCCTGGTCTTATTTTGAAAAAAAAAAAAAAAAAAAAAGGTATTTTTTAATCTTCTATGCCTCTTGCAGCCAGAGAGTGGTTTAAGAGCTAAATGGACAAATAAAGGAATCCAAACTTCGCCATGCTGGAAAAGGAAAGATGCTTTCCCAAACTTTTGCCCCACCATTGAAAGCATACGTATGGTTTAAAATAATTAATTTTATCCACCTGTTAGCAATTTGAGTGGCTGACAGACATGCACTCAATAATTAGGACTGGTGTCCAGATATTTTTAGCTTGTGGCTGTTAAATCAAAATCTTTGTCTATACCTGGTGTAGTATCCATGGGATACCAAAGGGGACTTCGGATTTCTTTCACCTCCCTCAGTGTGTCACATTTTATATATATTCAATTCCCCCGTGCACTTTGGTGACCCATGGCACTTAGTAGATGACCCTAGATGATTATAGAGGGCTTTAGTCAATGACCTCTTCATTAAACCAGCCATTTACACTTATTCTGGCTGCTCTACCAGACAGTAGGAGTCACTGTTCCTTCCTAATCTCAGACAGGCCGGTGGCACCGCTGACTCAAGATCAGGTCCCAGCAGTGGTGAAGGTACGTTTAATTTATTCTCCTTTTAAGATTTTCATTGCTGCCTATGTTACATGATCAGTGGGGAGATGTCATCGGAGCATGCCCTCCCACAGATGGCAGAGGTGCTTCCTCTGTGCAAATACAGCCACTTCAACATCTGTCTTCAGTCTACTGCGGGGAGACACTGAGGGGAAAACGTTTCCAAAGTTTCATTCAGCCGTTCGAAATCCATCGAGCGGATGGAATTATGAATAAAAAGCTTGAACAAGAAGAGAAGAGCGAGTCCAGGAGAAATTCAACAGAACATTTGAACACATCAGAGGTGATAGGAGAAGCCAACACCTTCTTCCATACTTCAGTATACCTTCACTATTTTCCCCCAATTTACCTTCAAATTAAATCGTATCCACTAACCCAATTGCATCTAGTGTCCTTCCTACTGCTAACCGAGGAGAGCCGTGACTAACATACTCCCCCTCTGATATGTGTGCAATAGTCGACCGCTTTTTTTTACCTGCACAAGGCGGGTTCATATGGGACTTGGTCACCTTTTGATACATCTAAAGAAAAGTTTTGTTGAAGAAATAAAAAAAGTAAGTTCTTAGTTGAAAAAGTACAAAGGGTGTGTCATGGGCTCAGCTGCATTGTATCTCAGCTTTCAAACTCAGCTATGTCTACAGAAAAGGAAAATCCATTTAACTAAATTTAAAAAGTGATCTTTTAGTGTAAAAAAAAAAATCCTCTAGACCACATGTGTCAAACTCAAGGCCAGTGCCACCACGTCAATTTATGTGGCCCGCGAGAGCTTAAAAGACGTATGAATGTCTTAAAATACACTGTAAAGTCGTACATAAACTGCATCTCCCACAATGCATGCTGATTTTGTGACCTGCAAAGTGACCGCATCCCGCCACTAGATGGCAGTGTTTCCACATCAGCGTTTTACTGAGGCGGTTTTCCAACAAGTGATGTTGACAAATATTTACAATAATCCCAAAATGTAGCAGAAGGAGGAAATTGAATGAAAGATGGGAAAGTAAATACAAGTTTGTGCTTCAAGAAGAAAAATCGGTACGTCTCTTGTGTTATGAGGCCGTGTCTGTGGTAAAGTACAATATAAATGTAGATATACATTATAAATATACAGTATAAATTTGGCATTTTGACACCAAACACAGAATTTAGCCTCCAAGAAAAACAACACATCGTCCAAGAGTTAAACAGCAGAGTGCAATCACAGCAAGATACGTTACAATCAGCCCTTTGAGGGCCACCATAATGCAGATCTCCCCATTAACCCCAGTATTAACTGACCACATTCAGTGCTGTTTAAATGTCGTATTTCTGAACAGTTCTTTAACGACGCCCCTCTGAAACATCACCAACCAAATCGAATCATGGTTCGTTACTCACAACACACAACTCACCAAACTAAACCAGCCTCAATCAAACTTTCCATACACTGCTGAGAGCTTTATTGTGTCTTTGACATTTTTCTCAGACAGTAATGGCTTTCAAAAATATTTCTAGACAAAAAACCTGCATAAGGCAACCTTCTGGTAATTGTTGTTCCTAAAATAGTCTGGTTTTGAGATTTTGACAGTTTGTTCTGACAGTTTAGTGGATTTTTTTCATGGTGCATGCTGTAGCCTTGGGTCTTTTAGATTCTTTGTTTCCCCGACAACATTATATTTAAAAAACGTATTATATTTTATATCAAACATACATTATATTCATTAAAACAATTTCATTGTTGTGTAAAAGGAGAATATATTGTTCTTCATGTCTCTAGTCTTCACAGAAATCAGGGAACAAATGATGGCCGAGGGATGAATGGTCAAGGTCTTGGGTGTGTATTTATTTAATTATTGAAAATTTACCAACTAATGAAAAAACATAATGTTTTGCCAGTTGGAGTAGGCCCATCTTTTTTGAACATGTGAACAGTGTATTATGGGAATATTCGGTAACAATCCTGTGAGGTCAATCCCTTTCTTTGAGCTATAGCTTGAGTCCAGTGTTCTTTTTTGTTCATGTCATTTGCTGCCGTTACGTTTTCTGTTTTATTTATGCATTTTCTCCCTTTTTCTCCCAATTTAACATAGCCATTTAGTCTTCTGCTCCTGGGGATCCCAATCGCATCTGAGGAGGGTATATTCGCCTGCCCCAGTGGGCTGCTAACCAGGGTCCTTACACTGCATCAAAGACTCCATCCCCTTATTAGTCCGGTCTTTTTCCGCACAGCAGACTGGTGGCCAATTGTGCCTGTGAGACCATAGATCCATTCATTCATTCATCCTATTCAGGTCAGATTCACTTGGCAAAAGGCAGGAAACTCCTCAGACAGGTCGCCAGTCCATTACAGGGCAAACACACACACACACACACACATTCAAACACACTCATACCTAGGGGGACTTTTTTAGCATCTCCAATTAACCTGACTGCACGTCTTTGGACTGTGAGAGCAAACCAGACTCCATACAGAAAGGACCCGGACTGCTTCACCTGGGAATCAAACACAGGACCTTCTTGCTGTGAGGCGACAGTGCAACCCACCACTGTGCCACCCTAATATTTCATAGCAATCTTATCTTTAGCAGCAACTATTATTACTGCTGTCCTAACATTGTGCAGACATGTGATTACCTTCCTTACCAATCATCTTGGCTGAAAATATCTCATCTCAACCAATCATACCCCTCCTGAGCTTTTAATACTTAGTGTAACCACTGGTTAGAACTCTCTGTTCTTGTTGTGTGAACAAATGGGCACTCAGTGTGGCAAATTTAACAAAAAAAATGTCAATTTTTTTGTAGTTGCTACTATTTTTGACAACTGCCTAGTCATTGTTCAGACATCCAACTTAATTCCTGTCATATCTAATTGTGTAAGTTTCAGACACCAGCTTTTGAGCCAACTAAAAATTCTACCAATAATTTTTGCACTTTTAAATGCAATAAAACTCGTCCTGACTTGAGGTGTTCAGTATTTAATCAGTACCCCAGGTAGGTATGATGCTCTGCTAACAGCACTGTATTTGTGCATATCCGAAATTGTCGAAGCTGACACGATAAACCTGAATTACCTTTTGGAGACAGTCTCTGAGAGCGCAGCCGATAAAAAAACGTATGAATTTTTTAGCACCTGCTCACCACATAGGGATTCTGTTTTTGTGCTTGATGTGCACTTATCTTGATCTCCGCTTAAGCCCTTTACTTCCCCGAGATCTCACGCATATCATTTGAGAGACATGAGAATACGCATCGCCTGCAGATGCTGCCCACGTTCGGCCATTAAGGATTCTTTAGACCCGCTGTGCGCTCTCTCTGTGGATTAGTCTCACCTAGATTAACCACTGTCTCATCTCTCACTGCTGCTATTACCGATCGAGAATAATAAGCAGCGAGCGTCTTTCTGTGGAGACTCGTACATGATCAAACTGTGTGTTTGAAGTAAACACGATCCTAAAGTGGTTAAGTTTATAAAAACACTGTTGCTAGGTGACCGGGAAACAGAGACACAACTTAAGATGACTAATAACTCAGGCTAAGAGTTTAGCTATATGTTAACAGTGGAAAAAAAACAAACCATAAAAAAATATATATTTTCCCTCAGAATTGTTAGTAAATATGTTTAAACACTTGAACAGATGTCTTCTCAAAAGTTTAATGTGTAGGATTTTATTACATTAGGAGACAGCAAAATAACGTTACAGCTGTGATTTGCCATCATTGTTTCATGCCTAGCAACACAATTTTAGGTGTTATATTGTTTTTATACAACAGGTATAACAATAAATTAACAACTATATCATGTAAAATAGATGTATTTAACATAAATGTCTTCTCTGAGAAATTTAGCTTGATAGTTAGTTTGTTGCTATTCAAGAAAACAACATATTAACCAACATAGCAGTGGATCAGTGTGTTGCTTAGTTGAGTTAGCTTGTTGCTATTCAAGAAAACAACATATTAACCAACATAGTAGTGGATCAGTGTGTTACTTAGTTGAGTTAGCTTGTTGCTCGGCAACAAAACAACATATTAACTAATGTAGTAGTGGATTGGTGTGTTACTAAGTTGAGTTAGCTTGTTGCTATCAAAAAGACAACATGTTAACCAACATAGCAGTGGATCAGTGTGTTACTTAGTTGAGTTAGATTGTTGCTATCCAATAAAAAGGCATATTAATCGATGTAGTAGTGGATCAGTGTGTTTATAAGTTATGTTAGCTTGTTGCTATTCAATAAAACAATATATTAACCAACATTGTAGTGGATTAGTGGATTACTTAGTTGAGTTAGCTGGTTGCTATGCAATGTAGCAATAACACAACTTTACACTGAAATGTACCATGTAGCACCTTTTCACTCATGGACGACCAAGCTGACCCTTGATTCTTATTAGATGCATCTTTCCTCTGCTTAATGACTAATTATCAAAGCCATTCATGCCTAATTAACTCAGAAATGATTCCTCTTTTATTAACTAAACATTCAAATGAACGTTTTCACTTCTCTTAGGAATTAGTTTTACCTGATGAGATGGGTAATTCCATATCACCAGTTCTTTTAATTACAAACAGTGCACGTTATGCCTGGATGAATAACCATTGCAGCATCTATAACCTTGTATAAAATGAGCTGAGAAAGCGTTATCATAGCCGTTATCAAAAAACCTGAGCCAATGAGGGTTGTATAGTTTTTAAGTATAGTGACCTTCAGAAGCACTTGCTGTACTGTCTCCACAAACCAAATCTGTCTGACTTTAAGATGTGGAAAAATAAATTATGGATGATTTTAAAGAGCTGTATGAGAGGAATGTGAACTGTGCGCCTTATCTGAGGTATCAGTCTGAAAGATTCCATCACAGCAGCGAGTAAAATCAAAGCAATAAACTCAGAAATAAATATAAAATCGTTTCTAAAATGAGATCCTTGAGAGAACTGATAAAAAACTAAACTTTAGTTTGGATGAAAGTGTTTAGGAATTGAGTGGAATACAAAAATCACTTGGTACAACTCACACTGTCTTACTTGGCACTCACCGAAAAGCAATTGTTCAGAGGATTCATACAGTAAAGCTTTCAATATTTACACTCACCGAGCACTTTATTAGAAACACCTACCTTTTACTTACTGTATGTTTATTCATTATTTTATAAGCTCCACCTACCATACAGATACATTTTGTGGGTACACAATTACTGACTGTAACCCCATTCATCAATCAAAAGCGTCCCTGTGGCGTCCTGTGATCACCGTTTAAAGACTAGACTGGATGAACACACATCATGTGTTACTAATAAAGAGGATTTTAAAATCCCAACAACACTGCTGCACCTGCTGCACTCGTACATACACATAAGAGCACATGGTACCAGTGCTAAGAACGATCTACTATACCCAAACATCATCTGGTCAGTCGACTGAGAACAATCTACTATACCCAAACATTATCTGGTCAGTCTGGGTCAATTTAGATTAGTGTACAGGGTACAGAGGGGAACAAGATGAGCTACAGTCAGTAATTGTATAGCCACAAATACAAAATAAGTATTGAATCTGTGTTTCTTATCCTGTTGCTGCACTTTTAAAGAATTTATCCATCTCGCATCCTGCATCTCAGCTTCCACCTGAAGCCACAGATCCTCTTTGCGAGTTTATATAGCGATGTGTACGTGAGAATGTGAGCCTATGTCTAAGCTTAGTGGAGTAACAAAACACCCCTGGTGAAATAGGTTCTGTGGTAAGCTGTTACTGAAATGAGCACCACTGTTGTAACACAAAGGTCAAAGAAGGACAAGCTACCAAAAGTTTATGGACACCTTGATATTTTACCTAACACTTACTTTCAGCATGAGGTTACAGTTTGGATTGGCAGTGTCTCAATTTATTCAGTTTAAATAAAACTAAATAAAATAACAGCTGCAGAAATAATTGAAATCCCAATATTGACTTCACTTAGTGTATACAAGAGTAAATGCTCGACTCCAATGGTGCAAAGATGCTAAAGAAAAAAATGTTAACAGTCGATTAGGTTACAATTAAAGGTTTCCTACTGATGGCAATATAAACCATGTGACCCACTATGTCACTAGGACTGAACAAGCAACACATGGCAACCAATTCGAATAAATTTTGGCCGAAGACTATCAAATCCCTCTAAAGAAAACAACTGAAGCCAGGGCTTTTGTTTGTAAGGGCTCTTTACAAAGGGCCTTAAGGTAATCTGAATGTATAAATTCACCCCACAGGTGACGACGCAAAGTCAAAAGCCGAAAGCTGGATTCGTCCGAGGGTTTTGATTGGCCCTTAAGAGAAATACTCAGCTGGAGGACTGTATCCCTTCATGTCACCATATCTGTGAATGTCATACAATAGAGTTTTATTCGATCCCTCGTGCAATCCCGGCCGAACCCTCCGAGCAGTCTTGTCAAGAATAGAGAGGCCATTTGGGTCCTTTAGTCCTGGGAGTGTGGCCTAGGCCGGGCGAATAAAAAAAGCTTCTTACAGAAATGTGAATGAAACGCGATAAACCGCTGAAGATGAGCGGACGATATCTGAAGGTTAAACACACCGTCGGGTTCAGCGTCTGTCAGCTCCCGGTGGGGTGTCACTAAGTCAGCAAGCGCTGCCTCTGCTACAAATCTCACTTTGCTTTTTTCTCTCTTTGCTTCTTTTTTATTTGTTAAAGGCTGAACGGTCAATCAATTCCTAAGGCGCAGAAGGGCCATTTATTCCCCGTGGCCCAGTGAAAGCACACATCATTCGCTGAGTGGTGGAAATTATATTTTTTACATCTTTTGGTCACTTAGCTAACTATGTTAAGAAAGAAAATGCCCCAGCAGGGCACCTCTATATTTTATGCCAATTTCTTGGTCCACTTTGTCTGCTGACCAGTTTTTCCTAATGCACTGGTGAGCACATTTTCATTCCCTGCAATGAAGGGAATTAGTTAAGCTGAGGTTTTTGTATTTAGCCGCTATGTTTGATTCTTTGCTTGTACATGTTTCCCAAAGGTGGAAATTTATCAGGTTTATCTCTTAAATTGACCTGAACTATGGGAGGCGGTGGGAGGATTGTGGGAAAAATGCAGGTGTGTGTGTGTGAAGTCTCAATCCTAAACTGTTGTGTACTGACAAATAGAAACATCTTAACTAGGTGAAAAGTCACTGGATAGGGCACCAATCCATCTCAGAGCATCAGAGATTCTTCCATTTGGAGGAATTAGAACTTGCCCACCCACCTACTGGTATACACTTAAGATAAGAGAGGAAACCCACATCAGCATAGTACATATACGGTACATTCCAATAGGCAGTGACTGCTCAATCAGTAAAAGCACTATTAAGCAGTGTACATTCATTCATTCATCTACAGGAACCTCTGATCCTGATCAAGGTCATGGTGGATCATCTTGAAGTGATATCAGTTTTGGAAGGACAGTATGGTACATAAAGGAAACCCACTGCATGTCTTTGGACTGTTGGAGGAAAACGGAGCACCCAGAGGAAACCCACACAGACACGGGGAGAACATGCAAACTCCACACAGAAAGGACCCAGACCACTCAACCTGGGAATCAAACCCAGGACCTTCCTGCTGTGTGGTTACTGTGAGCCACTGTGCAACCCCTAACCAGAAGGTAAAAGCCTGTCCCAGCATAAGGTGGGTACACCACAAGGTGGACAGGAAACCAATCCATTCCAGGGAATTACAGACTCTTCCATTAGGAGGAACTAGGGTGTACCTAGTATAGACACCCAGCATAGACACCCAGCATCTCTGTTAGTAATGGATATGACTAAAACACATACTTTCATTTAATAAAAAGTGGTGCTCTTCATGTAGACATGTTAATGTCTTTGCTAGTTTAAGAAAGGTCACCTGGGTACTGATCCCCAATCAGTGTCTGGCTACTGATTGTCCTATAATGGTCAATTTTTCTATTGGTGGACAGCATGGAGTACATCTATGTTAGCGGAACCTAATAAAATACTGAGTAAATAAAATAATGCTAACAGAGTGCTAAACATGACTATGGCGATCGGTTCTATGGCTAGTTACAAATGACAACACTGTGGACTATGCTAAAGTATGCTTATGCTAAGCTACAGGTTAAACTTATAAACAAGGAAATAAACTATACTATCGTATCTGTAACTACAATCAGACTTCACTAAGAAAAGACCAGCAGGCTGATGACAGATGGATTGAGTGCTAGGTGTTAATACTGGGAATGCTGTGATGGCGTAGCTGAAGGCGGATCTGTCAGTAAGGACTTCTGGGAGCTTTAATTCTCTGTGTACTGTGAGTATTGTTAAAGCAATGCCACAACAAAGGCTCATGAAACTGCAGATAGCATAATCAGCTAAAGAAAGACACTGTTATAAACCCTAATTCAGGGAGGACCGAGGTTCATTCATCACCCTGCCATCCTGCACCTGGTGGCCTAATCGCCATTAGCGGGGACTAAAAACCTAAATGTTTAATGGAACATTAGAGTCTGAACCTAAACGCTGAGGAAGGCATTTTTGACCCGAGCCAGGTGCAAGATACCAAGTAAAGGGTGTAAAAACATGAAATTCAGGAAAGTTTGCCTTAAAGTTGATATTATCAATGCCATAATCAAGATATATGCCCCCCACAAAATGCCCTTTCCCCAATATAATGATGTAAAAATAATAAATGAACGTATTACATTCACTAGCTTTGTGTAATGTTAGGATCTGTCAGTGTTTCCATCAGTTTTTGATGGCAGGAATGTTTTGAAATACCCACACCCCCCATGTTCAATTCATAGCTACACCCTTAAATATTATAGTTATTTTCTTTTTATATATTCTTATTTTATATACTTTTTTAAATACACACATATGCAGCTACAGGAAATATCCTCAATATACAAATCCATACCCATTATAAATAAATAGGGGCTGATAGACTGACCCAAAAATAAGCCCTGGATGTGTTTCACTTCACAGTTACCCTGTCAGACTAAATGTGGAGCTGATAAAGTCTTAGAAATATGTTGAACAAGCAAAACAACCAGTAATGGTCTGGATCCCAAACCCAGTTTACTGGGTTACCAGGTACTAACCCAAAAGTCATGTTGACTAAACTGTCTGGCCCATCAAGGTAAATCCAGCATGTGTCTGTATTTATCTCTTATATCTTTATACTCACCTTTATACACAATATTACTTCTTAATTACCACAATATTTCTGTGCATTTTATTCTGTTGACTATTTCTCCTCAATTTAATGCATTTTTTTCACTCCTCCAATAATAAGAATCCATCATAGAACCCTGTAAAGTATTAATACACTGTTATTGCCATGTAACAATTATAACTGTACATATACATATAAAATAAGTCCCTTTTCTATAAGAAACTTCTGTAACTTGACATTACCACAGAGAAACAAACAGAGAAGTAAACAAAGCAAACATATTTTCTGAAAATACAGAACTACCTGTCACTTTCTACTAAGTAATCTACTAACGTGATTAAAACAGGAACGCTCATAATAAAGAACACGTTTTAATTTGGAGAGCCGCTCTCAGCCAGCTTGAGTGTTTTGCTCAGATGCAGAAAAGTCATTAAGCAGGCTAAAAGAATAGATCAACCATAAATATATTAATTCGGAGAACGCACCCATGTATTACATTTATTTTGATACTGCAAGACGAAAGCGCTTTTCTTGCATAACAAATGAAGGAATGTGAACTCAAAAGAAACTCTGTGCTTAAGATTAAATCTTTCCAGTCATTACGTTTGTTTGTGGTTTATGCTCTGAGATTGTGGAACAGTTTTCCACATGCTGTTCACCAAGTGCCTTCAATCTTGGTTTTTAAGTCAGGTTTAAAAACATGCCAGTACAAACCTGATTTTGAACAGTGAGAGGCAGCTGTAATATTGTGTGGCCTAATTAATTAATTTGTTAATTTGTTATTTATTCAATCAGTTAGTCAATCGAGTTAGTTAACAATTAATTTATTATTAATTATTTTATTGGTTAATTCATTGATTAATTAGTTGACTATTTATTATTATTTACTGAAGTACACAACACTGTGCCAGAAGTTTATTTATTTATAAATTTTTATTTATTTATTTTTATTTATTTTATCATTTATTTTTTATTAAAAAAAAAAAGTTTTAACAATATATCAATACAACTTCAAATCAGAAAAATTTGGGCCAGTATGAAAAATTTAAAAAAATTATGTATTTGATTTTATTTATCTATACTTGACTATTTTAATAATAATAATAATAATAATAATAATAATAATAATAATAATAATAATAATAATAATAATAATAATAATAAAAACAGTCCTAACAATATACAGTATTAATACAACCCCAAATAAGAACATTTTGGAACAGTATAAAAATGTAAAGAAAATTCTTATGTACCTAATTTTATTTACCTATTTCTATTTTGTTATATTCCATTCACTAACTTTCATGAACTTCTTTTTTTTTCATTTCATTTTATTAAAAAAGTACAAGCTCATGGTCAGGTGTCCAAATACTTTTGGTCATATAATGTATTCGTCATGCATTTGCATAATATAGCACAGAACATATCTTAGTTCTTACAATAAATAATAAAACCCACTTCTTTTAAAACACGGTGAAACTCAGTCAGACAGCACCAGTGCGGAGTACGTGCTGAGATTAAAGCTGAAATATTAAAACACTCAAGTCCTGACCTGCATATGAACTTTTAATGTCATCCTAATAACCCCCCGGAGACACGACATCCTCAAAATGAAATTCATTCTCTTCTCATGTCGCTATCAAACACAGGCCCATGAGTGGCCAGTTTGACCTTTAAGATTTGAGTATAAATGTGTTATCGGGCAGCATATCAAACAGAATTTAATTCCATGTTTTCTGACAGTCATAAAAGAACAGTTATGAAATGTACTGAACATTTTTATTGTGTTTTATTTGCAATATATAAGTGTTTTATGTTGCTCCTGCATGTTGTATATCAGATTAGTAGCTTGTAGCTTAAAACATAATAGCTAAAGAGTTTTAGAAACGAGGACATTACAAAGGATTATAAATGCATTTTACTGGCAACCAGAAGGTTGCTCCAACATAAATGCTTATTAGAATTTGGTATTTATTCATTTACTTTATTTTGTAACCAATTTTTGACAATCAGGCTTGTGGTTGGTCAGTATTTCTTGGACAGCCTGGACATTGCACCAGTCTATTGCAGGGCATTACGTGATCACCCATTCACATTTAATCACACTTGAGGGGTGTTTGGGATAGCCAACCCACCTTCTAAAATATCCAGAGGTACCAATGTGTGCACCCTGGCTGAAAATGGAATGAGGTTCGGAATAATGTTTTTAAAGGATGTGTGATAAATATATTAATATAATAATGTTAGACTAGTTAGTGGGACCTGCAGCAGCAAACTTCTAAATCAGATCTATGTTCTAAGATGTTGGGGCTTTAATTTAAGAGGGCGGTTAGCTTTCATCTCCAATCCCATTGACCTATTTGATGGCCTTGCATAGGCTGTAGTTTAATAGGAGTTGACGGCAGGCTAGAGCTCGTACTGGATAACCTTCATGTACTCTGTAACTTCTTTGTAACTAAATAAAAACCATCCTCAGAGAACATCCTCAGAGTAAAATGTCTGAGGACCAGACTCAGGTTTGAGACCATATTCAATTCCTCAAGCCCTAAAATAAGCTCATCTCTCTTAGCCCTCAACCTCCTACACTGATAGTTGTCCTATGAAAGAAACCAACGTAAAAAAAAGTCTAATACTCTTACCAAGACTCTTCTGATTATGATCCTAGTTGTAACACTTTTGTATGTGGTTTCCCCTGAGCTACTCCATTAAACCTGTAGACTAATCCATGGCAGTGACCCTCTAGATCCCTCACAGCTTTGAAAAAATGGTAGCAATATGGCACCGGTGGTTAAACAGACCTGCAGGCCATGTATAACTGTGCTCAGTAATTAAAGGACAGACAGCCGTCATGGAAAAGCCAGAGGCTATGAGGACATCCCTGGTGTGCCCAGTTCCTTTGCCCATTTACCTTATCATACTAATGAGATGGACTGAGAAGATACATGCTGTTATGTGAATAAAATTCAGCAGAGGCGGAGATACATTTAGTGAATGAATATATTTGTGCATTGTCTGTATAGGTCTACATACTATGACCAACAATTCAAGTCAAGTTTATTTGTATAGTGCTTTTTACAATAGACATTGTCTCAAAGCAACTACAGAATCCAGGACCGATAAACCAAAAATCCCTGTTGAGCAAGCCAAGGGCAACAGTGGCATGAAAAAAAACTCTTAATATTACAGGAAGAAACCTTGAGAGGAACCAGACTCAGCAGGGACCCATCCTTCTTGGGTGGCCTGGAGAGCAGCATGTGGACACCTGATCATGGGAGGTGGGGAGTTGGCCTGTAATTTGCAACTATAACAGCCTCTACTCTTCTGGGAAGGCTGTCTACAAAATAAAGAGTATGTGTGTGTGTAAATTTGTACCCACTTAGTTAAGAAACATTTGTAAGGTCAGGCATAGGTGTTGGATGATTAGGCCTGGTACACAATAGATGTTTTGGTGGGGTTGTGGTCAGGGCTTTGGTCAGGTCCCTTAGCTAGTTACCCCAGACTCATCAACCTTTTGCAAAACTGTTGCAATAAACTTGAAATCCTATTATTTCTTTAATATTTCAATTACAGAGCACAATTGGCTCTGCTTTCTCTGTGTATGTGCCTGACTGGTGGATAGCAGAGTTGAGATTCAAACTCAAGAGCTTGAAAGCTCGAGATCTCAGCTCCAGCCAGCTGCTATTAGAAGATCCAACCATATTCCAACAATTGATGACGAACATCACTAAGGGTACAGTTAGATTGTCCCTACCATGGTAAAACTAACTAACCCATGTGGTGGAAAAAACCCTTAATAACATACCTCAAAGACTGGATTATAGATTCGGAAAATGCAATAGGAAGGAAAGCAAATAACCACCCTTTATACTCCCATTAGTGACCTTAGGACAGTGAAGGTTCCATCATTATTCCATCGAGATTTCTTAGCTAGAACATAAGAACTGGTCTAAACCAGCTAGAACTGGGTTTTAGAGGTCATACCAAAACCCAGTAATTGATGCACTTCTTGTCACGTACACCACTTTCCAGTAATATTTCATATTAGTGTATCTACACATTCTAAGTAGTATTTGACTATGTGTTAATATTTCCTGTGTAAATTAACATTTTTCTCCCACACACACTACAGTAACTTTTGGTGACCTGTGATATCTATGATATGATTAATGACAGTGATTTGTCTTTAGATGAAAGCTCGGTTTAAAAAGCTCAACAGTCAATCAGAGCATCAGTTCCTGAGCAGTCATCCTCTGTCATTCTCACCCTTTATCACTGCTTCTCTCCCTTTCTTTTTTTTGCTGGAACGTGTGAGTGAATGTGTAAGTGAGTGTGTTGTACCACAGGGGGGTATGGATCACCATGGCAACACTGCAGGTTCATTTAGACATAAGTGAAATCCTTTGTAGAAATTACCCATGTTAAGACCGCTGTTATTATCTGCTCCTTTAATTGCGTCCTGGAAGAAGAAAAGCATAATGCGTTAGCAATGGCTGCGATCGGATTCGCGGAACTGGGGGACAAACACTAAAAGCTGTGAGATTAACACACTTAATGGCTTTTAAATACAGCGCTGTCAATGAATAATGGCTCTTATTTCGATTGCCTTTGGTGTTGCGTACTAGTCACATTAAATGACTTCTTAGGCAAAGGAACCCTGAGTAAAAATACAAAACATTTTGTAAAATCTAATTCATCAACATTATCCAACACATATATCACCATTCATTTCTCCCTTTGTTAGATAAGTCAGTTGAGTTAATTGGAAACAGAGAACCATCTACAGGCCTGATCATTTATTTCATTATACAGGCAGCCAGTAATATTGCAGTAATGCAATGCAAACAGTTATACAGACACAGGGGCCAAAATGGGGAGAAATCTGATCTGTGACCATGTCATTATTGGTGGTTGTGGTGGTTGGTTTCAGTATCACTTTTAAAAATAAAAACTGTGCTTGGTTTAATGACTAAATCATTTTTTGCTAATGATAATTGTGAGGTCATAATTTAAACTGCATTAACTCATGTATCCAAGATGCCTTGTGTAAACAGTTCAGACTAATAGTACTGGTTTATGGTGTTGGTAATGCTTCTCTGGTTATTTCTGTGCCACTTAATATTAATCATGCACTGGGTAAATGCCACAGCGTATCTGAGTATTGCCTTATGTGCTAGCTCACCAGTCTGAGTCCTGGTGGTGCCACCAGCTTGGTTGGATGCCTAACAGACAAAAATGTATCTTGGTCTGGAGTACCAGCTTATTTAATATATCATCATGCACATGTGCCCAGCCGTCTACGTTATTTTGGAGAAAATAGGATATAGTGGTCAATAAATACCATCTAATAAAATAATCACATAAATTACAAATGAAAACATTAAATATGAGTTGTGTTTAAGGGGGCATGTTCATTAGTGTACAAGTGCATTCCCTGTGTACTCGCCACCCCCCAAAAGCTTGCAGAAGTTAGATTGGCAACTTTTAACGGGTCATAGTTCTGAGTAAATGGGTGAGTAAGTGATTCTTATTAATGATCTTATTCCTATATGGGTTATCTTGACAATATTGTGTGTATTGTGTGAACATTATTTGAACTGCACTTGTGTTACCCGATAGGTTACCAGACAGTGAAAGATATTGCCACGTTGGAGACAAAAAAAAGATAATATATAAATATTGCTGAGTGGTATAATAAAAAAAACAAGTTTAAGTTAGGGGAGAGCTTACATCTCAAACTCTGTCAGTACTCCAGAGTAAGAAGCCCAGTTGTTTTTATTTGATCGTCTGTGCTGGTCACGTACTTTATTTAACCCTGAACTCCTGGGCTCACTGCTTCTTAATTCACCCTGGCATGAACTGTCAGATGCATTTCACACTCTCATAAATACTATCTAGTTAAAATGCTTTTGTTGACAAGCTCCAGCTGACAGGGCTATTTTTTTTAGCTTTATGTGGCATCAATGTGAAATGTGTGGTTTATAGTCAGATATCAATGTTTGCTAACGCTCCATCGTATGGGGAACTGATTCTCACCCAAAGGTTCATTTTTAATGATTGCATTTGTAAACAGTTTCGATAAAACAAGCATTTTACTGTAGAAGCTTCAATTCATCCAATTACAACCAAGATTCAATAATATTTCTTCATGATTCTGTCCTCTTTCTGCAGTGCATCAATTTTACTTGCAGTGAAACAGCCTGAGGGAATAATACTACCAAAACCATGACTGGCAGTAGGTACAGTGTAGTTGGGTTTAGGTAGATTTTCTCCTCCAACAATTCTTCTAGTTATTGTGGCCAAATAAATCAATCTTTGTTTAAGCTGAACATGTAAATAAAGAAAAAAACAGACAACAATGACTTCATGTTTCCCTCAATGAACTGCAGCTCCCCAGTGCCAGCAACACTCATGCAGCCCAAGACCATGATGCTACCACCACCATGCTTGACTGTAGGCAAGATACAGTTGTCTTGGTACTTCTCACCAGGGCGCCGCCACACATGCTGGACACCATCTGAGCCAAACAAGTTTATCTTGGTCTCGTCAGACCACAGGGCATTCCAGTAATCCATGTTCTTGGACTGCTTGTCTTCAGCAAACTGTTTGCGGGCTTTCTTGTGCGTCAGCTTCCTTCTGAGATGACGACCATGCAGACCGAGTTGATGCAGTGTGCGGCGTATGGTCTGAGCACTGACAGGCTGACCTCCCACGTCTTCAACCTCTGCAGCAATGCTGGCAGCACTCATGTGTCTATTTTTTAAAGCCAACCTCTGGATATGACGCCGAACACATGGACTCAACTTCTTTGGTCGACCCTGGCGAAGCCTGTTCCGAGTGGAACCTGTCCTGGAAAACCGCTGTATGACCTTGGCCACCATGCTGTAGCTCAGTTTCAGGGTGTTAGCAATCTTCTTATAGCCCAGGCCATCTTTGTGGAGAGCAACAATTCTATTTCTCACATCCTCAGAGAGTTCTTTGCCATGAGGTGCCATGTTGAATATCCAGTGGCCAGTATGAGAGAACTGTACCCAAAACACCAAATTTAACAGCCCTGCTCCCCATTTACACCTGGGACCTTGACACATGACACCAGGGAGGGACAACGACACATTTGGGCACAATTTGGACATGTTCACTGTGGGGTGTACTCACTTATGTTGCAGCTATTTAGACATTAATGGCTGTGTGTTGAGTTATTTTCAGAAGACAGTAAATCTACACTGCTATACAAGCTGTACACTGACTACTCTAACTTATATCCAAGTTTCATGTCTATAGTGTTGTCCCATGAAAAGATATAATGAAATATTTGCAGAAATGTGAGGAGTGTACTCACTTTTGTGATACACTGTACATATACAAGTGTACAGTACAACGGAATTATTTTTTCCGTATTCCAGCTTGTTTGGAAGCTAAAGTCAGAGCGCTGGGTCAGACGGCATTGGGATTCAAACTCTCAAGCTTTCAATTGATCGCCCAAAGCTCTACCCACTAGACTACCACTGTCTCAATATATGCCCAATATACCAAGCATGGAAAAGTCTCCTAATACAGTCAATGGTAATCACTAACAAAGTATAAGAGGCTCATGTCAAACTAAAAACTGTGCCCATATAGAATGGTGGCTGTTATAGTACAAGTGGGAGGTTATGGTAGAAGAGAACATCCAGCAAGCTAATGATCAGGAGTTCACATACTTTTGGCAATACTTTGTGTCAAATGTGTAAATGTAATGTTGTTTGTTCTCTGGTATTGTTTGTTATCACACTACAAAGGTTCCAAATGATCCTCTTTCTGCTCTGCTGAGGTATTTTTAAGCACCATTTACCTGAAAAATAGCACATTAAAGTCTGGATGTGGGTGCATAACGTCTACACGCTCCTGCCACGAGAGCTCTTTTGTATAATGTACGCTCGTCCGTATTACGATTTTAATAAGGCTTTATTGCAGATTGCTTTAATAGCTGGACTGGATCATGCTTTTCGAGAGCACTTGTCAAATAGCCCAGAAAAAAAGCACAATATTAAATTTAATAAAGCATCCACACAGGCGATGGAGCCGTCCAAAAACCTGACACAATCAAAATGAAATCTTTCATATTTACCGACCTGTGGGTCACTTTAGAACACGCCAAAGCAAAGCACGCCAAAGTCCAATCAGAGTCACTGCGGTGATCAGCTGGACCGGGCTGCCACCAGAGTTTAAATGAGAAAGCCTGGATCTATGTTCCGTCTCGCGGGGATGGGGAAATAATTACAGCCGGTCGAATGCTTAGAGGGCTTTTTGTTTTGACTGGAGACAATATTAAGTGGATAAATGGCCGTGAAGTAACTCTGTGTCACTTTGTAGACGCTCTTCACCACTTTTCTGTTCACCAAGCGAGGGCACCGGCAAGGACAGGGCCGCAGGGTAAAGCATTTTAACTTCATCATTTGTCTGGGGAATTGAATACCATCTTAGATGTTTCTCAAGCAGTGAGAGAAACAAGTACTTAAACACTTAGGGTTTTTGTTATTTATTATACAACCTTAATTCTGAAAAAGATGGAACAGCAGATAAAATAAAAATTAAAACAAAAAGCAGTGATTTGTGCATTGCTGTATACAGATAGTCAATTAATAAGGTGTATATACATTCATTCAATGTCTGCTTTACCACAGCTTTATCCGATTCAGGGTTGTGATGGGTACAATTCACCAGGCAAAAGGTGGGAAACCTTTTACTCCAAAGTATCTCGTCCTGTTTTTCATGCTGTTACAGTTGGTAAAGTGCAATGCTCCACTGCTCAGCCTCAAGACCCGCTTCAAGCTAATTCATTATTCAAATTCGCAGTCACTTGTTTATTGATTTTCTCAGAATTCTAGTTTTTTCTTGTTATTATTTCCTTTCTGTAGTTATTATTTTGGTCTTCCTTTTGCTTCCCAGTTCATTTTTCTGCACTTGGGTTCATTCTATTATTTATGAGCAACAGGGTTACATCTGGTGCCTCAGTTTGAGAGGTCTACCTCGGTAGCGGTGTTACTGCTGCTGTTAGCCTATGTGTGCTGTGTTGTCCACAAACTATAATTAATACTTACAATTAAATAAAATGTGATTGTTTGTTTGTTTATTAGGATTTTAACGTCATGTTTTACACACTTTGGTTACATTCATGACAGAAATGGTCGTAACACAAGATTACACAAGATTAATCAGTTCACAAGTTTAATATCAAACACAGTCACGGACAATTTTGTATCTCCAGTTCACCTCACTTGCACGTCTTTGGACTGTGGGAAGAAACTCACACAGACACAGTGAGGACATACAAACTCCACACAGAAAGGACCTGGACCGCACCACCTGGGGATCGAACCCAGGACCTTCTTGCTGTGTGGCGACGGTGCTACCACTAAGCCACCGTGCCGCCCAAATAAAATGTAATTGTAAATAAAATGTATTGTATTGTAATTATATTATTATTTACTAAATACATTGACAGCATTAATATCCAAAGATTCAAAAATGTGATGTGTCCTATATGACGTGTCTCACTCTATAATCTATCCCTACTCTGATTGGAACACAACCCTTTTATTTCTGACACTGGCCACTTAAAATCCTTTAATTAATCAGCCCCTGCAGGTGGGTCACAGTATAACTCAAGTTTAGACATTTTCTAACTGTAATTCTATGCATTTACTTATTTCTACCAGAACCTAAAAACTTCTATCCAGCTACGTTAATTGGTAATTCATTTCCACCTTGCTGCTGTAACAGCCTCCACTCTCATGACACTGCTTTCCACTATATTTTGGAACATGACTGCAGAAATTAACTTTTCATTTAACCTAAAGAACATTTGTGAGTTTAATGAGGCCTGGATATTACTCAGCGTTCTTGATGAAGTGTGTTCCTAATGAGGTGTGTTCCTAATGAAGCATGGTGGTCCTCGCCAGCAAGAAGGTCCTTGGTTCGATTCCCAGATGGAGCGGTCCGGGTCCTTTCTGTGTGGAGTTTGCATGTTCTCCCCGTGTCTGTGTGTGTGTTTCCTCCGTGTGCTCCGGTATCCTCCTACAGTCCAAAGACATGCCTTTCGGGTTAGTTGGAGGTCCTAAAGTCTTCAGTGTATGAGTGTGTGAGTGTTTATGGACTGGCGACCTGTCCGGGGTGTTTCCTGTCTTTTGCCCAGTGAATCGGACCCACCACGACCCTGAATAGGATAAAGCGGTGGTAAAACAGACAATGAATGAATGAAGTGTTGGTCAAAACACAGTTAAGACCACTCAAGTTCTTTAACAAACCTATTAAACTATTTTGATGGACCTCACTTTGTCCAAGAACAATGGTCATATTGAAACAGAAAAGAACCTTTGCATACATTCCTCTTTAAAGTCATTTTAATGCCATATGATTAACATTTTTCTTCATTTGCAACAAAGATCAGGCCAAAACCAAAAGAACAGCCCAAGATTCATGATTTTAGCTATAGTAAACATTACAGTTAAAATTTTCATCTTGGTAGGTAGTGTTTTCCTGGCTTGTGTTAGTCAGACTGTGGTCCAATAATCCAGAGAATATGGCTTCACTACTCCGGAGTCCAATAGTGGTGTGATTTATAAAGCTTTTGATAAACAGTATGTGTCCGATGTCGTATCCAGAGGTAGTTATGTGCACTTTGAGCTTGTATGGCTTACTGCTGAGCTGTTGTTGCTTTTTAAAATGTCAAGTAAATTAGGGCAAATGGTTAAAATTCGACAGAGTGACTTGGTGGAAAGCTTATATGTAATGACAGTGATTAGCTTCATTGCCACAATTACTGCCACTATTACTTCAATCTACACATTCCCTACAGCGTCGCATCGCCCAGGAACCTTGACAGCACGGCTCATTCCTTTCAATTAAAGCATTAATGCGCATTACGAGACAGGAACTCCACTCTCTCACCCCAGGATGACAAAACAGTCATCTATCAGTCATCTATCTCTTGTTCCATGTAGAGCCTTAATTACATCAGCAGTTATTGTGGTTTTCGCACAGGTTCACTGTAGAGGGTGATTCTGCAGTTCGAATGAGACCTGGTATGTTTTGCTAGCACCGTTTGATAATACGAGTGCAGCAGCTCAGCAGGGTGGCGTGAGTAAGTGAGCTAGAAAATTCAGTGGGACACTACAGACAGAATCATGCTAATTGGAACATACTGTATGTATCCACAGCACACCCGACAAGTTCCTTTTCCTTTGAAGCCATTACACTCTCATGTATATCACAAACGAATGTATCATCCTAACATTTTAATTGAGAAAAAATGTAATAAAGTGGACTTTCTGGTCTTACATAGCAAACATTTAGGACCAAAATGTTCTTTTCCTGATTAAATTTGCCCCCTGGCTTAAATAGTTTACCAGTAATTTACTGGGTAGATGATATACACCGACCAGGCTTAACATTATGAGCACTGACAGGTGAAGTGAATAACACTGATTATTTTTTCATCACGTCACCTGTTAGTAACTGTTAGTGAACATATTATCCTTACATTTGATGTGTTAGAAGCAGGAAAAATGGGTGAGCGTAAGAGTTTGACAAGAGACAATTTGTGATGGCTAGACGACTGGGTCAGAGCATCTCCAAAACTGCAGCTCTTGTGGGGTGTTCCCAGTCTGCAGTGGTCAGTATCTATCAAAAGTGGTCCAAGGAAGGAACAGTGGTAAACCGGCGACAGGGTCGTGGGCGGCCAGGGCTCACTGATGCACGTGGGGAGCGAAGGCTGGCCCGTGTGGTCCGATCCAACAGACGAGCTACTGTAGCTGAAATTGCTGAAGAAGTTCATGCTGGTTCTGATAAAAAAGGTGTCAGAATACACAGAGCATCTTAGTTTCAGGGCTGTTTTGGCAGCAAAAGAAGGATCAAGACATTATTAAGAAGGTAATAATAATGTTATGCCTGGTCAGTATATAACAGGAGCAATTAGAATAGAATGAACTTTTAAAGGACAGATTTTTACTTCTGTTCAAGCCATAATAGTAAAATAACAGTAATTGAGTACGATTTTTCACCACTCTACTAACCACTACGCGATCAATCACAAACCACTGTGATTGACTGTACAAGTTAAATTAGCTCTACTGACCATCTAAAATTAGCTCTACTGAATAAAGACTTGCAATGTGTGACTCTCCGCTCTCATTCCAGTCACTCTTCCGACTCCCGACCCTTGTTCTGCACTGCGGCGCTGCCAGCTTGGATAAACCCGGCTTGTTTTGAATAGCTGAGATGGCACGCTCTTAATGATGTCAGAGGAATTGAAAAGGGATGAGAAGGATCAACGTCAAAAGCTTGAATAAATGGACACGTAATGTGAAGCAAAGGAGAGAGATTTCCTGCTGTGTGTATTCACAGTATGTAAAAAATAAAAAACCTAAAAACATCAGGAACAGCTGCTGCCCGCTTCTCAAGCAAACACACACAGGTGCCAAACACAGCACTGTGTATTCAGAACTACATGGCCGAATGTATGTAGACACGTGACCTGAGTTAGCTGGACATTCATTCATTCATTGTCTTTTTTATGCTGCTGCTTTATCCTGTTAAGGGTCGCGGTGGGTCCAGTTGACTGGGAAAAAGATAGGACACACCCTGGACAGGTTGCCAGTTCATCACAGGACACACAATGCATGTCTTTGGACTGTAGGGAAAAACCGGAACACCCGTACACAGAAAGTACTGGACTGGTAATTTGAAGGTTGCTGGTTCAATTCTCACCTCTTCCAATTTGGTGCTGTTAGTCCCCTAAGCAAGGCGCTTAATCCTTAATTGCTTGGCATTTAGCAGATGCCTGTATCCGAAGCGACTTACTTTACAGTTACAGTATACAATCTGAGCAATTGTGGGTTAAGGGCCTTGCCCAAGGGCCCAACAGCAGCAACCTGGCAGTGGTGGGGCTCGAACCAGTGACCTTCTGGTTGCTAGTCCAGTACCTTAACCACTAGACTATCTCTTGCCCTTAAACTGTATTTAGTCCTAATTGTAAGTCGCAAATATTTGGACACAAATAAAAATATGGAAATTTTAGGTCTGTTAATACATGGCTTGACCTCACGCAGAGCCCTGACCTCTTCAGCCAGCCAGGCGTTTTCGTCCACTATTAGTGCCTGACCACACAAATGGTCTTCATAATCAGGCTAAATAGACACAAATACCCACAAACACACTCTGAAATCTTGTGGAAAGCCTCTTCAGATGCTCATGGTTTTAGAATGGGATGTCTAACAATCATATGGTCAGGTGTGGTCATCACTTTCAGCCATATAGTGCATCTGTTGTGGTAGGTCATGATCTTTATTAAGCCTAACCCACAGTGACAGCTGCACACATGTGGATCTCAGCATCTATTACACCGCGCTCGTTCTCCGCGACCCTACAACAGACGGGTCACCTTTGAAAGCGGCTCTCCCACCAAACATCCAGCGCCTCTAATACTATCCCCATGCCGCGATCAAGGGGCATATTTCATAGGACTTCAAAAATACCACGTGTCATTAATATGCACACAAGGGAGCGGCACGAAATGTCATGCACACACATCCAGTCCATTCATCCTCGGGGGGTGTGAGGAGAAAAAAAGGAACATTCAAAAACCTGTTCTGCTGGTACTGTATATGCACACGCGCACACACCTACACCTACACTGAATGCTACATATAGAGGATTTATTTTATTCTTATAATAGGGCTCTGCATGAAAACAACAGTAGGAGTTGCCAAGTAGACAGCAACTAGCCTTCCCTTCCTTAGACACAACCAGCTGACCAGCTACTCCAAGCTGACCCTATTGAGAATGTGTGAGTGTTTCCCTGCGATGGATTGGCATCAGTCCAGGGTGTATTGATAATTTTAGATGAAAATAATTTGTACTTTTAACCTCGCAAAGCAAGAATATTAGCAAATAAGCATATTTATCGCCAACAGAGGGCAGGACAATGCTATAGCAGGTGTGGGTGTTGGACAGAACCGAGGTACTTGGGAACCTGGGTGCCAACCTCACCTCTGATCACTGAATGTGATGAGTTTTATATGTTTAGGTTTTTGTTGGTTATCCTCTGTGTTCCTTATTCTCCCAAAATTATTTAGAAGGTGGATTGGCTGGTATATTTGCAGTCTTTCTCAGAATCTAGTTGCATCCAATGACCATTTCGTCTTCTCTACTGATGCAGACCTCCACTCCTGACCAAAAAGGGCTGTGACTCTTTCTTTTCACCTACACGAAGTCATGCACTGATTTTCATTATCCTCCGTCTCACTGTGCAGCCCTCAACCAGCCAATCAGCCAGCAGATGTCATTATTGCAGCAGTTATGAGGAATCCCCTCCGGCATTCCTACCCTCGGATGAGCCAATTGTCCATGTTGGCGCCCATCCTGACGGTAGCAGAGCTGAGATAATAATCAGGATAATTCAGTTATTAGAAATAAATCGGTCCATCCGGCTGGCGCCTACATGAACAACGATTGGTTGTTGTTCTTACAGGATGGGAGCCAGACCAGGATTCCTCATGACTGAGGTGATTACGACCTCTGCTGGCTGGTTGATGGGGTCTGCACAGATTAGAGGAATAATGCTGACCAGAGTGTGGCTCTCTGTACACAAAGCTGATCTGCATGTGAACTCGCTTTGTGCAGGTGAAAAGTTGCAGTCAGTTAATGCACACGTGTCTGAGGGGGCATGTGGCAGTCTCACTCTCCTCAATCAGGGCGGGAATTGGCATTAGTAGAGAGGAAGCATAATGCAATTGGGTAATTGGATACATTAAAAGTCGGGGGGAAAAGGGGAGAAAATGCATTAAAAAAAAAAAAATTTTTTTAAAAATATATATATGCAGTATATATACAGGTCCTTCTCAAAAAATTTGCATATTGTGATAAAGTTCATTATTTTCCATAATGTAATGATAAAAATTAAACTTTCATATATTTTAGATTCATTGCACACCAACTGAAATATTTCAGGTCTTTTATTGTTTTAATACTGATGATTTTGGCATACAGCTCATGAAAACCCAAAATTCCTATCTCAAGAAATTAGCATATTTCATCCGACCAATAAAAGAAAAGTGTTTTTAATACAAAAAAAGTCAACCTTCAAATAATTATGTTCAGTTATGCACTCAATACTTGGTCGGGAATCCTTTTGCAGAAATGACTGCTTCAATGCGGCGTGGCATGGAGGCAATCAGCCTGTGGCACTGCTGAGGTGTTATGGAGGCCCAGGATGCTTCGATAGCGGCCTTAAGCTCATCCAGAGTGTTGGGTCTTGTGTCTCTCAACTTTCTCTTCACAATATCCCACAGATTCTCTATGGGGTTCAGGTCAGGAGAGTTGGCAGGCCAATTGAGCACAGTAATACCATGGTCAGTAAACCATTCACCAGTGGTTTTGGCACTGTAAGCAGGTGCCAGGTCGTGCTGAAAAATGAAATCTTCATCTCCATAAAGCTTTTCAGCAGATGGAAGCATGAAGTGCTCCAAAATCTCCTGATAGCTAGCTGCATTGACCCTGCCCTTGATAAAACACAGTGGACCAACACCAGCAGCTGACATGGCACCCCAGACCATCACTGACTGTGGGTACTTGACACTGGACTTCAGGCATTTTGGCATTTCCTTCTCCCCAGTCTTCCTCCAGACTCTGGCACCTTGATTTCCGAAAACAGTACTTTGGACCACTGAGCAACAGTCCAGTGCTGCTGTTTCTGGTTCAAAAGTGGCTTGACCTGGGGAATGCGGCACCTGTAGCCCATTTCCTGCACACGCCTGTGCACGGTGGCTCTGGATGTTTCTACTCCAGACTCAGTCCACTGCTTCCGCAGGTCCCCCAAGGTCTGGAATCGGCCCTTCTCCACAATCTTCCTCAGGGTCCGGTCACCTCTTCTCGTTGTGCAGCGTTTTCTGCCACACTTTTTCCTTCCCACAGACTTCCCACTGAGGTGCCTTGATACAGCACTCTGGGAACAGCCTATTCGTTCAGAAATTTCTTTCTGTGTCTTACCCTCTTGCTTGAGGGTGTCAATGATGGCCTTCTGGACAGCAGTCAGGTCGGCAGTCTTACCCATGATTGCAGTTTTGAGTAATGAACCAGGCTGGGAGTTTTTAAAAGCCTCAGGAATCTTTTGCAGGTGTTTAGAGTTAATTCGTTGATTCAGATGATTAGGTTAATAGCTCGTTTAGAGAACCTTTTCATGATATGCTAATTTTTTGAGATAGGAATTTTGGGTTTTCATGAGCTGTATGCCAAAATCATCAGTATTAAAACAATAAAAGACCTGAAATATTTCAGTTGGTGTGCAATGAATCTAAAATATATGAAAGTTTAATTTTTATCATTACATTATGGAAAATAATGAACTTTATCACAATATGCAAATTTTTTTAGAAGGACCTGTATATATTGTGGCGCCGGCGAGCAGGAAGGCGAGCGTCGGGGCCGCGAGTGAGCTGCCTTTGGCAGTTCATTCAGTGGTTTAGGGACAGACACCCATTCATACACACATACAGTCATACAACAGACAAACATATAAGCTACTTACCCAACCCTCACCGCAGCCACCCCACTCCCAACAACGGGATACACGGCTACGGTGAGCTTAGACACCACTGCCGCAAGGCTTTCTGGGTAAAGCCTGTGCCGGCCCCCAGTGGCGACGCTACACTATATATATATATACAGTGTATCACAAAAGTGAGTACACCCCTCTCATTTCTGCAGATATTTAAGTATATCTTTTCATGGGACAACACTGACAAAATGACACTTTGACACAATGAAAAGTAGTCTGTGTGCAGCTTATATAACAGTGTAAATTTATTCTTCCCTCAAAATAATTCAATATACAGCCATTAATGTCTAAACCACCGGCAACAAAAGTGAGTACACCCCTAAGAGACTACACCCCTAAATGTCCAAATTGAGCACTGCTTGTCATTTTCCCTCCAAAATGTCATGTGACTCGTTAGTGTTACTAGGTCTCAGGTGTGCATAGGGAGCAGGTGTGTTCAATTTAGTAGTACAGCTCTCACACTCTCTCATACTGGTCACTGAAAGTTCCAACATGGCACCTCATGGCAAAGAACTCTCTGAGGATCTTAAAAGACGAATTGTTGCGCTACATGAAGATGGCCAAGGCTACAAGAAGATTGCCAACACCCTGAAACTGAGCTGCAGCACAGTGGCCAAGATCATCCAGCGTTTTAAAAGAGCAGGGTCCACTCAGAACAGACCTCGCATTGGTCGTCCAAAGAAGCTGAGTGCACGTGCTCAGCGTCACATCCAACTGCTGTCTTTGAAAGATAGGCGCAGGAGTGCTGTCAGCATTGCTGCAGAGATTGAAAAGGTGGGGGGTCAGCCTGTCAGTGCTCAGACCATACGCCGCACACTACATCAAATTGGTCTGCATGGCTGTCACCCCAGAAGGAAGCCTCTTCTGAAATCTCTACACAAGAAAGCCCGCAAACAGTTTGCTGAAGACATGTCAACAAAGGACATGGATTACTGGAACCATGTCCTATGGTCTGATGAGACCAAGATTAATTTGTTTGGTTCAGATGGTCTCAAGCATGTGTGGCGGCAATCAGGTGAGGAGTACAAAGATAAGTGTGTCATGCCTACAGTCAAGCATGGTGGTGGGAATGCCATGGTCTGGGGCTGCATGAGTGCAGCAGTTGTTGGGGAGTTACATTTCATTGAGGGACACATGAACTCCAATATGTACTGTGAAATACTGAAGCAGAGCATGATCCCCTCCCTCCGGAAACTGGGTCGCAGGGCAGTGTTCCAGCATGATAATGACCCCAAACACACCTCTAAGACGACCACTGCTTTATTGAAGAGGCTGAGGGTAAAGGTGATGGACTGGCCAAGCATGTCTCCAGACCTAAACCCAATAGAACATCTTTGGGGCATCCTCAAGCGGAAGGTGGAGGAGCGCAAAGTCTCGAATATCCGCCAGCTCCGTGATGTCGTCATGGAGGAGTGGAAAAGCATTCCAGTGGCAACCTGTGAAGCTCTGGTAAACTCCATGCCCAGGAGAGTTAAGGCAGTTCTGGGAAATAATGGTGGCCACACAAAATATTGACACTTCAGGAACTTTCACTAAGGGGTGTACTCACTTTTGTTGCCGGTGGTTTAGACATTAATGGCTGTATATTGAGTTATTTTGAGGGAAGAATAAATTTACACTGTTATATAAGCTGCACACAGACTACTTTTCATTGTGTTAAAGTGTCATTTTGTCAGTGTTGTCCCATGAAAAGATATACTTAAATATCTGCAGAAATGTGAGGGGTGTACTCACTTTTGTGATACACTGTATATATATATAATAAATTGGTAAATAATTGATCCCCTGTAAATAATAAAAAAAAATCTTGAACCCCTAACCCCTCCCCAAAACTTCAGTAAAAGAATTAAGCTCTTTAATACCAGGATAAACAGAATCTAAACCATCTTTTACCAATTCCTTTCAAACTCAGCGTCCATCCCTTCTTTAATTTAAACCAATTCTTTTTAAGACAGGAATTCATTTAGGCATGGCGAGACTCGTGTAAACAAGGCTTGCGGGCAACAATTGGAGCGTCAATCCGCAATGACAGCAGGCTTCATCCCATTATATCAGCAATACAAACAAGATTACAGTAACAAAGACAGGATTATAGCACAATGAGGCTGAAGGAGAAAGAGTGACATGGTACGAACTGACTGAGAGGAGAAGGAACAGAGAGTGAACATGCTTAATAAGAAGTTTGAAGGCACCAATTGTTCGAGTCAATAAGATTTGATGAAGGAGGGGAAAAAAAGATTGATTTGCTCTGTTCTCAAACTCTGGCTTTTTGGCAGCGCTAGCGTGGCGCGGAGATGCCGATCTGTATTGCATCCATCACTGGATAATACGTGGTATTCAAATCCCATCAGAGGGAAACAAGCTCACGGTAGTGCGATGGGGTTACCAGTGATGGACGCTGTGGGAGTAAAGCTTATAGACTTCAAAAGAAAATAAGCAAAGCTTGTTGGAGGAAGAACTGAGCAAATTTCACATTTCTTTAAATATCAAAGCAATATTTTGGATTTTGGCAGATATTAGTAATTCTGTGTGAAAGGAGCCTGGGTATTGTTGCAGATATTAGCTTCAACACCGCAGATGCAATTAACTTTGTTAGCTTAGAGGCCTCGGAGGGAAATGCTGGCCTTGAGATATCTAAAACAATATCTTTAGAGTATAAGCCCCTGTAATGATTTCTTCTTAATTAAATATCTCAGGCTGAGTTTATATGGTAATTTTTTTTTTTTTTTCACCCCCTCCCCAATTGTCCTCTCAATCTTATCATATACAAGTGCCTGATTGTATTCCCTCATATGGAGTTCATATGGAGATCCATAAAACGCACATTTTGGCCACTCATTGATCCTGTAGACCATTTAGTGGCCAAAATGCACATTGGATTTTCGCAATCATCTTCAGACATTGAAGTACAAAACATAAAGGAAATGTTTATTATAATCTATCCATTTGACACTCATGGAAAAATGGGTTTGGGATTTCTGATGGCAAAACTCCTTTAGTCATTTAAGGATCTTAAGTGAAGCTTCATTGATGCCACAGCCATCCATAGCCAGAAGTTCAATCAGAGCAAATCAAATAATCTTGAGTATCTGAAAGCTCATGTGCTTTATGAGTGTTGATCCATCCAATGATGGGACAATGAGCCAAGATTTAAAAAGACACACTGGTTGTATTTAAATGTTTTAGGGAAAAACATGCCATTTTACCAGGTTTGTAACCATATAGTCTTTCTCACTGAAACAGTATTAGTATATGTTTAGTGCTCTGTGATGGATAACTGATGGGGTGAATGTGTCACAACACAGTGCGTCAAACCCTTCGCATACCAGGCAAAATGCTCATGAAAACTCCTGTCCAACATCAAAAGCACCAACAATGGACACAGAAGTGTCACAACTGGACACTGGAGAAATGGAAGATGTTTGACTGGTCTGACGATTCCTGTTGTCTCCAAGGTCATATAGAAATGTGATTGATAACATTATAAATTGGCTGGTACACCAGTCAGAATGGAGACTGGTCCTTAAATCAAGTCTGCTGAACAAGCTTCAACAAGCCCTGGCACTAGCACCAGCACTATGGCAATGCAAAGAGAATTCCAAGAGGAACAAGCAGAAGAACGTTTCAGGCTGCCGGATAAAACTTCTTTTTATAAATAAAAATTTAAAAAGTGTAGCAGCACTCAAGACATTCAAGACATTCACCTCAAATATATTATCTAAGGGATTTTATCCCATCTTACACTCTAAATTAGCCACTATAAACAGCGTTTTCTCCTGCAGTCCACAAATTCACTATTTTAATTAGAGCCTGAGCCTTTTGCACTAAAAAAGATGAAGCACTCTGGGTGTATAGATTTCCTCACTTAGGCTAGCCCTAACCTGATAACGTACACCTGGGAAATAGAGCCAGAATAAAAAGAACTCCCAGGAATGAAGCGAAACCTGAGCGTTGAGTATTACTACAGCCACTAAAAGAGTCAAACTAATTATAGCGGCTAATTAACCTTATTAATTTCAAATCTTGTAAGGAGTAATCGAAAGACGGAGCCCGGCAGGTGTTCTATTTTTTCTTTATTTTCTCCCTTACCTCTCTGTTTTTTTCCTGTCTTTCACACCTTATCAGTTTGTTCCACCTCCACCAGATTCTCCGGCTGTCTCAGGTCCTCTGGGCACTGGCTGCAGCTTTCTCTGTCTGTGTGATACAGTAGATGCCAGCGGCAGAATGGGATGCTTTGAAAATTGATGCTGTACACTCGTCTCGCTTTCTTTCTGCTCAGATACACATACACTCACCCACACGCGCTCATCTCTCAATTTTCTGTTTTTAAACGCCTTAAAAAAAGAGTTCGAGACTGTTGCGAAATGCTAAAGCTCGAATGGGCACAAATCAGAGAAAACTGGAGGTTGCATATGGTTAGACCTACATGACAGGGTTAAAATGGTAACAGCATTACCAGTTTTGATACTGGTGTGATAAAACTTGGTCCAAATGTTCTTAATATTCAAATTAGAATCAACAATAATTGATCACATTCAAGGCTGGTTATGATGAACCTCTGCTTCCACTTCTAGAACCTCTAGGTTTCTTACATTTGCTAGACTGAAAATGTACAAGGGCCTAATAATAGAAGCCTGGCATTTATAGGGCTAGAACCATCGACATTCAGTTACCCTGACCGCTGACTTGCTTGTTTTGATACCGATGTGACCAAACTTGGTCCCAACAAGCTTAATATTTAAATTTAAATGGGTACAGTGTAGTGAGACGGGTCCTTTTAAGTCCTCATCTGTCACTGTCAGTAAAAAGTTCGACATGTTCTTTCTGTGTGTGTTTTTTCTCCTGGTACATTAATTTTCTGTGATGGATTGACGCCTTGTCCAGGGTTTGTTCTTTTCTTGTGTGCAATATTTCCATGTGGATTAGGACTCATCTCAAACCTGACCAAGATACACTTGTGGAGCCTTACATAGTGTTCATTGCTCCTTCTCCACCATACTTCACATATGTCACTAAGGTAACCAGATGTAGATTCATTTATTACTGCAGAGTCTAATCAGGGTATGCTTTACACCAAGGATCCTTATGCAAATGCCTACCTATCTTTATCTATATCATGCATAATGATAAAAAATTGAATGTAAAAAAAGCCTTTAAATATTTGTATTAAAGTCCTAGTGGCACATTGAAGGTTTGTAACCTAGTGGTTGACAAACCCAGCTTTACACCACTTAAGCTGATGCCCATACTTGAGCATTGTAATCTTAGGCTTGTGTATGATTGCTCAGCCAAGACAGATTATTTTATTTATAACTTAATGCTTTACAGCTTAACAGCTGTCCTTTTTTGACAAGTGTACAGTACAACAATTTTTTTTCACATATCCCAGCTTGTTTGGAAGTTGGGGTCAGAGTGCAGGATCAGCTATTGTAAGGCACCCCTGGAGAAGAGAGAGTTAAGGGTCTTGCTCAAGACCCCAACAGTGGCAGCATGGCAGAGCTGGGATTCGAACTCTCAACCTTTTGATTGATAACCCAAAGCTGTACCCACTAGGCCACCACTGTCCATACTCTTGGTATACGAAAGTATATGCTGCCAGAATTTTCTTGCACTAGTAAATAAAACCAGTGTACTAGTGGAAATAATTTTATTTTACATCCCTTGTATTGTTACACTTACAAATAACTTGTACAATGCTGTACAAATACAGGCCACAAAGGAATACTGTGGCATTTATTTGCTTTTTGATAGATCTAGCATTTTAGCATCGATATCTAATGACTATGTAACCATGGCATTCTGTCGCACTGCAGAAATAGATGTAGTATTTCCCATTTGCTTCTTCTATAGGAGGCATTTAGCATCCAGGGCACTGCCCAGAATTGCTCTCCAAGGTTTCCAGCAGTTCATTTAAAGCCTCCGTGCTCTCAGTGATGGGAAATGTCGTGGGAGCATCAGCGCTGCAACGCCGTACACATTTCTCATTTCAAAAGCAGAAATGTATAGATACTACAAGAGTGGTTATGATTAACCCCTGCTTCTACTTCTAGACCTCAAGGTTTGGGCAAAATGTTACAAAAATGTACAAGGGTTCAATAATAGCAGCCAGGCAGCTGTCTTCAGGTACCTTGACCGCTGAGGTACCACTGCTCTGTGAAAATACAGTTTCGATTCTGGTGTGGGACTTTCTTCCAACAAATATGAGCTAAATATAGGTATTCATACACATAAACAAAGACAAAAATACAAAGTACAAAAATATTACATAGGTAAAAATAAATATTCCAACACAAATGACTGATATTTGTACTTTGCTGTCCTTTTTAACACATCTACAGTAATAAATACTCATGTAGCCAACATGACAAGATCGTGCAGGTTCCTCCTTTACAACATTAAAAAGATTTGGCCATTTTCCCTATGGAAGCAACTCTGGCTAATCTCTCAGCTGGACTACTGCAATTCCCTTCTGGTGCTCCGCTGTCCAACAATAAACCAACTAATTCAAAATGCAGCTTTGTTCTAACAGAGTTTCAGCAGATTTGTATCTTTGGACTAGAGTATAGAATGCTTACTGTGGAAGCACTTCTGTAAGCCGCTCTGGATAAGAGCATTTTTACAACATTATAGTAATATTTTCAGCCCTTTTTACAAACAGTTTTCATTTTTCTCTGGTTATGAGTCTCTTTGATAAACTCACAATTTAAAATACTTTGTTGGTATGTCTGGAGTCTCTTTCTTTTTAAACATTTCAATTTACTTTGTTGTCCATTAGGATTAAATTGTCGTATAATATAGGAGTCGCCATGTAGGGCTTGGGACCAGCACTAAGAGCACACTGGCAAGTGCATCTCCCAGTAGCTAGGCTGCTTCGGCCTTCCCCCTAACCCCAGACATTAGTAATTTGTTTCCATGCAGAAGCTGACCGGCCAATAGCACTGATATTCAAACCCTGGATCCTTAGATCTCAGCAGTAAGGACCCACTCTACCCAACTACCGATTATAGAGCAGCAGCTTCAAAAAGTTATGCTCCCATTAACTAAATAATTGCAAAAAATATATATTTTAATTTAATCTGACCAGGGTTTATTGTTTTAAAGGTGTCAAGATCGTTCTAAATGTATGAGGTGTAGAACTGTTCTAGCTGCTTTCAGGCCATCCAACAACTCTTTTCAGTTGAACTCTGGCTTTTTCTCCTCTACCTTTATTACTGTTAGTCTGAAAGAACACTGTACACATTTTGTATTGTGGTTTTATGAATATTTACTTGTGGAACATAAATTATTTTGATTTAAGGTGTATTTTTTTATTATTTATTAATTAATTGAATGTATGTTCATATTTACCCAAGGAGGATGGGGGTCCCTGCTGAGTCTGGTTCCTCTCAAGGTTTCTTCCTGTAGTTTTAAGGGAGATTTTTCTTGTCACTGTTGCCCTTGGCTTGCTCAACAGGGGTTTTTGGTTTGTCGGTCCTGGATTCTGTAAAGTTGCGTTAAGACAATGTCTGTTGTAAAAAGCGCTACACAAATACATTTGACTTGACTTGATTCATACATGTATATTTTTTTGTTTCTATTTATCATGTACACAGTCAAAACACATTGTGTGTAGTTCTGTTGTGAATATACTGTATGCACTGAAATTATATTAAACAACAACAAAAAAAATGGTTGGATACCCCCTATCCCCCCACACCACCCCATCCTTTATGCAATTCAATCACATTAACAATAAATATTCCTCACTAGATGCAGGTTTCATAAAACACAAAGTCACTTTTATTAGACCATGAAACCTAAGCACTGGAATCTAAAAAAGTGATAATGGCCCTCTTGCGGGGCCAGCTGTGATCTCTAACACGATCACTTCTGAGAAATTTATTACAAAAGTTGGCTGGGAACAGCGCTGAAATCAATCGTGGCTATGCCCACAAGGTACTAGAGCCCACCCCTGGTTAACGATGAAGGAATTTAATCCACAAGCAAAAGCAAAACAACGTTTTAAATACAAACCTTATCTTTAAAATGAAGATTGGCCAGAAATGTACTTTTGCATTCATGCTCATGGGTGACAGCACAGCATGTAGCTCCAAAACAAATCCCAGTATTAATATTTGATGATCACAGCTGCCAGTTCCATCTTCTGACTGTAAGATCTGATGATCTAACATCTACGATTATGATCAGTGGATGTACTTTGTAGTGTGTAACTATGTTTTATTGGTAGTGCACTAATGAGACATGCTCTTCTGTAAAAAAAACAAATACAAATATAATAGACCTACTTGATTACTAACATTTACTAATTAACAATTAATTTACTAATTATCTATCTGTGTTTTGCCGAATTAACTCATCAGTTGATAGATAGATAGATAGATAGATAGATAGATAGATAGATAGATAGATAGATAGATAGATAGATAGATAGATAGATAGATAGATAGATAGATAGATAGATTTGGGTTGGCTCCTTAACATTGCATGTGTGGGGTTACACCTGGCACCAAGAGCTTATTGTCTTGTTAGAGGTCCAACAGTGGCAACCTGAAGGTGGTGGAGCATGAACCAGTGACCAGCTGGTCAACAGTCTAGTACTTTAACCTGATACATGTACAGTACAAATAAATTCTTTTCTGTGCATATCCCAGCATAACCGCAGCACGCCCCTTCACATTCAGTATATTTCAGCATGTTTCAGCATATCTTAGCATTTTCCATGACAACTCAGCATATCACATCATATTGTGGTATATCCTATCTCAGCATACCCCAGCATATATGAATATATCCCTGCGTATTTCTGTATATTTTAGCATCCCCCCCCATCATATTTAAGCATATTTCAGTATATTTTAGTATATCCTTTTATATTATAGAATATTCCAGCATATCCCAGCATAACTCCTCATGGATATTTAAGCTCAATAGCTTAACAGTAGCGTGGTGAAGGCAGCATTTAAATCGCTGTCCAGTAATCATGTGACTGACTGCATGACTTTGGACCATGGAAGGAAACCCACACGAACACTGGGAAAACATGCAAACTCCACACAGAAAGAACCCAGATTACTTTACCTGGAAATCGAACACAGGACCTTCTTGCTGTGAGGTGACAGTGCTACCCACCAAGCCACCGTGCCGCCTCACCCCCGTTAAAGCAACCAGGAAAGCAGTGGTACTTTGGGTTTCCACCACATTTTCCACCAACATACTGTACATTGGAACTAATGACCTGTGTCATGTGACCCACCATAAACATGGTATAAAAGCTAGTTGGCTTATGGCATGTAAAAAAAAACAATCCATTTACTACAGTACACCCTAACCCTGTCCCTTTTCCACTACATTTTCAACTTATCAACATACACTGGAACTAATGATCTGTGTCATTTGACCCATCATAATATAAAAGCTAGTTGGCTTATGGGATTATGTAAAAAAATCCCTTTACTACAGTAAACCGTCATTATCAGCTGTTTAATCTACTTCTGGTCCCTCTGATGTAAATATAACAGTTGTGCAGTATCTTCAGATGAATTTACCAACATTACTTAATTAAGCACATTAGTAATACGTTTCCAAAAAGGTAAGAGGTGAAAAGGTGCTGAATGTATTGAGCTTATTATCAGAGGTCTGTACATCAGACGTCCTCGTTGACGAATAACAATCTCACGTTCCCTTTCCTTAACAAAGAAGTCTTTAATCTTTTTCTAATGAACAGCCCTGCACACCTTATAATGGTGAGAATTAGTTTCCACACACACCTGCTTCCTCTGTGAACGCGACCAATTTGACTTGCACAATGCTTTTATAGAATCTGAAGGGTCAAGCACTTACACCAGATTGAACTTGATAACAAGCTGATAAATTAAATAAGCAGATGTATGTGGCCCTTGAAATAAAAAGCGCGTCTGCGGAGCACTGAGAACCCTCTACAATACACCTGTTTGTATTCATCAAAACAAAATTCTTTACACTTTGATTTAGTCTGGAATTACAAATAATACACAGCCTTGGGCTGGTGTTAAAAGTTAGCTTTTTAAACTTTAACATCAGTGCATGTGGTTGAGAACTGCGTGTACAATACTGCTCAGGGTTGTGACAGTATGAGGAAACACTGGGTGCAAGGCAATAATACTCTGGACTGGGTACCAACCCATTGCAGGGCTTCAGCCACTCCCATCAGGTTGATAGAACAGTTTAGGACTGTGTAGGCCAATGGGATGGCAAGCGTAATTATTAGCGCAATAATAATAATAATAATAATAATTATTATAATTATAATAATAAAAGGATAAAGCTGTTGTAAAACATAAAAAAATAAAACAAAATAATCTATAAATAAAAGAATAATGACAATCATTTTAAATACAGCCATTCTCTTTGATTTTGGCTTAAATGTAATCTTCACTTCATTATTATTCAGAGGGAAGTGGGTAAAGTGCTTTCTAAAGAGTTTTTCACTATGAAATGAAGACACACAGGATTAATTGCAGGATTAAATAAATAGCATTTACATTCCATTACATCCTCATGCTTTTATTTTCAAACTCAACATTCACATTTTCACTATTCAAAAACGATCTGGCAGAAATAAAATATGATAAAAATGTCTGTGGAATGAAGAAGGAATGATCATTAACATACCCAAACTGAATAAAGTGGTCACTTTATTCTGTCCCCCACATGCGCATCTCACTGTGGGGGGTGAGCGAACAAATACTGAGGATTCTGGCAGGAAACGTTTATGCAGTGAGAGAAACCTCCAGTGAAATGCTGTGAACTGGATATCTAGTATCTTACAGGTGCAAAAAAAGCCTGCGGAGATAAATGAGTCAAATCCGTACTGTTTCTAGAAAAACGGTAGTGCAAAAAAAGAGCCAAACCACTAAGAAAAAAAACATACAAAATACATAAATATAAATCCCAAACCCCTCAGAAAAAAAACAAACATTACGTAAATTAACCTAAACCACACACACACAAAACAAATTACATAAATATAAACCCCAAACCTCTAAAAATCATAAAAATTACATAATTATAAACCCCAAACCTCTTAAACAAAAATGTATATTAAGTAAATAAAAACCCTAAACCACTAAGAAAAAAACAATTATATAAATATAAACCCCAAACTACTAAGAAAAAAACACAAAAATACATAAATATAACCCCCAAACTACAAAGAAAAAAACACAAAAAATACATAAATATAAACACAAAACTTCTTTGAAAAAAAAAAAAATTTATATAACACCAAACGCCGAAAAGAAAAAGTAAAAATTACATAAATATAAACCCCAAAACCCTAAGAAAAAAAAACATAAACCCCAAACCCCTAATAAAAATAAAAATTACATTTATATAAACCCCAAACCCCTAGGAAAAAAAAAAATACATAAACCCCAAACCCCTAAGAAATAAACCTTACAATTACGTAAATATTAACTTGAACCCACTAAGAAAATTACAGAAATATAAACCTCAAACCCCATAAAATGATACATTAAAACACATAAAAATACATAAACATAAACCCCAAACCCCATAAAAAACATAAAAATTACATAAATATAAACCCCAAATCACAAAAAACCTTAAATATTACGTAAATAAAAACCCCAAACCCCTAAGTAAAAAAAACCCCATAAAAAAGTACGTAAATAGAAACCCCAACCCCCTATAAAAAACTAATTCCAAACCCTAATGAAAACAACAAAATGAAATGATATAAATATTAAATATAAACCCCCACCCCCTATAAAAACCAATAAAAAATATATAAATTCCAAACCCTAATGGAAAACCAACATAAAATGACATAAATATAAATAAAAAATGATATAAATATAAACCCCAAACTTATTTTTTCTTTCCATTAACTACATCCAAACAAATTCCCAAATACCAATCCAGCCATCTGCTCCCTCCTCAAACCCCTCACTTCCTCTGCCAAAAGTTGCTTTGTTGCTCTCCGTCCACATCAGATATGCTGCCATCTCCCCCTGTCTGCATGCTCATCTGACATATACATAAACATACACACAATGTACACAAACACAAAAACACATGCTAAACATACGCTAACACACACACACACACACACACACACACACATCTTAAAGTCACAATACTGTTTGTATTCTTCAACTTAATGTCTAGCTAACATATTCGTCTTGAATAGAAGAATTAAAACAAGCATTTTATTCTCATATTTTCTTGTACCAATAATAAAAAAAGTGTTCACTTTGACTTTTCAGGTGGTGCAGCAGTCTAATAAGCCAGCCCACCACCACGGAGACCCGGGTCTGAGTCTCGACTGTGCCATCAGTCTGCTCTGGCGCTCCAGAGACGCTACTGAAGCCGTGTACTGTCTGGGATTTTATGATCCAGTACTAGCCACACCAAATATTTCATTTCATAAAAAATATAATGACATGATTTACAGCTGCTGGGCAGGTTAGGTGGTGAAATGACTTTTACAGGTTTGGCAGGCAAGACAGATCACCAAAAAACCTTTTACACCTCCAAATCAGTCATCTTGTTTTTAATGTGTATTTTTGAACCAGTTGATCTAACCAGTATGTGTTGGTGGAATCTACAGGATATGATGTGGTTTTCATTTAGTTTGGCTATTTTCAACTGAATTTGTTTAGATGGAGAATGTGAATTATGTCTGTTTGTAGGATTTTTGTGGATATGTGGAAACCCAAACTAAATAGTATACCCTAACGTTGTGGTTACTATATTGACATGCTGTTTAATTAATAGTAGTATTAAATACATCCACCATGGGCGGCACAGTGGCTCAGTGGGTAGCACTGTCACGTCACAGCAAGAAGATCCTGGGTTTGATTCCCAGCTGGAGCAGTCCGGGTCCTTTCTATGTGGAGTTTGCATGTTCTCCCCATGTCTGTGTGGGTTTTCTCCGGGTGGTCCGGCTTCCTCCCACAGTCCAAAGACTTAGAGTCCAAACTGGAGCTACTAAAGTCCACCCAGGTATGAGTGTGTGTGTGTGTGTGTGTGTGTGTGTGTGTGTGTGTGCTTGCTCTGTGATGGACTGGCGACCTGTCCAGGTTGTGTTTCCTACTTTTTGCCCAGGGAATCGAACCCACTGTGACTCTGATCTGACTAATTTAATCTATTAGAATAAACTATAAAGTAAACAAACAGGTTATCAAGGCTGTGGTAACATGTAAACTTGTAATATAAGAGATTTGGTATAATTAAGCTATAGGACATGACCACAACTGATTCAACAGTAACGGTCAGCACACAGTGCAAGACTCAAGTGTTGAGATTTGAGTGGGAAATATTCTTTATTAAAAATGAAATCCTATATTCAGCCAGACAACATTAGTATCCCTCATGGGTATCTTTCTACCAAGGTTACATTGCTGTGTCATACAGATATGAACATTCCCAGCCAAATTAATCCAGATCTTTAAAGATTAGTACTCAACGCTCGTTCCGCCAAAATAAAATCGATGTACTTCGCTATTTTAATCCCGGGAAACAAAATATCTATACAAAGCACTTGAGATAAAGCCAAGCTGGAACTGCTGACCTCTGCAGTGTCCTGAGCTATAATTTTACAAATCAATTTCATTACTCATCCAATAACAAACCCAAAACCAAAGCTTATGAAAATAATTCAATTACTTTAACCTGAGCTCTCTTTTCAAAGGGCTTATGGTGTTTTATTCAAAACATGTTGAAGAGCTTGTTGAAACGTGATTTCCTGAGATGACTGACAGTGACCAACCAGAATGCTGGAGTTTACGTTAACTCGTATTGCATAAATACCTCCCACAACTCGTCACATGTATGAAACTAAGGTTTGAATCTGTTTGAGAAGTCTGTGTGACTTGATTTTATGCAAAGAGCATAATGCAATGCAATTACAGTTGCTAGCCATTGACAGCAGTCCTTGAGAAATTGTATTGGGTGCATTTTTTTGCTGCTTTTTCATCTGCTGTCTTTAAATGAGTCTTTTGGGTAAAATCCATTTCTGAGTTCCAGGGTTCCTGGTAGGACGGGCTTTTCATTACAGCCTGTGAATGAAGATGAAGTCTGGTTCTACTTCTTTTTTTATAATTCTGCTCCATCTTTTCTTGACTTTGACCCTGCTTGGTGGCTATAAAACAAAGGTTATGTTGTTGGTATGAAAAGAAATACTTCAAATAATTAAAAGGGAATAAAAAACATGAATTTAAATGTCAAGTGTAGTTCATAATTCATGCTGCCATACAAATTTAATATAGGAAACGAGATGACTGAGGTAACTCATGATTATGAGGTACACCAACATCAAAGGACAAATAAACTGATGCTAATAAGTGATTATGGGGAGAGGGGAACAGATTTTTGGGTTAATATTGCCTTAGGAAACTTCTCTGCAGGAAACGTGTCACTCTGTAGTCAAGAATGCATATATACATACACGATCAGCCATAACATTAAAACCACCTCCTTGTTTCTACACTCACTGTCCATTTTATCAGCTCCACTTACCATATAAGAGCACTTTGTAGTTCTACAATTACTGACTGTCCAGTGACACCTCACTGTCACTGCTGGACTGAGAATAGTCCACCAACCAAAAATAAATACAGCCAACAGCACCCTGTGGGCAACGTCCTGTGACCACTGATGAAGGTCTTAAAGATCTTTTTTTTTTTTTTTTCATTTCCAAAAAAACAACAAAAAAAAAACACTGGCTCTAACAGGTTTCAGCAGATTTGTGTTCTTCGACTGTTGTTTACTAAAACTTGAGAAATGATATGTTCACTATGGAAGCACTTCTGTAAGTCACTCAGGATAAGAGTAAAAATGTAAAAATGTAAAAAAGATGACCAACTCAAACAACAGCAATAGATGAGCGATCGTCTCTGACTGTACATCTACAGGGTGAACCAACCAGGTAGGAGTGTCTAATAGAGGGTTTACAGTGAGTGGACACGGTATTGAAAAACTCCAGCAGCATTGCTGTATCTGATCCACTCATACCAGCAAAACACACACTAACACACCACCACCATGTCAGTGTAATTGCAGTGCTGAGAATGATCCACCACCCAAATAATACCTGCTCTGTGGTGGTCCTGTGAGGGTCCTGACCATTGAAGAACAGCATTAAAGGGGGCTAACAAAGCATCAGTCAGTAATTGTAGAACTACAAAGGGTTCCTATATGGTAAGTGGAGCTGATAAAATGGACAGTGAGTGTAGAAACAAGGAGGTGGTTTTAATGTTATGGCTGATTAGTGTATATATATATGCTGGCCGTCCACATGATTCCTCGGACCAGTCTACCTTGTTTAGTTGCTCTGATTTAATTCCATGCCTGCTGTTGACTTTTGTTGGTGGACAGAAGCTATTATTATTTCTAATAATTTATTTTTAATAAATTGTGTAACAACTAAAAATTGTTTCATTCTGATATTATGGTAAGTGTACATTGAAAATGCATTAAAAATCAAATCCAAAACAACAACAAGTGGTACAAAACATCAAGGGGGCTGAATACATTTTGCAGACATGAGGAGGGCACCTTGTTCCCTCAGCTAAAAAGCACATGTAACAAATGATGCTGCTGGCTAGAGCATGTTAGAGAAAACCTGTTTCAGTGCTAGTCTCAGTGTCTCCTCATCTCGCTGTGCCACCCTGAATAGTCCTGCTTCAGGTTTCTTACCTCCCACAGGAGATGGATGGCCTCATTCCAAACACCACACACTCCGTTGTTAATTCCCTTACTGACTGAAAGTCCAGCAAACCACCAGTCCAGTGCTGCATGCTTCTCATACATAACCGTCCACCAAAATGGTTTTACTTACCAACCAATGCGCTCCTAGATGGGTCACATGAGGCAATTAGTTATAATTAAGTCTTGAATAGTAAAAATTATTAATGAATTGACCAAGTTACTTATTTATGCTTGAAGATCCTGCAGGTGCATTATACAGCCAAAAGTAGGTAGACACAGAACTGTTAGCTTGTTGCCTATTCAAAATCCATGGCATTAATATGGAGTTGGACTCAATGTTAAAACAGCAAGAAGGTTCTGAGTTTGATTGCCAGGTGGAGCGGTCCGGGTCCTTTCTGCCTGGAGTCTGAATGTTCTCTCCGTGTTCATGTGGGTTTCCTCCGGGTGCTCCGGTTACCTCCCACAAGCCCAAAGACGTGCAGTCAGGCAACTTGGGCAGTGTGTCTGCCCTGTGATGGACTGGTGGTCTGTGGTCATGGGGTGTTTCCTGCTTTTCGCCCAATGAACCATACCCTCAGCGACCCTGACCGGGATAAATCAGTGGCAAAACAGACAATGATGAATAATGTGCCTACCAGGCTGCTTAGCATTCAATGTGTTTAATAGAGAGAGCGTGAAAGATTTATCGATCTTTTGGAAGGATGAAATCTCCCCCCGGCCAGGGCTCATCATCTTAACAGGGAGGCCAGTAACAGCCTCTTCAGTCAGAGAATAGATTTTTTTATACTCAAAGAAGTCATTTCTATTCTCTGTATAAAACCACATTAAACATAAATGCATTGCAAATGAAGGGCAAGGCAGCATAATTGTTTGGCCCTGATAATAAATTATAGAAGCCCTTTGTCAGATTAAATGGAGGGTGATTTGACTTTTAATAATTCACAATACACAAAACGACTACGCCTGAATAAGTGAGGTGTTACAGTGAGAGATAATAAAGAATGACAAAACGTACTTTATCAAGCGTTTCTACATACCATTTTGTCCTGTCAGGGTCGTAGTCTGTCTGTCTTTGCATTGGGACGCTGTGCACAAAGCAGGATGGCAAGGATACGCCTAAACCAGAGTGCATGACTTATTTACCATTTACTCACTTACTGAGAAAAGAAACACCTAGTGGCGCAGCCCGTAGAGAGGGTGCCGCACAAAATGATATGCTCCAGGAACCTGGCTTCAAACCTCCATTCACTATCTGCTGATAGTTGTAGCGGTTGTAACGGTTATGGTACTGGACTAGTAATCAGAAGATCGCTGGTTCAAACCCCACCACTGCCAGGTTGCTACTGTTAAGCCCTTGAGCAAGGCCCTAAACCCTCAATTGCATAGACTGTATACTGTAAGTCGCTATGGATAAAAGCATCTGCTAAATGCTGAGAATGTAAATAAAATGTTCTGTTCTCTCCGTGTCTGCATGCCACTTTTAGTGTTAAAAATTGATTATAGAGCCACTCAGGTAGCACAGCGGTAAAACATGCTAGCACACCAGAGCTGGGATTTCTAATACATCGTATCGAATCTCAGCTCTGCCATCCGGCTGGGCGGCTATATGAACAGCATTTGGCTGCTGTTCATCCAGGGAAGGAGTCGGATAGGGACCTCATAATTGATGCAATTACGACCTCTGCTGGCTGATTGATGAAGTCTGCACAGATTAGAGGAATAATACTTATCAGGGTGTGGCTCTCCGTGAAAAGATGCAGTCGGCTACTGCGCATGTGTCGGAGGGGGCGTGTGTCAGTTCACTCTTCTCAATCGGGACGGGGGTCAGCACCAGTAGAAAGGAAGCGTAATGCAATTGGATGCGAGAAAAAGGGAAAAAATGCCTTAAAAAAATTAAATAAAAGATTACATTTATTACTAAAATAATAGAATTAAGAGAAGTGTAACATAATTTTAGATGTAAAACATACAATAACTGGAGTAATATATTCATAATGATTTGATAAAAAATGCCTGTGCATCAACCAAATAACAAAAAAAATTTATAATAAAATATAGAAGATAATAAAACCCTAGCTAAAAGAACACTTAAGGGAGAATCAACAATTTTCCACATCATTTAACTCTTCATATCCATTTACGTTTATACAGCATCTGTTTTGTAGAGAAAGTCTCAGAGTCGATACTCCTTCCTGACACACTCTAACGAAGACTTCTGTCTCGACTCAAGTTCGGGAGGACATTGTCTGCTGTTTTGCTATTTATCAACCTGTCACCCAGCAAAAATCAAATTTCCCCTGAAGGCACCGTGAAATTACAGATTTTCCTTTTTTTTTTACCCACACTCCCCTTCAGACCAACAAAATGAATATTACAACTTAAGCCTCTTGAGCTGGTTGGCCTTTGGGCCAGATGACATTTTGACCGGGCCTTCTATTTCCTTTCTCTCTCCTCTCTAGGACAAACTTGAAGGGTCGTTGAACCGTATTTTCTGAGCTTTTTTTTTAATGTGCAATTTTCTGTTGTTTGTTCGGACAAACCCAGCTAAAAGTCTTATGTACTGCTTCTGCTTTGCTGTGCTGCTGCTCCTGCCAAACTGGGAGGGTTAAAGATCTTTTTTATTAACATAAACATATGCTATTAACAACTACATTGGCTTCCTGTCCAGAATCATCATATCAACTTCAAAATTCTGCTCTTAACATTTAAGGCTCTTCAAACCTTAGCACCTAAATATCTTACAAATCTTCTCCATGTCTACACCCCCTCCCAAACTTTAAGACCTTCTTCTGCTTGTCTTCTCTCTACTCCATCCATCCGCTTATCCTCCATAGGGGCTATAGAGCCTTTAGTTCCTCTGCTCTGCACATTTGGAACTCTCTTCCTCCTGACATCCGTGCTATTAACTCTCTCGCTATCTTCAAATCTCGTCTTAAAACTTACATTTTTAAATGTGCCTTTCCTTAATGTACTTTTATTGATGATGTTAATCTGTATTGTAAGGCGTCCTTAAGTGTCTTGAAAGGTGCCCTTAAATAAAATGTTATTATTATTATTATTATTATTATTATATGCAGTCTTTATTTAATAATCATCATTTCAAATCCTGCTCACAGTGCTCTCCCACAGGCCAATCCAGAACCAGTTGCATTAAAGGTTGTGTTACTTAAAAAAACTTTAATCATTTTGGCCAAACTTATTGCTAACAGGTTTATACAAGAAATGATGTTAACAAATAAATAAAATATGTACTTTGTTGCAATGGCTTTGAAAAGGCCACATTTCATGTTCCACCATGAACCCCTGTGCACAAACTGAGGTCCATAAACAAGTTTGGTGTGAAGGAACTCCATTCCCCTTTCCATCTCTTCCAATGCAGCTCTGATTAAACCCCATTAAACACCTTTAGGATAAATTGAATTGTTGATTGTGAGTTAAGCCTTTACCTCCAACATTGGTGCTTAATCTAAGCTACACTCCAACATTTTGAGAAAAGCCTTTATAGCAATACACATATTTTGGAATTAAATGCCCTACAAGCTCATAATACGGTTGAATCCTGTCATCTCCAACCAGTCTGAGCCATTCTCTTCTGACCTCTCTTATCAACAAGGTGCTTCTGCCTGCAGAACTGATGCTCGCTGATTTGTTCATCTGGAATATTCTGTATAAAACCTCTAGATGCTGCATTTTAAACATCTCCAACATTTCAAGAGCTCAAGATAAACTTTGACTAAAACTAACTACCAGGTCACAGTTCTAGATATCTTGGATTTACTTCACTACAGCTTACAGCTGTTCTAATACTATGCGTTTTCTTTATCATTTTAATGTTTAATGTCTGAAGGCTTCTGTGCAGATTTTTAGGCAGGTTAGTCAAGAAGGTTGAGGTGCAATTAATTGCTTTTGTTTACTGTGTAACTGTTGTTCCTGCTGTATTCAGTTCACCTAGCAACTTTATAAGAGTGACTCTTCTCTTTTAATAAGCCTCTTACCTTTGGGACAGTAGCTTAGTGGGTAGAGCTGTGGGTTACCAACTGGAAAATGATGGGTTTGAATCCCGGCTTTGCCATGCAGCCACTGTTGAGCCCTTGAGCAAGACCCTCAATCCACTCGGCTCCAGGGATGCCATTCAGCGGTTGGGATATGTGGGGGAAAAGCATATGACAAATAATGCCATTCCATCTGCCCAGCTTGATCATTATTAATCCAAATAATGCATGGCTGATTGTCACATAAATTGGACAGACAGAAATTGCATTACAGTATATGCGTAAATGTAAAGTCTATGCATTCAACCAACATTCTTGTTTCCCCTGCGCGTACTTCTGAATTTTTCTGAAAACCATTCCTTTAAATGCTGGTATCAACAATTTCTTTCAATATCAATATGCACCCTGCGTCTAAGCTGGCCCTAAACTAGTTTATTTTTCCTTTAATGCATTTGGGCTGGCAGAACAACTGAATTTCTGCCATTATCTCACAGCGGGACAGGGAAATGACTAGCTCCGTTTAGCGTGGCGACCCGCCGCAGATCTGCTGTCTCTTTAGTTTTCAAGCTACTAAGAAAACCCCGAGCAAGAGAACAACTTAAAACAACAGCTACGAAATCAAGCAGAATTATACTCTCAGAAAAAGTCAAATTAGAACAAGGAGGACCAAGCCAACAGCATTTCCATATTTATTAACGTCTAATCTCATTCTCTCATTTGAATGCCTAAACCCCTTCGGAATGGAAGAGACTGTCTGAGACCTGACTACACACAAGCTCTAATCAAAAATTCATTCTATTTCTGGAATAACAAACACACGATCTTTTTATTAACATTTTCTAATAACGTAAAAGAAATGTGTTGCATATTTCTTCAGGAAGAATTGATAACATGAATGCCAACATTCTAAGACTATGGCATTAAGCACATACACCGACGAGGCATAACATTATGACCACTGACAGGTGAAGTGAATAACACTGATTATCTCTTCATCACGGCACCTGTTAGTGGGTGGGATATATTCACGGTCTGCAGTGGTCAGTATCTATTAAAAGTGGTTCAAGGGAGGAACAGTGGTAAACAGTGGTAAACAGCAGCAGTAGATGAGCGATTGTCTCTGACTTTACATCTACAAGGTGGACCAACTAGGTAGGAGTGTCTAAAGGGTGGACACAGTATTTAAAAACTCCATCAGCGCTGCTGTGTCTGCACAACACACACTAACACACCACCACCATGTCAGTGTCACTGCAGTTCTTTGAATGATCCACCACCCAAATGTGGTGGTCCAGTGGGGGTCCTGACCATTGAAGAACAGGGTGACAGCAGGCTAAAAAAGCATACAGAGAAATAGATGGACTACAGTCAGTAATTGGAGAACTACAAAGTGCTTCTATATGGTAAATGGAGCTGATAAAATGGACAGTAAGTGTAGAAACAGGGAGGTGGTTTTAATGTTATGGCTGATCAGTGTAAATGCAAAGGGGGCAGTTATTAAAATAAACAGGTGCGAATGAGATAACGAGACAGCAAAAGCCCTGGAGAAATCTGGGTATTTCCATCCACTTAGTTTGAGCTGATGACCCTTTGGCTCGGAGGGCACAGCTCACAGATGGCTCCTCTCTCTGGCTGGACATGACGATAAGGAGGAAGAGGAGGCTGGGCAAGGCCCAGGCCCAGGCCGGCCATGGCACTAGTACAGTGCCCATATGGCTGAAAGGGCAGTGTGCCCTGCCTGTCCCTTACCCTCTCCCTGCCCTCCACACCACCTACTACCTTCTGGAACCTCTCACCGCGAAGGCTGGCACCAACAGAGCGCAACAACACTGCCCACGAACAAGCCTCACGCTGGGCTCACTGAGCACCAAAGAGAACCAGCGATCATATAACGGTGGCATTTTATTAACACTTATTAACACTAATAAACAACAGATACTGTAAATGAATGCTAAGTAAGTGCAGAGCAATTACAATATCACATCCAGCCAAGTTTCCTTTTAATTAGCTGCAATTTTCTTAGTCATTACACACGTATTCTCATCTCTGGGTATTAAAAATAAAGCAATGGTTTGTGAACTTCATGGATATATTACAGCTGTAGCATTAGCATAATCTGTACAATGCTTTTTACATGACTGAACAGCTTAAATATAATATAATATAACGTGTAAATGTTAACATGTACTCCAGCTGTTAAAACAGCAGTCTGACCCAAGAGTCTAAAGGAATGACCCACATGGACAGGGAGAATGGGGGCAATTAAACCCAGGCCCTGCTTACTGTTATGCGACAGTGTTATCCACAGCCACAGCAACTTACTTTGATTTCTAATAACTCAATAAATGGGACACATACTTATGTCAATCAATCAATGAACCAATCAGTATAGCTCTCATGTAGGACCTTGGCAAGAGACCACTGCTCGTGTACATATTTCTACATATTTTGAAATGGGTACAAACAAGATCTATTTATTTAAATGCAGTAAAATGATCAGTTATGATCATTAGGATTAGGAATGGCAGTTTAGAACTTCATTCATGTATATATATATATATATATATATATATATATACAATTTACAAATTAAAATTACAGTTTAATTACAGAAAAAAGAATAACTAAAAAAGTAACAACAATAATAATACAAGATTGCCATGAACTACATGATTTTACAAGTGCAAATTTAATTCTAGCACCTAAAAAATTATAATAATAATAAAAAATAAATAATAATAATCTTTCTTTGTGTCTGTCTGTCTGTCTTTCCTCCCTCCCTTTTTTTCTTTTTCTGTCTGTTTTTCTTTCTTTCTTTCTTTCTTTCTTTCTTTCTTTCTTTCTTTCTTTCTTTCTTTCTTTCTTTCTTTCTTTCTTTCTCCCCTCACTCCTTTTTTTCTTTCTCTTTTCTTTCTTTATTTTTTTCTGTCTTTCTTTCTCTTTTCTATCTTTTTTCTTTCTTTCTTTCTGTCTTTCTTTCATCTTTATGTCTTTTCAAATTTCATATATGTACTACAAGTACAACAACAATCAATCAATCCAACATTTAAAAAATCGCTGACCATGACATGGATAATTGTTCCAAAATAGCTATTACCAGGCACATTTTTGGCAGGTTGTTCTAAAGTTTTGGCTAGCTTGAACTTTTTGTAGTTGAACATTTGTGTAGTTGAAGACTAACTGTCAAATTCCAGCCCAATGAGTAGTTTTAGTCAACACCACATTTCTTTTCCTCACACTACGCCTCCTCTCTGGCTTATGTAAAGCACCTAGTGCTAAAAAAGAGGGAGGATTTGGACTCGTATTGTGTTTCATTGTTTTTTTGTTTGTTTTTGCTGCAGAGTTGATGGTAACATACACGGATGTTCAACAGTGTTGCATCATTTTCAGACTGCTGCAGAGTACTGCGGTGTGTGGGTATATCTCAAATTACACTGTTCAGAGACAACTTACAGTTTTTAACATCTTCACCATCAACTTTAAGCTAAAACTTCCAAAATCTGCAGACTTTAGTAAACTGAGCTTGTTTTTGGGATTAGCCAAAAGATGTATCACTTTTTATACAATGTCTGTCAAACACTGGGGCATTTCACATCCAGCAATACCATAATGCCACAGCTATGACATACCTTGATATACAACATGCTTTAATATGTAAACAACAGTGTGGGGTTAAAATTGCAGCAATTCATAATGTAATGTTCATTATACAAAAACCTTTGGTTATTTTGACAGGTCATCAATACTGGATGGAATATTTAACTAACATTAATAATATTTAAGTATTAGAATACTAGCAGTGCTGCTGGGAAACAACTACGGCTTGCAAACATTGTCCAAACAACTGGGTAAAAATTCTCCACCTCCAAATTTGACCTTGTTATCCCTGTTGCTCTGTGATTCACAGTACATGTTCATTTGGTTAGCCTCTGTATTATTCTGGCTTGTGGTTGGATCTCTAGAACTAGTAGAGGTAACTACTGAGATCTTAAAAAATCCTGTAGTGCTATTTTATGGTTCTGAGTTCACACCCAGTGCTGAATCTCTTCTGCAATCACTACTTCGGGCATTGCTCACGTTGTGCTAACGTACCAAAATGACAAACAAGATGTCTTGTGTTACTCATGCAGATGTAGTGCATGTAATCCAGTGTTAAGCTTGCACCTTTTCATACATATTTTGTCTCAAATCGGTTTGTTAGTGATTCCCACCCAATAAACGTCCCCTTTTGACACAGTAAGCAATTGCAAGATGCTACGATATACTCTACAACATGTAAATAGATTCCTAAAGATGAATTATGCCATGGTATTTCATTTTCCATTGAACAAAATAAAACTGTACAACCGCAGGTGTCTGTGAGCTGGTCTACACAGGGTAGATACGGTTCCATCTTCAAGCATGTTCAGCTGTCTAATGATGCTGCATTAGTGGCAGCACAAAAAGATGCATTAGTCTACGTATTGTGTCTGAAAGGAAGTATATTATTAGCTACCACCCTAATGGACTAGAACTACCATGTAATAAGGGAGAATTGTCAATGTGTGGGATTTCAGAGAGAAGGAGAAAAACAATAACAATGATCTCCTAATTTCTGAATATTAAGGTTTGTTATAATAGTGTAGAAAAGTATATATATAAAATATCAAGAAAAGTAGGTCACACACACCCCTGATTTACTATTTCAAAGCTTAGAATCTGTTTTCCATTTTATTTAAAGCTTTATTTTTAAGCATTTGACTACTGTACTTACAAGAAGATAATTAATAAAAAAAAGTGTAAACATTCATATTTCTCACATATTGAAGTATGTGGGTGTAGCATTTCAGCCACTCCATCTGCAATCCATCTCCAAACCACAAGACGGAAACCTGAATATTTGCCTGAATAATTACCAGCTTATTAGCCCTTTCAGTCTTACCTTGGACTCATTATAATAACTAACCCTAACCCTAGATTTTTATCAGATATTGTCACACTGATTTTGACTTCTCAAGCATGTAGACAGTGTTTCTCCAGAATCTTGTAGATGGCTATACTTGTATTTATTTATTTATGTAAAATATGTTAGGTTATTACATGTTTATACTCCTTGGAATTTGCACATTTTTCTAAAATTAAGAGGCATCTTTATGAATGATGTGCTCACAAAACTGTATACTTAGAAGGTGACACACATGGAATGAATTGACAATTAGTGCATGAATTCATTAGAAAGAAAGTGACTTGGAGATGAAGATTCCTGTGGTCCTCTAACCGATGTTCACTCTCAGTGATGATGTCCTGCGAGTACCCTAGTTTAATCCCAGCAACATGCTGTAGGTAGATTGGCCACTTTAGATAACCCCTAGGTGTGAGTTTGTGTTGCCCTTTGATGTACTGGCTTATTCTCCATGGTATGTTACAGTTTTGCACCCGGTGTTTACGGGTGGCCCCAGACCCTCTGCAACCAGGATTACTGTGTTAGTTAAATGAACACTTCTCTAATATCTATTTATTGGTGAGAAACTGCAGTTTCAATACATTATAAAGGATAAACTTATTATTATTTTTATTTTATTTTTATTATTTTTGTGATGTATGGATGGCTTTTCAAAGCACTTCAAAGAAAACAAAAATGTATGTTATAATGATTGCAGAACCTGAAGCAGAAGTGGACTGACCTTTTTTGCTTGTTCGTGTTTATATGCAACTTTTTATATGCTAAAAAGCACCAGTGTCTGAATAATCTGGCTATTAGCATTTTTTGTTTTGTTTTATATCTTGTTTTTATTTTTAACTTACAACATTCATCTCAAATTCCAAATTAAAAAAATTTACAGCATTTATTTCCAGAAAAAGAGAAGAAGACTGTATTGGAATTCAACAGACACTGGAATGGAATGGCTGCTGTATATACGGCCCTCCTTGGCATTAATCTTTCTGTCACTGTCATACACTGCATTTTCAGAGCAACATATAATGTTCTATCTTTCCTGAACAATAAATATAACTGATTCTATGATTTTATAACTCTATGAATGTAATGCTATTCACAAAACTCAGTGAAGTGTTATTACTATATATATTACCTCTGCATTCACATATACTTCCTGTTGTTTTTCTTATTTGGTCCATCAATCTTCTGTGACTGTTTTAGTGCTTCTTCCTTACTGGCAAATGGAAGTAAGGAAAGTGTGTTTACACTGTTGTTCGGTCAAAAACTCCAGAATGCACCAACTGAAACTTCAGCAGTGTTTTTCTGTATACTGAGTGTGAGTGTGTTTCTGTATACTGACCCACTGTACGGACAGTGTCTTTATTTACTTTCCTGCAGTGACCTTTCGTGAGACCCAACCATGGAGAAGTTATTAAAAGAGAAAAGAATACCACTCCACATATAAAGCATGAACTAAGATGCTTCAGGACGTCTCTACTAAGTACTAAAGACGCTTGTCATGAAGGGATTGAATAACTCAGACACTGCAGTCGTCATTAAACGTGGCATTTTGTATTAAATTTGGGGGGAAAAACACTTGTTATTGGTGGGTTATTGGGACAGTGGTTGCCTAGTGGGAAGAGCTTTGGGGAATTGTTGGGTCAAATGTAGACTCTGCTATGCAGCCACTGTTGGGCCCTTGAGTAAGGCCCTTAACCCTGTTTGCTCCAGGGACGCCATACAATGGCTGACCCTGCGCTCTGACCCCAGAATTTCATTATACTCTACATGTGTATATGTATATATGACATATAAAGGGGTTCTTCTTTGTACATTAGTTGCATTAAGCTATTTAAATTGTTCTGGTTTGATTGGTTTATCGCAAACACCTGAAAGTTAATTAGCAATGGGGTTTGAATAATTTTGATTGCAACACACTGGAAAACTCATGTGTAGCAAAACTCACATTTTTAGAAACAAGAGAGGCGCTCTGTATATGTAGAGCAGCCACTGTGGATTTGTCTGTGGGGCTGCGGTCTAAAGGGTACAGTTATGGTATAGTGGTTACTTTGTGGTGGCCATAGGGGTCCGCAAACTGGCTTTTTTTCGGTAGCTTGGACTGTCTTTTCAAGTAGTAATTGCCTCTAAAGGTCTCCAAAGTAAGACTGAATTGGTAGATGATATAGTTACTTCAGCAGGTCTCTCTGCATTTGACGTGGTGGAATAATTAAGTCTTTTATTTTTATTTTTTATTATTTATTCATTCTCATTTATTCATGCATTTATGTATTTTTTTACATCAATAAAGGTTGGATTGTAATTAAAAAACTTATATTCCTCCTTGTAAATCTTGATTTTTAAATATAATAAAATACATTATTTTCAAAACAACTGTAAAATCTCTTGGTTCCCCTTTAATAATAAGTTCCACATATGGTGGCGTATAATCAGACTCTCAGATGCACGGCAGATAGAAATCTCAGTAAAATTGTTCAGTACACGATTTATTAATCTTTAATTCGGTGGTTTTAAAGTAATTTCCCTCACGCTGCTTTTTAATCAGCTATGCACGTCCTCTTTTTATCCGAGACGTTGGCGTTTCAGTTTGTGTTATTAATGATTCTGGAACTAACAAGCAAATTTATGGAACTTCAAAGCTTCACCTCAGACGCGTGATTAATAATTCACAAAGGCAAACGCGAGCATTATGGAAAGTGCATGGAATGTGACTAAAAAAACCACCAAAGGTTTTAGCTTTTTCAAATCTGTAACTGTAATTTTAAGGAAAAAGGAGGGTAAAACTCCACATGGTATGTGGACAACCATCCTAAATATCCTAAATATTGAATTTAGGTGTTTCAGCCAACTTCATTCATTGTCTAATATTTACTTCCACTCACTTTCTAAACTGCTTGTCCTAAACAGGGTTCAAGGGGGTGCTTTAGCCTATCCCAGCTCTCAAGGGGACATCTTGAGACTCCTTAATTTCCTTCGGGATTAATAAAGTATCTATCTATCTATCTATCTATCTATCTATCTATCTATCTATCTATCTATCTATCTATCTATCTATCTATCTATCTATCTATCTATCTATCTATCTATCTATCTATCTATCTATCTATCTATCTATCTATCTATCTATCTATCTATCTAAATTTTAGTATCTACAATTAACATGACTGCAGGTTTTTGGACTGTGGTAGGAAAGTGGATAACCCACGGGAAGAACATGAAAACTCCACAAGAAAGGACCCAGACCACTCCACCCGGGAATCGAACCCAGGACCTTCCTGCTGTAAGGCGGCAGTGCTACCCGCTGTGCTGCCCCATTGCTAAACAAGTGTACACAAATCAATTACATTCAAATAAATTACTGCTGGACTGCACTAATTTACATTTCCAGCATTTAGCAGATGCTTTTATCCAAAGTGACTTCCAGTCTGTGTAATTGAGGGTTAAGAGCCTTGCTCAAGGGCCCAACAGTGACAATCTGGCAGTGTTGAGGTTTAAACCAGCAACTTTCTGCTTACTAGTCCAGTATCTTAACCACTAGGCTACAACTGACCTTTTTCTAAACGCACCCTTTGTACAAAACCACAAGCATGTATGTCTCAATAAATATTCTATACACATCACCACATTACCTTTTTAAACCACTTGGGGTGTTCGGGTTGATTATTTCAGATTGTAACTGTCATTGTAGAGATACAAATGATAAGAATCCTGAGATCATTTTCTAGCTATATAGATTATATAACTGCTGAACAGAACTGCTTCTCCAACTACACTTGTTTAATCAATCTAAACTCAGAAAGACTGTTCAATCTAGACTCTAGAATGTGCTGAGTGACTTACAAATAAGCAAACTGAGCATAATATAATAGACATTAATTTAGCTTAGCATTTTAGGACCGAAATGTCAAGTCTTATTAACAGGGTAAAATAATCTGGCAAATATGTATTTTGGGATGGATTAAGTGTCAGCTCTCCAGTGACAAATATTGGCATGTTATGAGTGGTGGGAAGTGCTGGGCTTGGAAAAACAGCCTGTTGTCAGGGCTTCGTTCCAACACAGCAGTTTGGACCAGCAGACTCGATATGACTCTGGCATCTACAGAGCGCTGTGCTCTGTGGGATGTAGACGGTTGGGAAGCTGGACATGTGCGCCGGAAGTGAAGCGAACTTTTGGAATATTTTACAGTATTTTAGCCATAACTTGTCTTTACAAATCATTATAATTCTTTTATTCTGACAATGTGATACAAACAGTTCTGGGAGGAATAAAGAACAATATGTTGATTTAGCATACTGGTCAATTTCCCATCATGCAATAATGAAAGTAGGTGGCACTAATATTGGAATAATCATGGACCTGATATGTTACAACCTGTATTGTAATCAATACACAGTTAAGACGTTGCTACTTTGTCTACTGAAGCATAAGCTGAAGTCCTGCACCGGCAGGAATGAAAATGAACCCAAGTGCATGATGCATGACCAGAGTAGAACAATACTGTTTCTAAAAAGGCCACTAAAAAAAGTGGATAAACTCAAATTTATGAAGTTGCCAAAATAACGGAAACAAAGTAACACTGGGAACTAGTCACAGGGATGACAATGTACCGACGACACCCTAACCTCACCAACAAACCAACCAAACCAACTCTGACGGTTGCAAGATTTTGGACCCAAGATAAGGACATATATGGGTGTATTACCCTGCTCTAATAAGAAGTAATACAATTAGCTGAATGTATTTATTGAAACCTAGCATGTTTTATTTGAATCAAAGAATGTTCTAATAATATCACCAACATGTATATATAAAATAAAAATGAATACAATAATTTATATATAAATAATAGTAGTATAACTGGACTGAAAAGCTCAGCTCTAATAACCTATAGATGCTTTTATAAAACTGATAGTTCTGGTCCTAAAATCTGATTGGCTGAGCCGCGTTCGAAGCCGTTGTAAAATCCCCGATAAACACACACCTAGGACCACCTCACATCATTCCATATTAATACGCCACTGAATCGAAAAAGTTAATGTTATTTTCGCCCTCATGTTGCCTAGCAACACTGTTAATCGAACAGTGTTATTTTGCGTCGCGGAAGAATGCTTTATTGTAAGTTTATACACGATAAATACATTTATGAATTAAACATTGTTGTATTTATTATATTTTTTGTTGACCGCCGTTTTATAAAAGCAATAAGCCACTCGAGACCGTACATTACTGTTATGATTTTAGCACGGGGAAAGAAGTTCCCATATAGTCATTTATATATATATTCTGTATTCTTTAAAATCAGTAAAGTCGGTTTGATCTAGGCTTTGACAATGAGCCCCTTGTCTCCAGGGGAAGATGTACGCTTGTACAACACTGTAAATAGTAAGCATGAACCGGGCCACTCTTTACCCTCCTCTGTCCTGCCCTTTTCAAGAGGTGCCACAAAGGTGTCTGCAAACACAAATCAATTACTCACTTCTTTATGGGGAACTGTGACATTTGCATTGGATGCTTCATAGTTACTCCAAATGCCATTGCTCTTTCCAAGACGATCAAATGTGAAGACATTGAAACTTAGAGTAAACACAGCGTAGTTTCATCAGAAATGTCATTTACATAAACACACACATTACTCTCCCTGGTGGTTTTAGTTCATTTAATTCATTTCCTAATTTTGACAATGCTTTGCCTTTTATTTTAACTAAAATTTATCTGAAGCAGGTTAATAATAATAATAATAATTATTATTATTATTATGTTAATCACTATTTTTATCCAAAGTGACTTACAACTGTGAATGATTACAATCCAAGCAATTGAGGGTTAAAGGCCTTACTCAGGGGCCCAACAATGACGTTCTGATTAATAGTCTGGTAGCTTTATCTCTACCACATGCCCAGCTCTGTTCTGTTAGTGTCATTTCGATGCTTAGAGTTATTAGCACACAAATAACAAATAAGCATTAGTAAATATATATATATATATATATATATATATATATATATATATATATATATATATATATATATATATATATATATATATATATAAAATAAAAAAGATTTGCTTGTAATTACTGAGTCTGCACTGAGAGTGTTGAATAAAATAATCTTTATTTTAATTAAATTAAAAATAATTAAATACTGATTACATTTTATTTATTTATTTTTATAATTTTTTTCAATTTATTGATGCCTAATTTTGTCATTGACACTGCTATTTCTTTTTAAAATAAACCTATATGAGTATTAAAATACATTTAGGTACATTGAATACAAAATTATTATTGCCAGTCTGTATAAACAATGATCCTGTTAGTGTTGAGTAAAGAACAACTTTATTTTACCCAAACTGAAATTTGTTATTGCTATTAAGCTGTAAAATTGTTTTTAAAAGGGGGAAAAAAGTAATTAAATAATGGCAGAATGGACTTTGCGTGTACGTATATCCAACTTTTATACCAACTAAAACTTTAAACTTTATATTCATGACTTGCACAAGTGGCATTTGCCACATAAACTGTATCTTCTTATTAGGGTAATTGTTTGTTCCTCCATAAGCAATTCAAAAAGCACAAAAGCAGAGCCAGACAGTTGCATGCTAATGTTCTAAATTGCCTTAGCCGGCACAATTTTTCCTCTTGCTGGGCACAGTGTGTTTTCCCACATACATCAAACCCTAATTAGGAGGAACTGGCATGTAGAAAATAATGCATTCTGCTTTATTCTGCTGTGAATAACAGAGAGAAAGAACCATTTATTAAGTCTAGAGCAACTTAATGGTACTTTTTACCAGAGATTTACTTTTAAAAATAAATAGATAATAAAAATAAGTAGATGACTCTATATATTGGCACCCAATAGTTAATGAGTATAGGCCAATAAACACCAACCTAAATGCATTTAATGATGTATTAACATTTCTCTGATTATTTTAAGGTGGCACAGTAGCTCAATGCAAAAGGTCCTGGGTTTGATTCCCAGGTAGAGCGTTCCAGGTCCTTTCTGTGTGGAGTTTGCATGTTCTCCCCTTGTCCCGTCTTTCCTGATCTATGTGTATAATACAGATAGAAGGAATGTCCGTGTAGTTGAATTTAGACTGCACATAACACTTCTTTACAGACATTGTGCCCAAGTGGTCTGGGAGTACTCATGACCCCATCGTCTGGGTCAATTCTGGAGTCGGTCAGATGCCAAGGGACGGTGCATTTAATAGTGAATATGTACAAATGCCCAGTTTTGAGCATTTGGAACAATTTATCTTTGGTACCCACTCATCATCGGGGGGCTTTGGTGCTCACAGAATGCACCTTTTCCATCATTGCTGTATGTGCCGTGCTGCACAATGTTGTAGTAAATGCTGGCATATGCCTTGCTGAAAAGGAAGATGAGGAAGAAAAAAGATGAAGAGAGAGAGGAAGGAAACATGATTGGAGAATTACCAAGAGATGAAAGAAGGATTTTACCAGGCTGGCTAATGAGTGACCTCTTTGTTGTATTTTATTATTTATCTTTTAAGTGGTGGGCGCAGTACTGGGGTACTGGGTTCTGAAGGAAATATGTCATTGATTCTGTATAAGCATCTCACCTCATTCAGAGGGCAGTATAATTGCCACAGAATTAGATGTCATGGTCAACTGAAACTCTGCCATTGAAAGCTGTTTGACCATGAGGTCAAGTTTGGCCATCTTTAGTTCCACCAACTCTTTATGGTGCATCTCCCTCTGTTGGAGTTTTTTGTGTCCTATAAAATGAGCCAGTATTTTCTACCAGCAGCCTTTTTTCCAAGGGCAATTAACTCCCCCGTACACTGAGTCTCTGGCTCAGGTGGTACACTGAGTCACCTGAGTCTCTGGCTCAGGTGGTGCCCTTTGACTGAACACTGCACTGGAAGGCCCAGGAGATGACCCAGGACAGCTGCCAGGTGAAGGTTGGACATGAGATGTAGGTTGAGGTGGGGTAGATAGGAACCCATTTAAACACACATCTTCTTCCCTGAGATCCCTTCAGTTGCCATTGGACCTCGTATTCCTGGTGCTTTTTCCTTTTCTGGAGTAAAGCTTGGTGTTGATAACTGACCTCCACCATTCTTAGCTCTATGTTTTCTGAGTTCTGCCCGCGTCCTTTCAGCTCGACTAGAGAAGTCATGGCAGTTTTCTTTATCTCTGTGGCAGATCTTTTCATAGCACTACAGGCACTTGTGCTCTTGACAATTTCCTCATGTTTCTTCTTTTTCTCTGTATTTGTTGAACTTTCCTGAGCTTTGGAAAAGAGTAAAAATGTTTTTTTTTCTATTTCTTCTGTCGTGTGGCTGAGTTTGTGTTGGAAAGAATTCAGTTTGCATTGCTGGATTGCCATTCAAACTGATTTTCCCCCAAGACATTCATTCTGGTCTGAATGTTTAGCCTATTCTAAAGATATCTGTGTCTATATAAGCTCTTGTACTCAGAATGAACGAAGGCATTCCAAACTCTGACCTTATCTGAGTGCTTTTCCCCATACAGGATTCACGGAGTTCTTCCTTTCCATGATTTATGTTCATAACACAGATAGAAGGAACGTCTGTGTAGTTGAATTTAGACTGCACCCAACACCTCTTTACAGACACTGTGCCCAGGTGGCCTGGGAGTACTCATGACCCCTTCATCTGGGTCAATTCTGGAGTGCGTTAGATGGCAAGGAATGGTGCATTTGATGGTGGATACGTTCTATGGGTGTGTTCGAAAACCTGGTGAGCTCTCTACATAGACACATTTGACTTCATCCTACGTGCACTCCCGAGAAGAAGGCTGTTCTAATTACTAGATGAATTAAAATGCTGTCTACTACGGCACCTTAAATATGAACGCTATTTTGACAGAATAGAGAGGGAGCATCCGATGCTGCCTTAATGGTGAAGGCAAGCTCAGCATTCAGTGCGGCACAACTTTTCTCACAGAAAAATAAACCAGTACAGAGCACGAAGAAGAGGTTAGATCTAAATCTGAATTATCTGAATTATCCTGCTATGCTCAAACTAGCACAGAAAGTGCACACGCCAACAAACTTTTTATCCTTTACAAGTGCTTTGGTCGAGGCCGCATGGCATTCTGGGAAGCCGCACTCCCACGGCTGATGATGAATGCAGGGGAAACCCCCCACCTGCCTATTATAACGGCGAACCAGCCGGTTAACACAATATTTAAAGTCTAACATCAGACATGTAACAAAGGACAAACTTTCTTTTTAATTCAAGGAAAAGTAGCTGTAATTAACAGTTAAGAGAAAAATAAATACCTTTTCTTGGTCGTAGTATGTACTTATTAGGATTTTTTTTTTAAACTATGTGCAGAAATGATATGCATGTAGTTATTAGGATGAACTGAAGTTGATAATGAGGACAGAAATCTTAATTAAAGCAAAGGAACACCGTGAACCACTGCAGATATAAAGCACCATGATGGCACTTTTAATGATGGTGACATTTTGCCCTGCGAGAGCAAAGTGTCTCGGACGGAATGGGCCTCTCAGCGGTGGACGATTAGCTTCAGACTTGAGCTGCGTCTCCTGTAGAGAAGAAGGAACTAAATTTGAGGAAAAGCTGTAAAAAACATAATGAATAACATATTTTTCACGTTACTGTCTTAATTTGATCACCCAGCTTTTAGTTCTGTAAAATGTACAGAAATTTATTAGTGTTTTTAGCTGCAAGGCTTAGGACAAATCTTTGAAAATTTAAGATTCACTTAAATGGAATCTGACCTCACAAAAAAGCTAAAAAGTGTATAAAAACACGATAGCAGAATTACTGTACTAACATCAAGTAGCTTAGAAAGCACATAACTAATATAAACATACACAGTTTTGTTATTAGACATAATTATTCATGACAGGTTTAAAGTACATTTCAGTTTCAGTAATAGAGGAGTGGTCACAGCCTTTATCATTAAAAAAATTCTAACTTAAACATTTTAGCCAGAATGAGCATGTTATTGCATAGTACATAGAATGTCATGATCATTATACACACTGGTGACATAACAGTCTACGTCTGACATTAATTCGGGTTACATTTATTCATTCTATGTCTATTCAGGGTCGCAGTGGGCCCAAATTCGCTGGGTGACAAGTAGGAAACACCCTGGACAGGTCGCCAGTCCATCACAGGACACTCACACCAAGGACAATTTCAGTAGCTCCAAATTAACCTGGCAGCATGTCTTTAAACTGTGGCAGAAAGGACCCAGACCGCTCCATCTGGGAATCGAACCCTGGACCTTCTTGCTGTGAGGTGACGGTGCTACCCACCGAGCCACCTGATACAAAATACAGAATACAATCGTAATAAAGCATAACTAAACATGCAATGACAAGGCGTGTCAACAGGGGGCAATAATGGGAACAATGGGCGATAGTACTGTGCTTAATACTGGATTCTTAAAAAAAATAAAATCAGCATATGTCCAAAAGTATGTGGAACTGCTTCTACATTAAGTTCAGGTGTTTTAGGCACATTCATTGCTAATAGGTGTATAAAATTAAGTATATAAAATCTATAGTATCAAATAAAAATATAATACAGTGGTACCTTGTAACTGGACGTCCCCTAAAAAATCTTTGAAACTCAACACCCTTCATTGAGAAATTTTACCCTTAAACTTGACATGTGTGCGACAGTGTATACGTGTCAAAAACAATCCCATTATTTGACATAAGTCACTCAAAATCATGAACGTTGGTGAGATCCTGTAAGCTAACATGGCACAGAATTAAAATGCTTTGTCTTCATGAGACATGTTGCTCGTTTCAATACAGTAAACAAAATTTGGAGTATGGCTTAGTAGCAGACACGATTTCTCCCTCTTTCCCTCTTCGTCGCCCGGCATAAACAAGACCCTATTAGCACGGGCTCGTTCGTTCGCCCGGCTCTTCAAGAGCGCGAGCAGACTGAAGGACCCAGTCAGAAACTGCTGTAAGGAATTAGTGGCTCGCCTCTATTTAGTGACTCATGCATATGGAGACGCTCGTATGCGCCAGCATCAGTTTAATAACTGAGCTAATGGGAACAAGATTACACAGGAGTTCATTTACGCAGCATTCAGGCTTATGAATGGTCCAGAAAATCTTCCCCAGATGTCCAAAGTGGTGATGATATAAAATGAATGATTTCTTAAGTGCACGTTTAAATTTTCTGTCTTTCTTTTTTTATGTTCCAGACTTGAGTTAAGAATATGAACAGCTGACCACTTACAGTTACAGCCACATGGGTAGTTACATAATATTCTGTATAAGTGTTTTCTGAGCACTCGCTCTTTCTCTTAGGGCGCATTTACATGAGAAGCGTTTTGGGAAGTGCACTTGTTAGTAAGCTTTCAAGCTTCTAATACAGTGGTACCTTGAAACTCGACGTCAGTTGGTTCTGGGACTGGTGTTAAGTTTAAAAGTTTCAAGGTATTTTCTCCCATAAGGATGTATGGGAAACCTGTTAATGCATTTTATATAATTATATATAATTATAACCCCCAGCTGTAATGCAGATTCGTCTCATTCGCACTTTGATGACGTATTACCGCACTGCTCAAGCCAAGCGCTGAACAAAGCAGCTGTTTGTGGTAATTTGAAATTAAAGCTGAACACAACGAATTTAAAGGAAACGTTGAGTTTAAGGGTACAAATTTCTCCACAAACGGCATCCAGTTTCAGAGATTTTGAGTTTAGGGGACGTCAAGTTACAAGGTGTATGTACTAGATCGGAATCAAATGCTCAACCTGAAGCTGACAGCCAAACGTAGCATTGCTTAGATTGTGACATCACAACATTGCAACCATAGTAACATCCATCTCTTTGTTTAAACACAATCAGGAACACTTGGCTTTCAAAATTGGCTTTTAAAACAGTCAACATTCTTCATGGCATGGATTTCACAAGGTGTTAGAAACCTTCTTTTAATGTTTTGGTTCATGCTGCTATGATTTCGGCACTTTTGTCAGGCTCTGATGCTTCATTTCTATCAAATCTCAAAGGTATTCTATTGAATTCCGAGGTTTAAAAAAGGCTTTTTTATAAAACCTTGTTGTGAGCTGGTGTTGAGCCATAATAGGCTAAATTGTGGCCATAACTGAATGCACATAATTAGCAACAAAACTGAGATAACCTGTAATATTTATTTATTTACTCACTTTCTTAACCGCTTATCCAATTAGAGACCCGGCCCACCTCACCTGGGGATCGAACCCAGGACCTTCTTGCTGTGAGGCGATAGTGCTACCCACTGTGCCGCTCTATTTATTTAGTTATTTAGATTTTTTGTTTTATTTTATTTATGCATTTTCTCCCAATTTTTTGCGTAGGCAATTTGTCTTTCTCTGCTGGGGGATCCCTGATTTGCAGTCGAGATGGGTATATTGCTGCTCACGCCTCCTCCGACCCGTGCGCAGCCCTCAGCGGAACCCATTTTCACCCATGCACTCTGCACAGGCGCCTCTTTATCTGCCAATCAGGGTCCTTACACAGCATTTGAAGACCCCACACACATAGTCCAGTTGTTCCGCCCTAGCAGAACCGTGTCGGCTGCAGGCACTGCCAATTATGCCCGCTAGATGGCGCCCAGTTTCGGACCGAGGAGTTCAGAATCTTGGCGCTGGTGTGCTAGCGGAATTTCCCACTGCGCCACCTGGGTGCCAACCTGTGATATTTAAATGATTTCCAATTGATTTTAGGAGCTCCATCAAGTGCAAAGAAAATATTACCACACCATAACACGTACCAGCCTGATGTTTATTATTATTATTTTTTTTTTATTGATTTATTGAATTCATGCTGTTAACACAAAATTTTGACCCTGCCATCAGCATGCTGAAGCAGAAATCTTATATCATTAGATCAGGCAATATTTTCCTTTCTGTCTGTTGCTAAACCTGTACCCACTGTAGTTTTTTTTTTTTTTTTTTTATTCCAGGAGGGGAAACCTGGTGCCAGTGGATTAATTTGGGATTTGGGGGATTTTGCCAAGTTATCGTGGGATTTTTTTTTTTACAACATGCAATTAAATTTTAATTCTGCAGTCATAAATAATGAATGACAAAGCGTACTACTACTAAATAATAACCTCTGGTATTTCTATGGCTACTGTACATTTACTTCTTTACTTACTTACATTGTGTTGGACGCGCGAACATGGCGTCACATCTGTTGTCATCCGTGCATTTTGCTTCCGTTTCTTGGTAATAGTTGTGGTAGATTGCAGGAATAAATCAGCGTCTATCGTCATAGTGTAAACAGTTTAAAATCTATTTTGTCATGGCATCGTTTGATGACTGCGATCACAGTGATCACTGTGAAGATGGATCTTTTTCGTGTTTTTGTAATTATCACTGCTGATTATGATCCCACTTTTTTTTTATCAGTTAACTCTGGATTATTGTTTTTGTCATTTTCAGTAACTTTCAGTTTTGTGGCAGGATCTTGGGAATTCTGGTGCTGTGTTTTGCTGTTGTAGCCGTTCAACAACAAAAGACAAAGTCCAGTGTGTTGTCTGTTCTGAAATGCTTATCTGCCTACTACAACTTTAAAGAGTGTTAAGTTAGCGTAGCCCTACAGTCAGCTCAAACTCTTAGAAACAAGAAACGATGAGTTTTTGCCTGCGAAGCTACCGCTTACTGATGGTTTTAGAATTTTTCCCTCCATTCTTTGTAAACTCTGAACACAAAGTGTGTATAAAAGTGTGTATAAAAATCCCAGTTTGACATAGACCCACTAAACCAGCCTGTCTGGCACCACCACCAACAACGATTACATAAACAAGTAGGTGTTGTTAAAGTGTAAAGTGTCTGGTGAGTGTGAATTATCATAAAGTCTGATAAATATTACTTTATGGAGGTCGAGTTTATAAATTTAGACAGATTCGGACTAAAAAAGAGCTCGGGAAAATGCAGCGCGAGCCCTGGCAGAATGGCATAAAGGACCACCATTTGTATTCTTAATGTCTATAAAGCAGCCTCTACAGACAGTGTTTTCATTCCAGCTCTCCCGCAATATGATCACAAATCATCCGAGTGGGCGGCGGAGCAAGGTCTCTCTTCACTACTGCGGCATTTGTTATAATGTTCAGACAGATCTATCCGACTCCCTGCCAGATTTCTATTCTGTCCTCTGCATTTTTGCACCTGTCTCGTTCCGCCGGCTGATATGAAACACTTTCATTTTAATAGCTGCTGGTGAACGTTGTGTGATTGCTCACATGTTCAGAACTTCGCTGTGGTTGTCAATGTTTTGAAGCCTCTTTATAACACTTTGTATAACTTTGACATGGGTCAGAAAACTACTGTTGGCCCAGGTGGCACAGTGGGATATTCTGCTAGTACACCAGCACTGGGATTCTGAACTATTCGAGTTCGAATCTCAGCTCTGTTGGTCTAACAGTTGGCCAGTCGCCCCCTATTGAGCACAATTGCCAGTGCCTGCAGCAGACAAAATTGGCCGCTAAAGTCAGCTGGATGGGAAAAGACCAGACTAAAAAGAGCGTGGGGTCTTCTACGCTGTGTAAGAACCCTGGTTCGTAGCCCAAGGCACCTGTACAGAGGTAAAAAAAAACCTCAAAGCTGGTGCGTGACTCTCCATGAGTGAGACTGGCCTCATGTGCGAATCCACCAAGGTATGGGTGAATAAGAACGGGTCAGTGGACTGGATATACTCTCCTTGGATGGGATCAGGGTCATCAGCAGCAGCAGACTAAATGGCTATGCTAAATTGAGAGAAAAAAGAAAAAAAAAAGCATAAATATAATAGCAAAAAAGGGGAAAACTGCTGTTGGTGCCACACACATCCAAGGTACCCAGGTTTTATTCTTGATTGTTACGTCTACATCCTGTTTTGTACATAGATGACAATCTTCCTGTCCATGAGGATCTGTTCTAGGTATCCACCTTCCAATAAGCTTCCAACTGGACTGGATTTGCTAAATTAGCTATGAGTGAGTGAGTATATTATAAAAACGGGAAAGAATGATTAACATTAGCCATTTATTATTTCGACGAGGTTTGCTCACTCATGCAGTGCAGGTCATGGGCACTGACATTTTCCGATTCACGAAACTCACCATGCTGAAAATGTTGAATGGCGTATGGCATTCAGACAAATCACTTGAGTTCTCGTGTTTTATGTGCAATAAAAAACAAAAACTGTATTTACTTTTTTGTATTTGTATTTTAAATTTTTATTTATTTATTTTAACCTTTATTTACTTTATCCTGGCCAGGGTGCTCGTGTAAATGCCGGTCACCAGGCAGAAAAACACCCCAGATAGAGTGTTGGTCTATTCCAGGGTTACACAGACTCACATTTATGGAAGTATTTTGAGCAGTCAATCCACCTTTTGTACCAAATACAAGCATGATACAAACCAGATACTGCCTAAATTTCAATTCCTCATTTCATAATTTCCACATCAAATGTCAGAAAGATTAGAATCAGGTGACAATTTATATTCATAGCCAAAATGTTTCTCAGTCTGAGGTACAGTTAAGTGAAAAGTGTAGACCTGCACATGCCATGACGTTACATTGGGATTTCAATCATTTCTACAGCCTTGCACCTGGCAACCTTGTACCTCACACTGGTCTCAGTCTTGTTCTGCCATGACTTGGAAGTCCACTGTCGGTCAAGCTTTAGGACACATTCACATGAGAAGAGGCAAAACCATATTTGCGCTGACTGGTGCACTTTTGGCGCACTGGGCTCACAATTTTCACCTGATTGAACTTTGACCCAGTTTGCCGCTGACATTTCAAAGTGCTTCCAAAGAGATGAACTGTTTGATATAATGTTGTAAAAGCGACTCATATGAGCCATATGAGCAAAGCTTAACGTGACTTATTGTATCAAAACAACAACGAGGAATTTCATTAGTAAAGAGAACTTATAAGCGGTAATAATTAAGAGAGGTTTAGTGCTCCTACGTTGTTCTTTTAATACATTAAACCACCTTAAACTTTTTTTTTTAATGATCAGTGTTTTAGACTCTCTCGGAAAAGCTGATTCTTATAATTTCTCAGCTCTCTGAGCTGCATAATACAAGTTTAAAAGTGAAACAGGAGGAAAATACAGCTAAACGCAGATACGCCCTTACATAAACCTAAAGGCTGAAGTTTAGGGACACAAAAACCTGCTTCAAAATTGTAATGTACATGCAATCACTATTCTATGTGTTTGTATGTGATACTTTGCACCCCCCGAATGACATAACCCAAACAAAACAAGATCATCCATAGACCCTTTTAAAATCTTTACGTATACTACCACTAATAAGACCCCCTCATATTCCGTATATATATATATATATACTGTATATATATATATAATTTGAATACAATATTTAACTTTCAGGACTTTCTCTGCAGAAGTCCCCCGTGCGCTCAGCGCGAGCGGCTAACTCCGACTGCCGTGACTTGGCATGACTCCTCTTGTTCATTTGGATAGCCTGGTGACGGGTCCTGTCAGCGCACCTGACGGACAGAGGGCCGCTAATTGGCCAGAGCTAGCGGAAGCTCGGTGAGTTAGCAGCTATCAGGACAGAACTTGGGGTTGGCAGCTTTCCTCGGTGCCACAAGCCAGTCGTCATACCTTGTTAAAATTCACTTTAATGTCTGGAGCTTGCTGCTGCCTTCAGCCCACACACACCTGAAGCCGCGCTTCGGAAAGTGTGTGTGTGTGAGAGAGAGAATGTGTGTGTGTGTGTGTGTGTGTTAGGCAAACCATGAATGTAAAGTCAGGAGAAAATTGTCATATGGGAACTCTGTTCACAGGAGTTTGACAGTATAGCCGAGTCTTTTTTGGTGCTGTGTATGCAAATTTCTGTACTTCCAGATATAGAAGAAACTGCTGTATAAATACACTGAGAAACTTTTCCCAGTGACAGTAGGGAGGAATCAGGAGTCTAATTTATATTCCAGCTAAGGGACTCATTATCATTATTGAAGGGAGCTTTAAAGGCGCATTATTTTATAATCCCGACTCCAGCAAATAATGGTAATATTTAAAACCCACGGTGACTATTATTTGCCGGAGCGTACAATCTAAAATAATTTATTTATTTATTTATTAGGATTTTAACGTCATGTTTTACACTTTGGTTACATTCATGACAGAAATGGTAGTTACCCGATACACAAGATTCATCAGTTCAAACACAGTCATGGACAATTTAGTATCTCCAATTCACCTCACTTGCAGGACTGTCGGAGGAAACCGGATCTCCCGGAGGAAAACCCACACAGACACGGGGAGAACATGCAAACTCCACACAGAAAGGACCCGGACCGCCCCACCTGGGTATCAAACCCAGGACCTTCCTGCTGTGAGTTGACAGTGCTACCCAGCAAGCCACCGTTCTTGTTCAGGGAGGGACTATTTGTTTGGGTTTGCAGTTCTAGTGTTAGTCACATTGGAGACATGCTCCCAAGTGGAATTTTCCGCTCACCCTATCTTTACTACTCAAACCCAACAGTACCAAACATCCCAAACAGCCGTCATCCCCAGATTATACTGTAATGCTGCAGGAAAAAAACATACTTAAAATTATGTAGATTTAAAATGATGTATTTTCTAGTCAGGAACTTATTTTGGGGTGCCTGTGCTCCTCAATAAGATAAGCAATTTTAATACTAATACTGGGGCGTCGAAACTTTTCTTGTTGGCGGCCACACAGAATAAAAAATAAGCAAACTCGGGCCACAGACAAATAAAAATATAATAGACCTACTTGATTGCCTTTTTATTTGAGTGACTAATGATCTATCTTTGACACTGTTGTGTAAATTATTTTACTCACCAGTTTATTATACTTCTTTAAATTTAACGTACGTTCATTTTTTTGGCGCCGCCACGTTTATCTAAATCTCTGGAACGTTAATGTAGGTGTAAGGTCAATGCTTTGAGTCGGGGGAAAGAAGATGGGGAGAGTTGTAGATGTGTTTTATGTGATAGCGACACCCAGAGTTCAAACAGTTCATAGTTTGGACATCCTTGTCAACAGGTGTGCTACATTTAGTAATTGTATACCTGTAAAGTACAGCCGTATGGTAGGTGGAGCTTAATAATTAACCAGATAGGTGTTACTGGTGTGCCTGGTGAGTGTACTTTCCTTAATAAGCTCAGTCCAAGTCTACTCTCAAATCTATACTCTCCAATCACTGCATGAGATTTCTGGACACATTTCTGGCTTTTAAAGTAGCCACTTACACGAACAGCTTTATTGATGAGCTTTGATTATTCATAGATAAACAAATGAACCTAAATGCACAATAGCCAACCACCTTTCCCTCTATTTCTAACAGAAATATAATTTATTTATAAATATAATTTATTAGGATTTTACTATCATGTTTTACACATTTTGGTGACATTCATGACAGAAACTGTAATTACTCATTACACAAGATTCATCAGTTCACAAATGTAATGTCGATTCACCTCACTTGCATGATTTTGGACTGTGGGAGGAAACCGGAGCTCCTGGAGGAAACCCCTGCAGACACGGGGAGAACATGCACACAGAAAGGACCCGGACCGCCCCACCTGGGGATTGAACCCCGGACGTTCTTGCTGTGGGGCAACAGTTCTACCCACCAAGCCACTGCCGCCCAATTTGTAACAAATAAACACTCTGTCTCCCTAACAAAGCACCCCAAATTTTGAACTGCTTCATTCAACAAGCTTAGTTCATATTCACTCCCCCACTTTTGTTTCTGATAAAGCCAATTTCTATTCTTCCAGGATGCCAACCCAAGGGATCGAATGAACACAAAGCTTTAACGGGGTGGAAAAATAATGTAATATTAATATTAATGGAATATAAATGTTAATAAGATGGCACATGGCAATTAGGTCTATTGTACTCCTGCTGCGCTTTATCAGGAACGCACAAATACCTCAAATAGTTTCTCCTAATCCTGCAATATGTTTTTAAAACTTTTATTTTAACCTTTATTATAACATTGTGGACATGGGGTCTGTTGGGAAATGGTTAATAACACGGTCCAGCTTGGATATTCATGAGGTGCTTGGTTAACATGCGTAGGAAGCACTTTTATAAAGCTGAGATCCTTCTAGCTGCTGACATTTATTTGTGCAGGTTTGTTATTGTTACTTTTAATTGGCGGTTCCTCACCACTGAAGCTTTATTTAAATGACTTATATGAACGTTTGGTAGTTTATGCAGGTTATGTGGCACATCCATCAGCTCGATTGTGCATGTGCTGAGTAAATACTGTTTGCTTCATCTTACAGTGCAGTTCAGACTTCTGATACTGTACTAAATGTGAAATCTACGCTTGTTCAAATAAAATCTAAATCATTAATAAGAAATAGCTGAAGTGGACTGGACTGATGACATATCTAATCCGAGACAGGGCATTGGAGAAAGCTGACCCATCTGTGCAGCCAACCATCACATAGCAATGACAGCGTAGTGACATGACATGAAACAGTGACATGACATGAATGACATTAAAACTCAGCAATATTTCCCAGAATTCTTTATAACCTGCACCTTCTAGTTCATGTTGATACAAGCAAACCACAGCTACACTTAAACAGTAAGCAACAGAGTTCATAAAACAGAACTACAAGTGCTATACTCCTACTGGGAACTGTAACGATTGGGCTATCGTTCCACAAACGTTTTTTCAAAATTACAATGCACAAGACAAGACACTAACACATAAGCTAAGCTAAATGCTAATCTAAACACACATTAGGCTTTCAAGTCTAATATGATCATATATAATGCAGATCACTGGTTGGACTGGTATAAAGCACACTGCCATAGAAGTGGAAAAACAGTGGAAAAACATTCCACTCAGATTTCATCATGTGGTAGCCTGGCCAAGCTGAGATTTGGTGGATTCTCCAAGAAGTATGATACAGCAGGCTCTGGGCGACTTTTAATATATACAGCAGAGCTCCTTAATTGCATCAATTAAAAATTGTAATTCAGTTGCGTATGATAAGATATACAGACTTTGTGGCATCATTCTGCAGAAGTTTATTTTTGCTTTTTCCACATGGCAAAGCTTAGTTTTATATAAAAGTTGTCTTATTGCCTACAAAGATCGTCAATTCCATTGCTTTATCCAAATAAGCATTGAAATGGGTCTGGTTTACATTAAACTGGACACCAATCCATTGCGGAAACTTTGCCCACCCTCACACGCACACATAATGTTGTATGAAGATGCCCGACTGGCCGACAGTCCATCGATGGCAGCACACACACCCAAAAGTGGTGCTCCACAGCTAATATCTGGCGACCCTTTCTTATACAGCCAAGTGACAATGGCAGAAAGACCTACACACAACAGATACTGTATTTGTGTTGAGCGAATCACCACCACTGTGAGTGTAGGGTCTATTTGTTCAGAAAACCACAATATTATTATTATTATTATTATTATAATTCATTGTCTGGTTTTACAACTGCTTTATCCTACTCAGTTGCAGTGGGTACAAAGTAAGAAATGGGTTGCCAGTCCATCACAGGGCAGCACACACACACACACACACAAGTGCTGTGCGACAGGTAATATCTGGCAACCCTTTCTTAAAAAGCCAAGTGACAGTGGCAGAAACATCTATATATCTAGATATTTGTGTTTTGATGAGCGAATCGCCACCACTGTGAGCGTAGGGTCTATTTGATCAGAAAATCACGTGAGCCAATAGTGGCTCTGTGTGCTCACATTTCACCTCGCCCTGTAAATGTTTAACCAGAAACATTTGCTTGAGTGATTTACTGTTAAAAAATGTTCTGCAGATCTTTCAGCCCAGTACACGCTGTTACAAACGGGACAGGAACCCTGCAGAGTAAATTTCAGGATTGTTGAACTGTTGAATCACGTGTTAATAAAAGACCCACTATTCAGCACTGGGGTCTGTGATTCAATCGTACAGAGTGCAAAACATGACAAAGTATTTTAGTTGAATTCACAGACCCTGAATGACTGTAAAGTATGGTTTTCTGTTTCTCTAAGGTAGCAGGTGGTTTTAAAAGCTCGTGTTGTGCCAGAATTATAATGGAGGTGCATGTTCAGTTTATTTCCCTGTCATGTAGCTCACAACGGGGCCGTTCTGTCGCGCCGTTTATTCCAGAGCAGCTGCTGGACTGGACTCTTGCTGGCACACAAGAAATAGTGTGAATTGTTTCCCCTTCCTTTTTACTTATATAGTAACTGTTTACACATCAACACAAGAGTTTAAATTAACCCATTTTTGCAAAATGCTAAATCAATGGTATTGAGTAAGTAAAAATGAATAATTAAGTAAAAATAAAGGAAACAACGCCCAGGTGGTGCAGCGGGATATTCTGAACTCCAAGTTTTTGAACTCCTCGGTTTGAAACTCGCTAGCCGGGTGGGGGCCGGACTATGTGTGGGTGGGTGGGTCTTCATACGCTGTTGTAAGGACCCTGATTGACGGAAGAGACGCCTGTGCAGAATGCATGGGCGAGAAGAGGAGGACTGTGCACGTGTCGGAAGAGGTGTGTACAGCGACGTGCTCTCCTCAGATGCAATCTGGTATCTCTGGTAGCAGCGGAAGACTCTATTCAGCCAGCAAAATGCTCTCTAGGGCAGCTCGCTCATCAAGTGTGGTTCCCTCATAATGGCCAAAAAGTGCCGCAATGCCGACTGAGTTCCCAAAAAAGATTAGGTCGCCAACAGATGAGCCGACCAATCTGTGAGAAAGATTGGTCATGTGTGGCTCTGTGCCCCCTCTGTCAGCCATAAATGGCCAGGCAGGAGGACATGATTCTGTAACCAGTTCACACTGCTGATCTCTATGGCAGGAGGGCCAGTTGCAGTTTACCTAATAAAGTGCTCTGTGAGTGTATGCACAGATATAGGTATTTTGAGAAGCCGGGGCACCCACTGTGGGGTAAATACACCCCAAGATCAGGGTACGACTGGCTCTAGACCAAGTGCAGTGTTCCTGGAAGTCACATTTGTCTCACAACAAGTGTATATTAAAGCTAGTCAGTTTATTTTAAGTAAATAGCCAGACTGGTGCCCTCATCTCGTGTCATTGCCTTGTGTAAAGTTCAGAAATGCCAGCGGCGCTGTGTTTGAGGGGATATTACAAAGCCAAGGGCAGGGCAAAATGCCTCTCTGATAAAATCCTCAGAGAATAGGTCCAGTCCTGACCTAAAAAGTTTATTTTCTCCTTGTTTTCCCCCTCGTGTGTGACGCATACATAGTTTTTCACTTTAGGATTGCTTCTATCCCAGACGCCGTGGCAGCGCTGACCCAATTCGGATTGTGGGGTACATCACAGAATTAAAAGTGACCTCAGATGGTTTCACCAAGCTGCTCTTTTTAAAATTCACCTGCTACTGGGAGTGAGGTACTCCTTTGTTCCTTCTTGATTCTGATGTGTTCTCCTAGCCTTACCTCACGACTTTATCACTGATTTAAGCAATTAAATGCCTCGCAAAGCAGGAAGGAGGGGACAGGAAAAGGGTTCTTTTGATGTTGCAAGGGTTGCTTTGGGATTTGTTAACAGGATGCTAGAGGAAGCAGAGAGAGTTTTCTCACACTTCTTTGTGTAGAAAGTTCTGAGAGCTGATGACTCAGCTCAGCCGGGAGCAAAGGAAGGGATGGCATGCATACGAGTGCGTTGGCTTTTAATGCGCTTCTCCATGCCTTCCCGCCCACCGATGCTTCCTGTCTTACCGAGTGTGCTCGGGCTGGTGAAAAACGATCGGTCAAGTGTAACGTCTCTGCCGGAGAGCCCTCTTAAAGCGACACTTCCGAGTATGACCTCAGTTCACTTCTGCCCAGGAATTTTGCTTTAGCTTCTGCTTGTTTTGATTACATAAATGTGAGATATGGAAGAGACCATCAGTGCAAAGCAACACAAAGTGTACCTGTTATATTGGTTAGTGGCAGCTAAATAATTATTATCAGAGCATCTCTTTTGGGGTGTGTCCTGGTCTGCAGTTGTCAGTATCTATTAAAAGTGGTCCAAGGAAGGAACAGTGGTAAACCGGCAACAGGGTCATGGGCGATCAAGGCTCATTGATGCTCGTGGGGAGCGAAGGCTGACCCGTGTGGTCCGATCCAACAGACGAACTACTGTAGCTCAATTTGCTGAAGAAGATAATGCTGGATCTAATAGAAAGGTGTCAGAATGCACAGTGCTTCACAGTTTGTTGCATATAGGGCAGCATAGATGCAGAGCAGTCAGGGTGCCCATGCTGACCCCTGTTCACCACCAAAAGCGCCAACAATGGGCATGTGAGCATCGCAACTGGACCACGGAGCAAAGGAAGAAGGTGGCCTGGTCTGATGAATCATGTTTTCTTTTACATCACGTGGATGGCTTGGTGCGGATGGATGGCACCAGGATGCACTATGGGAAGAAGGCAAGCCAGCAGCGGCAGTGTGATGCTTTGGGCAATGTTCTGCTGGGAAACCTCGGGTTCTGCCATCCATGTGGATGTCACTTTGACACGTACCACCTACCTAAGCATTGTTGCAGACCATGTTCACCCTTTCATGGAAACGGAATTCCCTAATGACTGTGGCCTCTCTCAGCAGGATAGTGCGCCCTGCCACAAAGCAAAAATGGTTCAGGTACAACAACTTTGAGGTGTTGACTTGGCTTCCAAATTCAGCAGATCTTAATACAATTGAGCATCTGTGGGATAGTAGTGGACAAACGAGTCCGATCCATGGAGGACCCACGTCACAACTTACAGGAGTTAAAGGATCTGCTGCTAACATCTTGCTGCCAGATACCACAGCACACCTTCAGGGGTCTAGTGGAGTCCATGTCTCGATGGGTCAGGGCTGTTTTGGCAGCAAAAGGGGGACTGACACAATATTAGGAAGGTGGTCATTATGTTATGCCTGATCAATCTATATATATATATATATATATATATATATATATATATATATATATATATATATACAGTATATACATATAAGCATAAAACGATATCTAAAAAGCAACAATTTTGTTCATTACTCCAGATTACCAAAGTCCTTAGCTTAACTGTAATGTAAATATGTACTACGTAATGTTACTGACATGCGAACACTAAATTAATCATCTTTATCATTAGCTAAATTGGGTTGGTTTTATTTCTTTCTTCCAGTAAGATCAAGAATCAGAGCTGCAGCATGTACAGTAGATGATAAAACTACAATCTGGTTCAGGTGAATCGCAACAAGAGAAACGACGAGATTGGAAGGAAAGAGGAATAATGCACACTCCCCCTACACCCACGTTCTATACAAAAGGAAAGAAATTGGTGTGAACAGGATGTTCTTGTCTGGCAGAAGTGGAAGTGATGTGGTCTTCTGCTGTTGTAGCACATCTGCCTCATCATTAAGGCATTTCTGAGGCACAGAACTGAATCCCAGCAGATCAGCAATTTGACAGATTTAAACCAGCACACCTGTTACTACAAATATGTCATGGTCAATTATTGACTTATTTTTCTGTATTCTTATGAGATAAACTTTAACTGTAGCTGTTGACCTGTATCTGCATGACAGTGTACTGCTCCCTTAAGACTGGCTGATTGGATAATTACATGAATTCTAACTTATGACTAGCTGGCATGGACCAAAATATTGTTTTAGCCAACATGGCCTGCCTGTAGGGTAACTCCCTACATATTTATCCATAGGTCTGTAACCCCAGACTGGCTTTGGTCATTTACATATACATTTTCGGCATTTAGCAGACACCTTTCATCCAAAGCAACTTACAGTACTGTGACAGTATACAATCTAAGCAATTGAGGGTTATGGCCTTGCTCAAGGGCCCAACAGTGACAACCTGGCAGTGGTGGGGCTTGAACCAGCGACCTTTTTATTACTAGTCCAGTACCTTAACTGCTAGGCTACAACTGCCAATTTATTCAGAGTTCTGTGGGCACTGCTTTATTTTGGTCACGGTCACGGTGGGTCTGGAGCTCCCTGAGGAAGCCCACATGGACACTCCACACAGCAAGGACCCTGGCTGCCCGGTTGGGGAATCGAGCCCAGGCTCTTCTTGCTGTTAGGTGACAGAGCTTATTTATATCTATATATTTAAGGTGGATCATTTACTTATGCACTGATAAAATTCAGGTCTCTAAGAGCAAGTGTTTTACCAACTTTCCAAGTAACCATTTTAATAAAATCATACCTCTCTTCCACGCATTCACATTCAGATCCTGCTGAACCTGATTTAACTCTGCTGACCAGTTCCTATTTTCTTTGTGGCCCACAGCAGGGAGGTGAACCAGCAAGCCCTCCACTCCACTAATTGTGAGTGCCGGACTGAGAAGAGCTCTGTTGTGAGGTTGATTAAATCGTTCCCAGGACACCACAGGGGTCACATTCACCTTCTAAAGCCCAACTCCACTGATTCAGGAGGGATAGAACGGATCTCACGGGTTTTTAGACGGGACTTAATACTGTGTAATAATCTTTTTTTTTTTATGGATTTTTCTCTCACAGACTTGTAGGGGGCATTTTCCTTTTTCTTTTAAACAATTTAACTAAATACTTTAAACTAAAGTATTTTATGATTATTATTTTTTTATTTATTTATATAAAAAGTGCTGTGCAAAAATTGTGTAGTTACCTAAGTAACACCAAAGCTTTTCTATAAACCAAATAAAATAATAATACATTAAAATAAAATATAAAAAGTAGCTGGCTACACCACATAACCAAACCAAGTATTTTTTATTATAATTATTATTTATTTATTTATATAAAAAGTGCTGTGCAAAAATAGTGTATTTACCTAAGTTACATCAAAGCTGTTCTATAAAAATTAAAAAAAAATTAAATATAATATAATATAATAAAATATGAAAAGGAAATAAACTGGCTACACCACCTACTACAATTATAATAACGATAACTATGTGATTATATACTTTATAACTATAATTGTTAGGATCTAACTTGAGTTAAGAAACAATTCTCTATTCAGTTTATAAAAACTCCAGAATATTTTCACCTTCCATATTACCAGCAGTTTGAAATTTAAATTACGTAATAATTATAATATTATGAAAAGTCCATATGTTAATGATAACATGAAATATGTGTTTCTTTGACTTTATAATTTAATTATATAATTTAAAGTGCTTTAAATAGATTGTAGCTCTTTGCATGAGTTTGTTAGCATGAGTCTGACGTCTTGGTGTCATAATACTAAAGCCTGAAGCCTGTAGTGTGACGAAATGAGTTCTGATATTAGTCCATTACATTTTCAATTAGCCACACACAGGAGGAGACGTAGCACTTATTTCTTGGCTGAACGAACAACAAGATGAGGAAACAGTGCAAGTATCAGGGATAATTTCGATAAAACGCTGTTTGCCACCCTTTGGCAATAAGTTGTTTACAATCAAAGGTACATTTACCAAGACAATGTAACAAACAATGAGTTTTGGGAGTGGAATAAAGTCGTCATTATGATTTATTAACTTAAAAGTCAACAGGTTTAAACTGTATTAATAACGGTACATTTTTAATAATAATATCATAATATCATCAGTTCATGTGTCTCATTATACATGTGAGCGTTTGTTATGGAAAAATTATAAATAATTTTTGACATCACCTGAATATAATTTTATGCTCTTTTGTGCATTAAATCCTTAGTTATATTGTGCTTAAGAGGTGGCTGGAAGACACAGATACACAGAGACAAGCAACATGTCTGTTTAAGCAGATAAGAAACAACAGTTAGCACAGAATGGAGATTCCAAAGTCCAACACCCAATGTGATGTAACTAGAGCAGTATAAAAGGAGGCCCACAGTCATGTTCCTGGTTCTTCAGCTAGTGCCAATAGATTCTTCAATCCAGTCAGCTGTAATCTTTGTTTTTATTTATTATCTGACCTTTTTTTTCCATTACACATTATACATCATTCACCAATTAAACACCACCAATAAAGCACCAATATAGAGGAACTATCACTTGCTTAAAGCAGCTTAAATAAACCAAAAGGTACAAGGTGCTCAAAATCTGGACCATCAAACAAAGACAATTAAGGTAAGGAACAAGTAATATGGTCTGATATGATCTCATAATAATATATGTTAATTTAATAAAACCATTAATGGTGATTCTGATGATTCTGATTCTGTTGATCATGTAAAACATTTTACAGTATCAAAAACTTTCAATAGTCAATAATATTTCAATAATATTTCTACATTTTAGGCTGCTAAAGTCTCCCTACATACTGCTACAGTTCTTAAAATGGTTTAATAAATGCCAGAATAAAATAAGAATTCTTTAATTCTTTCCAAAATCACCAGATTTAAACACTCTTAAACCTTTTAGATGCTTTAGCACCAGACTGTAAAGTAGATCTCCTCTTACATTCATTCTCTTTTCATTATATTGTCATTTATCCAATAAATGTTACGCCCGCCCACAGAAATCCCAGTAGCCTATAAGGAGAGGTAGTCTATATATTGCTACAGAGCAAGCAGCAGTGGCCTATGGATAAAAATGTAGGGATTTCCCCCTATGGGCCAGTCATGTAGGGCTGCCTGTAAGATAGGAAAAAGTTAATATTATTGTATATATTTAATAAGCTTAAATTGTATGGTCATACCCAGGATGGATGTTTTACACTAAAGCACTGCTTTATTAAGCACCATGCTCAACATTTAAATAATAAAAAGTCGTTTTTCATAAAAAGTCTTTTTTTAATGAAGTATCTTGACATCAAATGAATACAGCAATAGACACAGCTACACAAATTCATAATTCTTTGTGTGGGTTGCAATAAAAATAATTAATTAAATTCATAATAGTTCATAACTCATATTTACTTCAGACTAAAAAGCAGTGCTTAATGTCTATCCATTTAGATTAATATTTAACTATGTTGGCTAATAGGTGGTGTGGTAACATTGCTGATAGTTCAGTGAGTGTAGATCAACGTATGATGCCATTTGGCACCCTGCAGAATAAATTGGTCATAAAAGATGAATGAATGAAAAATGGTAACTCCATCAATGTCCATTTAACGCACATCCAGTTCCTTGACATTTTGCTCTCATCACTTTCAGCGTGCTGTTGAAGAAGTTTTAATTCCGTCTGATTTTCCTGGAATGAAATCTGAAAGGTGTTGAATTGTTAAGGTTGGTAACATACAGCGCTCTACAGAGAGCCGCTGGAGTGAGCAGACCTTATCAATCATGCGGCGTGGAGCGCCCAGTGGTGCAGCTGTTAAGCCAGCCAGCGTTTGGAAGGCAGCTGCTGAGAGCGAGTCCTGCCCCTGCTGTTCTGGTCCGACGTGAAGAAACCACACAGAGCTTAGCCTTTTTGTGTTAGCCTGGGTTTTCAATTCTAGGCTGCCTAAAATTACCAGTCTGCAGTTGAGGTGGCACTTAAAACTTTCAGTGTCTTGAGACCAAGACCCATACCCATATCAGCCAAGACTTCATACTCAAGACTAAGAAAAACTACCTTTTTTACAGCTCAGTTGAGATGTAATGTGCATTTAGACTTCTTTTTATCCCACTAATGTTGAAAATAGGGATTTAATAAATTCTAACTGGAAAACAACCAACGTTTCAGGCAAAGTCACTATAGGTCACTATAAATTTGAACTGTAGATTTTTTATTGGTATGAAGATTTATCATTGCCAAACCATCAGATCATGTGCTCTGATGATTAAACCATAACCCAGAATAGTGTAATTTTAAATAAAATACATTTTAAATAAATAGAATAAAACTTAGTTTGTGCATTTGTTTGTGCATGAACTTCAGAAAAACTTCACAGGTAAAGTGTCTGCAATTTGGGGACATTAAGACTTAGGTATTTCTTTTGCTCTTGGTCCAATTTTCACCCCTTAATCAAAATTATCCTGACTTTCCTCGATCATGTGTTGCACTGGGGGCATCTTGCTCAGGACCCTGTAGGGTAAGCACCAGCCACTTGAGCGTCCTGTTGTTGCGCTGGGGACAGCATTACCTATTTATAATGCTTGATATGGACTTACTTTGGAAGTTAAAGAGAGAATAATTTAGTTAAATATATCAAATCTATATTTCAAGTATCAGGGATCAAGCCATCATTATGATTTATTAAAATTAAAGTCCATAATTTTTAACGATATGTTCAAATGCACCCTGTAATCAATAAAAGTACATTTGTACTTTCCAGCTAGAGGCTCGTGACAATAATATTATCTATATTTTTGCCCGAATTAGTGGTGCATATGTCTCAAAAGTCAAAGCATTAAACATCAATCATTAATTGAGCTAATAGCAGCAATAAAGAGGAACCAACTTAATAATTAATATTTACCCATTTACAGTACTTCTTTTGAACATATGTAGCTGATCAGCTGTCCATTCTGGGATCAACATGCTTCAATAAAACTTTGAGTAAACACTAATTTACAGACTAATAATACCTACCTAATAAGTTCTACCAGTTATCAGGCTCCTAAAATGTTTGTATAAATGTTATTAATTATATAGGAAATCAAAAATATGGAAAATAAAACAGTTAACATTTAAAACGAAGTAAAATCAGTCATTAGTTTATTTGTTCTCAAAGATAATTATAATAAGAATATACAGTATACTAGTGTTTAGTGATGATGCTGTCTGGCTTTGATCATAAGTTACACACAAGTGTAGAAAACCACTCCGACCCAGTTTAGGGACTAAACTTCCACCAACTTTTTTTTCCTCTTCTAGGGATTTAAAAATGCACCCACAATCCCTGGTTAACCCCTTTTCCCCACAGCCATACACATCCTGTCTCTCCTGGTTTACTTTTCCGAGAAACGCATGACTCAAAATGCAGCAGTTTATTGTTGCCAGGGAAACTGCTTCTCGTCTTTGTCTGCTAACCTTCATGTTGTGCTTCGCGTTTGCGAAGGGAGAGGGCTGCGGTTTTGATTTATTATCCCGTAATGAGGCGCAATGCCTGGTGTGTCATATTCAAATTGATTACACGCAGTGCTTGTGAGAAGTGATTTTGTAACTCGGCGCTCACTTCTGAAACTTTTGTGTTGGTGATGAGCAGGTAGTGATGTGCGGTGTTTACATAGTAAAATTTACTTAATTTGTGAGTTTGTCATGTTTCTTTTTCACAGTTTTGGGTGAAATTTTGTACAATTTTGTACATTTTATACATTTTGTACACTTATAGAAATAGACAACAGATAGAATGCCTTCATTTGTCATATATACATTTACAGATGTTTAATGAACTATTTATTTATTTATTTTTGCCATTTGGGAGCTGGGGTCAGAGCACAGCGTCAGCCATTGTACGGCACCCCTGGACCCGAGAGGGTTGAGGACCTTGCTCAAGGGCCCAACAGTAGCTGCATGGCAGAGCCAGGATTCAAACCCTCAACTTTCCAGTTGGTAATCCACAGCTCTTCCCACAAGGTTACTAATGTCCCCAAGGTAATAGACTTCTTGAAATGGAACAGTCACACCTATAGAGTTGCCAGGTGAACTGAAAACAGTGGGAACGGCAGGAGGGTTAAGGGCCTTGCTGAAGGGCTGGGATTTAAACTCTCAACTTTTTGATAGCCTAAAACCCTACCCACTAGGCTACCACTATCCCAGTATGTAAAAATTACAGTCATGGGACAAAGAAAGCACAGTACATCCTTCTTCAATCCTTCAATACCCCCTCCTCTATTCCCTCAGGGCCTGAATAGCAATTTGTGGTCCTCACCAACTATTATAAACAAATAACCCCAGGTATTAAAAAAACAAACTGATTTCAATTTGAAGTAAAACCATATTCACAAAGCAAGCAAGAAAATAAGTACAGCCTATAATTTAGTACATGTAGAACCCCCTTTCGCAATAATACCTTAAAGTAACTTCAGTATTTCATACAGATTATGACTTACTTTTGTTTTTACAACAATGCTGTGTCCACAAGGTTGGAAGCATAAAATCATCTGATATTATTGGTTTTATGTAAAATTATATACTTATATACTATAACACAATTTATTATTCCAAAATGCATTGAATGCTGGGATTGCCTTCACAGACGAGGAAGCATACAGAGCTCTCTCGTAATTTGGTCAGAATATCACTCAAAATAAGGCACCTCAGTAGGCAGCATTTTAAAGCATCTAAGAATTAAGACAGACTTTTTCTCTGGAGTGTGAGTAGGATGACGGAAAATGCGTCTATGTAGAGAGCTCACTAGGTTTCAGACAAACCCTGTGAGAACGGTGAACTAAAGCCTGATGAAATATTTCAAAAAGCACCAATGATCCAATGGTTTGACCCTTTTGTCATCCAATTCTCTACAGAATATAACGTTTTCTATAAATACTATTATTGTATGCTTGTTTTTGTGAGCTGTTTATCAGTTGGTGTGAATAAACTAGCCAAATGCACTAGTGACTACTGTGCAATAGATATTTCTAACAAACTTCCTTCAGGTGTAGGTCTTGGATTTATGCCTTCATCCCGGCTGCGGGCTGATCCTTGCATGTACGTGTGGGCGGATCGAAGACATGGCGCACCATAACACAGATCAGCTTTGATCTGATGACATTCTCAAGCTTCCCCTAGCATTTCCTTCCAGCAGCCCTGCAGCCTGGCTGAAGTGAAAGAGACAAATAAGGACAAATAAACAGAGACAGGAAGTGAGAAAGGAATATAAAATAGATGGAAAGGCATGCTCGCTCCTCTTGCACGTAGAGCCTATTTCTAAACAGCACACAACATAGGGTCTGCTCTGAGGAAATCCTACCAACCTTTCATCCGAGTCCTGTGTTTTACCATTTAATATTTTATTTTTCCCATCTTGCTGCGTTCTTTTTTGTGCTTTCTCTCACCCGGTAAACATGATACCTGCAGATAGCTGTTGCCCTCGGTACTGTACAGGCAGTGAATGCCAATGCAGGCACGGTTTTTACTTTTTTAACATTTACAGCACTTTTTACAGGCTTAAGACTCCCTGGGACTCTAGTTCTCCCAACACTCTTCCCATTTTTTGTGATGATTCTGGCAGCCTTTGATTGACAAGGACTTATGAGGGTTTGCGCCCATAACAAGGACGCCAGAATGCCTCCTGTGGCCCCACTACCCCCTACTACTCTGGAAATGGGGTTTATAAAGAAGAACTGTAGCTAATCTTTTGGGTGGTATCACATCTTGCTTTTTGTAGCCAGCTAGGAGTCCCTCTATCCTTTTTGTTAAAAATTTCACTCACTTTTGTGTGCTTTTTTCTTACCCGGTAAACATGATACCTGCAGATAGCTGTTGCCCTTGGTACTATACAGACAGTGAATGTCAATGCAGGCACAGTTTTTACTTTTTTAACAAATACAGCACATAGAGGCTTAAGACTCCCTTGGACTCTAGTTGTCCCAACATCCATCAGGGGGGACGCTCTTAATTTTTTGTGTGACGATTCTGGTAGCCTTTGATTGACAGGGACTTATGAGGGTTTGCACCCATAACAAGGACGCCAGAATGCCTCCTGTGGACCTTCTACCCCTACTGCTTTGGAAATGGGGTTTATAAAAAATAACTGTAGCTACTCTTTTGGGTGGTATCCCATCTTGCTTTTTGTAGCCAGCTAGGATTCCGTCTGTCCTTCTTGTATAAAATTTCACCCACTTTTTTTTAAGCATTTGGTTCTGTGATATTTTTGGGCCATCTGGAATGCACAGCATGTTCACGATCTACCCACAGACTTTGAATCATGGTTAAGCCAGGGCGCCGTTGGGTCGTTTTAAAAGCTGTAGCTTGCATTTTTTTTAAGGTAGTCATGTGACACTGCTGTAAAAGTCAGTCTCATCAGGTTTAGTTTGTTAAATGGCACAATTGGTTCCAAAATGTGTTGATTTAGTGGGATCCAGTTCATCAATGAGTGTAATATTTTCTTTGCCAACTTTTAGGCATAGGTTTTATAGTGTGGTTTATCTGAATGTTATGTTACATACTTGCAAAGCATTGATTGGCTACTCTAATTACTAAGAATGCATAGCATAGCTGCCTTGCTGCCTACTGCCTACTTGGGCAGCTGCCTAAGTAGAGAGGATTTTAATAAGACATTGAACTTATAAGGCAGGTTATTTAGACACAGCGATTACGTCACTGCAGTGAGAAAAGTTGTGATTGAATGCTGGGATTGCCTTCAATGTTAAGGAAGCATCGGATGCTCCCTCGTTATTCAGTTAGATTATCGCTTTGAATTAAGGCACCTCAGTAGGCAGCATTTTAAGGCATCTAAGATTTTAAACAGCCTTCTTTTCAGGAGAGTGTAGGATGATGTAAAATGCATCTATGTAAAGAGATCACAAGGTTTTCAGACAGATCACCTAAGAAAATTCTACTTTTTTTCACTCAAAACTTCATCCTCTGTCATACACAGACACACACAAATACGTTTACATTACTCAGGCAGCATTTGTGGACACACTCGTACAGTTGATGTCGGAGTGGGTGAACATGCTTTTTTGTGATGGCAGTGCATACATACACTCACTCCGTCTAAGTGAAATTATACAGTTGGGTGAAAAGGGCAAATGGCTCTCTTGGGAAAGAGAATTCTGTTTATCTGAGCACAGACGCCGTGGAGGAATATATCTGTGAGCTCAGCGGTGCACCCCTTAAATCCATATTACCAGCTGGTCCTCACTCCCAGCACACCACACAACCACCTTATTGCTTCTCCCTCCCTCTTTTTCTATTCATCCCCTTTCGCCTTTTAATTATCTTCTTCCAAGAGCCAGAGGCTGAGCCAAGAGAAATCTGAACGTTCTATTTGTTGCGAGATTGCATTTTGACATGGCTCATATTATTTGGTTTCAATTTCCCAGAGAGCAAAAGTACGAGGGGAAAAGGGACACCCTTCTGTCGATGAGGTGTCATTTGAGAAGCTTAATGCACTGAGTCTGGTTTCATATCGATGCTTATTTGCTATTCTTATGTGTTTGTTTTTCATCCTTATGTTTGCACGTGTCCTGTGTGCGCATGTAACGCAAAGGCTAATCTTTATATGTTAAAGAGCAAAACAAGGAAATGATCCATGAAAATAGAAGGCAGTGCTTTGGCTCGGTCACACGGATCAACAGAATCAACGAGCAGAAACAAATAATTGTGGCAGTAACAGACAGAAGGTAGGTCAAGACCAGGACATCATAAACCAAGCTAACCAGCCAGAGAACAGTAACATGCAAAGAAACACTCAGGGCCATTCTGCTGAATAGATGCCATTTCCGTCCCCAGGACATTATATGTATAAATGTAGATAAAGATTAACTTTAAAATGCATTTTTCATTTGAGCAAAGTGTCCTGCACATTGATCTAATTGCAAATTTAAGATATACAATTTAAAACGTTAATAAAAACTCCATATAACAAAAAAATACACTTTACAATGAAATATGAGTAAAATCTTTCAGAAATGTATTTTTTCCTTCCATTGTTTTGTGACTCCAGATCCCATTTATGTTTTTAATATTTATTTTCCATAAGAAATTTACGTTTTAGTCATGTCTTCAGGTTTTCCCCAAGTCCTGTTACTTTAACATATTCATCCTTCTAAAAAAATAAGACATTTTCAATAAAAGTCACAGTTTTTCTGGATTGAGAAAATATAAATTGTGTTTGATTATTTAACTGATGATCAAGAAGTTGAAAAAATAGCATTTTGTCAGTTCAGGTTCTGTCAGAACAGATTCACCATTACACCGATGGCCACGAGCCATGTGCCTGGGTGGCCGTTCGGGTAGGTGGACCGGCTTGACTCGGCAGTCGAGGTTAATCTGGAGTTGATGGGAGGGTTGGGACAGATGGGAACATGACTGCCCGACAAGTGTCCATTTGCTGGACTTGGCTCTACTTGGCTTTACCATGCACTGGCCTGGTGCTCAGCTAGATACTGTAGACTGCCATGATCGTGTTAGTGCCGTGTCTACTGTCTTATGTCTTCTGATAGAATGAGGCTATGCAAAGAGACAGAACAAAAATATTCACAAGTTAAGAAAAGTACTGATCTGTGTCTATCAGGAGGTGTTGATTAAAAAAAACAACACACAGAGCAGGAACAGGAACACTGCTGACGTGTTTAAATTCTATTTAAATAAAGTGATTTTTGCATACACAAAGCTTTTCTTAAAGCTACAGGGTGACATTTCTTTGTTAAAAACCTAAGAATTCTTATTGTTTATATGTAGATAAATTGTAAAAGGTTACAGCATCTCTGGGCCCATTTAATTAGATAAATAAATAAAAAATACATACATGTACATACATGAACCATTTTCAGTTTCCTGTCATCATGCAGTATAACCCTCGGATGGCAGAAAAGTGAACTACACAAGCCAACTACTGCTGGGATCCAGGGTTCCAACCACCATGGTGGTATCGCTGGGTTGGGTCATCTACAGTAAAGGCCGTGTAATTGGCTATGTTGAGTGGGGGAAAGGGCTGGTACATTAAGTTAACTTTCCCATTACATTCCACAGATAAACACAGATATACTGTATGTGGATGCTTTTAGAGTGGATTTGATGGTTATTCACACAAGTGGATGTTCATTTTGTGAAACGCTTTAGTGATGATGCCGAGCAAACCAGCTATTTGCGCTGAGGGTCGCAGTAAGCAAAACGCTTCTCCTGTGAATGCCCTAAAGTCGCCTTCTAGGTCTTCTTATCACCAATAGTTAAGTGAACCGCTGTAACAACAGCACAAGTGCTCGCAGATGATCTACATGCTCCGCCATACTTTCGTTGTGCAGCGTCCCTGAATCTGGACTGCTGTGTTTTAATGTGCTGCTTGTTGCTACAGCTTTACACATTTTTACCATGTGAACGAGGAAGCGTTTAAAACTCCCAGGCTTAACATCTGAGTAATGACAGTGCTGAGTTTCGGGCAGAATTTGTCTCTTTTTCAGCCCAAAGCCACTATTTCCATCTGCCGTTTCTTCTCCCAGCACGTTCCCGCTCTCTCGGTAATGCTAGCATGTAATTTAGTATTGGTCTTTTTTTGAGCTTTTCCAAAAAGCTAGCAGCAGGTCCTCTGGTTACTGACAATAGACCGACCGCTGCTCAGGCTCTTCTGGCTAGCAGGAACAGCGGGACATGTGCTCTTGCCTTCTTTGGGCAGAGTGCACTGATTGCACAGTCTATTAGAGACGTACTGTGCTCATACAATGAGCTTCCATCCTTTTTTTTATGTCTGTATTTTTTTTTTTTGTTATCAATAATAAGAGACACAAAAGCATATCAGTATTAGTAGTAATAGTGGAATTAGCACCAATTATTGAGTGCTTTATTGCACATGGTTTGTAAAGGTGTAACAATTATTTACATTATTTTGATATATTTTAATTTTTTATATTATAATATAATATTTTTTATTTTGATGTATTTTAACATAAGCACTTAAAGTACCACAATAAATACAAACAAAGTTAATCTTTCCAGTGGGTCAACTTTTTGCCATTTGTCCCTGAAGCAACCCTTTTCAGTACAGCCTACACCCAAACCCCAGGCCACCTGACACAAGCTGGGGAGCTGTTCGTCTGAACCTCCTGTGACCGACCAACCCCACGAGAGAGAAAATCTGCCGTCATAACCTGTGCCCTCTGTCTGTGAATCACATTGAATTTAAAAGGCCATACATCCAGATATCAGTGTGTGATACATGCATTGGCATCCTTTATGCTTTGGAGACAATGAACAGAGGGTACAAGTGCATCCCAGCAGGTAATACCTGAGACTCACGGCTGTCCACTTGATGTCCAGGCATCCATTCTTAATAGTGCTGTACTTCACCTTTCTCAGAGAGTTTCATCCGGAAACAGGAAAATCCTGTTTCAGTGAATATTTGATTATATTACTAAATACACAGTATTCAAACCCTCTAAGGAAATAGGGATTTACATCTAAACTTTTCTGCAGAGCTAGATTTTGCTTCAAAGTAAGTATTTATCAGTAAAATGATACAACAAATACACAAAGAAAATGAATGATGTAGTATTTTAGATTAGCAAGATATTTTGATACTACCATGTCACAATTATTCAACCCCTACATAATATTACTGATCTGAAAATATACAGCTGGTCTGTTTGACCTAAAGTTGGGTTACAACATGATTAAACCATTTGTGAATCAATAACAACTTTTAATTTGCTTCAGCTGTAATGTGTTACATAAATACCACCCAGAGTTCAAGGTGGTTTGCAACAATGGTGAAAACTAAGGAACCCACGAAGGCTGAGAAAGGAGATCAATTCAATACAACAAAAGGGGCACCTAGGAGTATTTTAGGAAGTTCCAAACACATAGTGCAGCATCATACTGGTCTGGACATGGGAGAAAGCCCCAATGTTATCCAGAGAATTAGCCATTTCATCAGGACAACTCAACTGATACTTACCAACCAAGGACTTTATGGCCATGACGCACACCACACTTGACCAAGAAGTACAGCAAGGTCGACTGAAATAGGCCAGAAATAATTTCTGGCCTAGAGTCTGCAGAAGAAGAAAAAAGTGTTTGGCTAAACTACTTATGGTTGCCAGTAATACATTTATTACAATATTTATTCATTTATTCAGGGCCAGTGATAGCTCAGTGGTTAAGGTACTGGACTAGTAAACAGAAGGTTGCCGGTTCAAGCCCCGCCACCACCAAGTTGCCACTGTTGGGTCCCTGAGCAAGGCCCTTAACCCTCAATTGCTCATTGTGTTACGCTCATTGTGTAAGTCGCTTTGGAAAAAAGCGTCTGCTAAATGCTGAAAATGTAAATGTAATTCTGTGGTGAAGTTGAACCTTGGTGATAACTGGACTTTCCAGCTAGACAATGATCCAAAAAATACATCTGAATCAACCACAGTTTGGTTAAGGACTCCTGGAGGTCCTGGAATATCCTGTGGCCTTCTCAGTGTCCAAATTTAAATCCCACAGACAATCTTTGATTCACATCAGCAAGAGGGTCTGAATTTTTTTTTTTATATAAAAAGAACAAAATGATTTCTTTCCGACTCGTCTCAGTCTGTGCCGATGCAATATGACAATATGATCTTAAAGCATCATTAACAACCTTCAGCTTTCTGTGTGTGTACATTTAGGAATAAAGGAAAGGTGAAACAAGATCAGTTGAAAAAGTAGGAACAAACATAGGCGAAGAATAAACCAAACCAAAAGGAATAACGTTGTACTCGCACCAATATAATGGCTTAATGAGCTGCACTCCTATAGCTCCCGAATCAATGAAGTCCTTAAAGATGTCCCAGCTCGTGGCACTTTAATGCACTCGAAACGAATAAAAAAAACTACTACTGGTGTGAGTTTAAGCTGACTCCACATTCCTCCAGCGCACCCTCAAAATCTGATTTATTCATGGATTAAAATTTTATCACCTGTGTGGTGATACTGCTACACCACAATATGTTTTTAACGCGGGAAAGAGAAGAGAGAACCAGACGCACGCGTACACGCGCTGAAGAAACTCTCGATACTCACGGCGTTTTAGCTGCCGATAGAATGTGATCAGTAAGGAGGCCCAAAGGATTTGAGTCTCTAGAAAAGGCCATGTTTTATTCTGTGTGTTTTCTCTCTTGCTTTTTCTCATTCTGTTGAAGGATACTGGAGCTGCCGACAGGTGGGTTATAGTCACACTCTCGGGGGAAATCAAAACCTCTGGTACAAACAGAGCTAGGAGCAGCGTCAGGAAAAGTGGAGTTTAGAGGTATTTTTACCGGTGGGTGTGTGTGCTGGTGTTGTGTGTGTCTGTTCATGGAAAGAGGAGCACTCGCCGAAATATCAAACAAAAACAGGCTTGTAGAAATGAATGTGTTTTGCCCAAACATACTCAAATGGCCTGAATCATTTATTCATTCATTGTTAGTTTTACCACCATTTTATTCTATTCAGGGTCTTGGTGGGTCAAAACATGCAGTCAGGTTAATTGGAGACACTGAATTGCCCTATAGGTGAATGGTTGTGTGTATGTGTGTGTGTGTATGTGTGTCTGCCCTGCGATGGACTGGTGTCCCGTCCAGGGTGTTACTGTCTGCCTTGCACCCATTGAAAAGCTGGGATAGCGTGAGTGAGTTATCCTGGTCAGGGAAATACACCACAAAGCTTTTACCACTGAAGTACACGTATCCTCAGACCAATAATGTCTGAACAGATGCCAGGCCAGCTCATAGCACCACTAAGATTCGAACTGGTGTTGGACTAGCGCAATAGATCACTGCAGGCAAAGATCTTTATCTTAATATTATTTTTTAAATAATTAAATGTCTTTACCAGTACAAGTATATTTTTATATAAGATAGAATTGTTAAATATTGTTTCTGTGTCTGGTTTTAGATGCACACTGGGCAAAAAACTGTTCCATCCCACTCTCCACTACAGTCCTGAAGATTTTTGAACTTTGTCTTGAAGTGGAACAATGTCTAAAAGAGCATTGTGAGTGTGAAGTGGATCGTATTTTTAACACGCTACGCATAACTGGGTCTTCTCTCCTTTAGTAAACCCGTAGAAGGGAAAGCCGTAATGGAAATAAAATCTAATTAGATTTTTGACGCTGCGCTGACACTGAAAAATGCCCGGCTGAACTTTATTCTTCTACTTAATCGAAAAGTTCCAAATGAAATCCTAACTAATCCACACAACAACCCTGCCTGGCTGAGTTTGAACCGGAGTGAACTTTACCTGTCAGACCACAGGCCGTGTCTTTGCATGCTCGAACTATCGCCCACGCGCTCGAACGATCTTTCTACCCCTTGGTCATTCTTCTTTCTTGTTTCTGTTCTGTTCACAGATTTGCCGTGGCAGGCTCACTGAGTCACACTGCGCTACGAGAAGGCAAATTCTCCAACGTTATAACACGATGCTCCTCTGGAGCTCGTATCGATCCATCCGCCCCTTGATAGATAAAGTCATGAGGCTTTTCTCAAAGTGTATTTTCCTCAGCTTTTGTTTCTACACACACACACAGACACACTTGCATTGTTTTTGTCTCTAGGTATCTGTCAGACTGGTGTGAATGTGTTAGAGCAAGGCTGCATTGTGTATTGGGGTTTGCTTTTGTTTTAGCTCACTTTATACCCTAAATATGGAAAAACTGAGAAGATGGAGAAGCTCGAGGTGGCGGAAAGAGGCTGTAAATATGGATGTTGGAACTGTTGTGTATGTTTACATTTATCTAAGTCTAAAAAAGTTATTGTTTCCTTAGAATGAACACTTTCAGACATCAGTTTAACATTAATGGTAAAATATAATTATATAAATTTAAGGTAAAACATTAAATGTCTAAATCATGCTTGCAGGAAAGTACCCCCCACCCACATTGGTTAATCAATATGGTGCATTAAATTACCTCACTTGTACAAGACTGACCTTTTTCATACATTTTATTCATCTTCAACAGTTTAAGTGAGTTCAAGAGATGATTTATTGTTGTTTCAGCTATACACTGATCAGCCATAACATTAAAACCACCTCCTTGTTTTCACACGCACTGTCCATTTTATCAGCTCCACTTACCATATAGAAGCACTTTGTAGTTCACTTTGTAATTACTGACTGTAGTCCATCTGTTTCTCTGCATGTTTTTTAACCTGCTTTCATGCTGTTCTTCAATAGTCAGGACCCCCACAGGACCACCACAGAGTAGGTATTATTTAGGTGGTGAATCATTCTCAGCACTGCAGTGACACTGACATGGTGGTGGTGTGTTAGTGTGTGTTGTGCTGGTATGAGTGGATCAGACACAGCAGCGCTTCTGGAGTTTTTAAACACCTCACTGTCACTGCTGGACTGAGAATAGTCCACTAACCAAAAATTATCAGCCAACAGCGCCCCATTGGCCGCGTCCTGTGACCACTGATGAAGGTCTAGAAGATGACCAACTCAAACAACAGCAACAGATGAGCGATCGTCTCTGACTTTACATCTACAAGGTGGACCAACCAGGTAGGAGTTTCTAATAGAGTGGAGAGTAAGTGGACACGGTATGTAAAAACTCCAGCAGGGCTGCTGTGTCTTATGCACTCATACCAGCACAACACACACTAACACACCACCACCATGTCAGTGTCACTGCAGTGCTGAGAATGATCCACCACCTAAATAATACCTGCTCTGTGGTCATCCTGTGGGTGTCCTGACCATTGAAGAACAAGGTGAAAGCTAAAAAAAAAGTATGTAGAGAAACAGTTTGACAACAGTCAGTAATTGTAGAACTACAAGAGACTTCTATATGGTAAGTGGAGCTGATAAAATGGACAGTGATTGTAGAAACAAGGAGGTGGTTTTAATGTAGTAATTGATCATGTCTGAGAGACTGAGAGAGAGCTTACAGTATGGATTTAGCACCATCTGATTTCCACTTCTTTGGATGCTCAAAGAAGCTTTAAAGGAAAGAAGATTTTCATGTGATGATGATGTGAAAGCAGCGCTGCATCAGTGGCTACGCACTCAACCAAAAGCATTTTTTTTGCTGATGGCATTAAAAGTTGGTACGACGCTGGAAAAATGCATCGGAAGGTGAATATGTAGAGAAGTGATGTCATTTGTTTTTAAAATTCTTAATAAATAGAGTTTTAAAAAGTACAGAAACATTTTGTAGGACAGGCTACACAGGTCATGTTTTTTGGTCCCCGGAGCTGGGCAGCATCCTCACTACTTGCCATGCCCTTATTTCACTTTATTGAATTGAAAATGAAAGGAAGCTGACGGGACTTCCATTGGTAGCTGGTGATGTACTTCACAGTCATTATCTATTTCACATGAATAATAGCTCAGCAGCGAGGTTGTGAATGAGAGCTGCTTTTAAGATGCCTCGCTACTTAGAGCTCATGCATTTCTCATTAGTTATTAGCACGCCAAAAGCACAGGCGCGCTAACGAAGACACTCGAGTAGCAGATTTAACAGTTCTTACCAAGTGAACAGTTGCTTTTGCCCTCTTGATGGACCCATTTTCAGTACACACAGATGTAATATGGATTAATGTTGCTTTGGTGACGGGTTATTGTTAGATTTGAGGAATTTAATGCTCAGTAGGCTATGCTCAATAGAATGCTCATTTATTGAGATGCATTTCAGTGGGTAGAGATGATAAAACAAAAACATATTAGCTGACAGACATAGCGTAGGCTAAAATCTGAGCTGGGAATTGCTGCATTTAATTTTTCTTAATCTTTCTTTGTGATTTTTTTTATTACTTTCAGTCCACCAAAAGTGAACAGTATCCATTAATTCATCCAGCCACTCAACCTGTTGATCACAATGTGTTGTATCTTATAATAATGTTGCGACGGCGAGAATGAAGGAAACATTTCTGCTCTTTAAACTGTATGAAGCAGCTCTCTTTATTCAATCGCTTCTAAACAAGTACAAAAGCAGGAAGAAGAGGCTAGATCTGTTTCATTACCTGAGACTCAGTTAGCAATTGGTGGTTTATAAGTTTCGTAAGTCGCCATGTTCATGTTCAATTTTAGTTTCTTAAGGGTGCCATGGCAGCTTCTTGAGTTCTCTCCTCCTATCACTACTCATTCCATTTTCTCCTCAATGCCTCTAGTAAGCTTTAGAGAAATCTTGATGGTGGACTGAGTAGCTGGTCTTGTTACACCCAAGTGTTTGCAATTTTTTATTTTATTTTTTAATATTTATTATTTTTAATGGCATTATTAAAAAAATATTCATTTATTATTCATTATTCATTAATTATTAATTTATTTTTTGCACCTCCCCCCCAATTTTCCTCCCAATCTAGTCGTATCTAATTACCCAAGTATAGGATGGTAAAGACCTCCCTAACAGAGTTGACTGAAATAATTTAGAATTTTTGCATCTATTGATATAATCATTACCCATCCTATTTTCTCTTTTCTGCCTCTAGTAAGCTTTGGAGACATCTTGATGGTGGATGTAAAAATGGATGTTTGAACTGTTGTGTATGTTTACATTTATCTAAGTCTAAAAAAGTTATTGTGTCCTTACAATGAACACTTTCCCCCAATTTTCCTCCCAATTTTCCACCTATCCAGTTGAGATACAAGCGGCAGGTGTCAAGTCAAATTTATTTCTATAGCACTTTTTACAATAGACATTGTCTCAAGGTAACTTTACAGAATACAGGACCGACAGACCAAAAACCCCTGTTCAGTAAACCAAGGGCAACAGTGGCACTTAAAATACGGGAAGAAACTTTAAGAGGAACCAAACTCAGCGGGGACCCATCCCTGGATGGCATGGAAAAATGAATGTGTGTGTATGCATTTGTGTACTCCTAAATCATTCCCTGATTTTCCTTTCTTCATTTTGTTTGTTACCAGCTGGTGGTCACATAAAAAAAAAAAACAACAACATGTGAGCACTAAAGAGCAGTAATGTAGTTATACTGCGTTTAAACACCTCGGGCTCCCTGACAACTGCAGTATTAAACTTAATCTCTTGAATGGGATTGCATCAGCCGAGCTATAAACAGAAACTTTAGCTCTGCGATGAAAACTGCGAACAGCAGGCTGTAGTCTGCATACAGTCCCGGTTACATCAGAACGAGCTAAATGTCTAATTATTCATTCATTTATCTTCTGAAATAGCTACATCCTGGAGCCTGTGCTAGGTACACCTGCACTATAGTGCAAGCTGAGAATCCTTCCTTCATGAGACACCATCCATCACAGAACAGTGCTGTCAGTTACGACAGTGTTTTATAAGTGTACCTGTGGTACTCTCTTGATCCGTTGCTACTTGTTGTTTGGTGGTTTATGAGTTTCTTAGGGGTGCCATGGCAGCTTCTTGAGTCCTCTTTTATAATGACTACCCAATCTTATTGTCTCTTTTCTAGCTGTAGTAAGCTTTGGGAGACGTCTTGATGGTGGACTGAGTAGCTGGTCTTGTTACACAGTTTTTGCCGCTTTTTAAAATCTTTATTATTTATTTAAGTATTTTTTTTTACAGGGCAGCTTTCCTATTAGTTTTATTTGTGTTTTTTTAAAACATTTTCTTCCAAATCTATTTTAATTTATAATCCCAGTATAGGATTGTGAAGACCTCCCTTATATAGCTGGCTTAAATGATTTTGAATTTTCACAGCTTTTTATCACTACCCATCCCATTTTATCTTTTTTGCCTCTAGTAAGCTTTGAAAGACATCTTGATGGTGGACTGAGTAGCTGGTCTTGTTACACCAAAGTCTTCGCCATTTTGAATCCTTACTTTTTTATATTTATTTATTTAATGAGGAGCTTTATTATTTTTTTTATTTGTGTTTTGGTTGTTATTATTTTCATTTATTTGTTGTTGTTTTTTTTTTTATTTGAATTTATTTATTATTTATTTATTTATTTGCATTTCCCCCTTAATTTTCCTCCCAGTCTAGTCGAATCCAATTACTTACAATCCTATACTGGGATTATAAATTGGGTAAGCTTTAGAAGACATCTTGATGGTGGACTGAGTAGCTGGTCTTGTTACAACCCAGTCTTTGCTGGGGTTTTTTTTAACATGGATGTTTCTTATTTTAATTTGTGTTTTTTTTTTTTTTTTTTTTTTAATTGTTTTATTTTTATTATTTATTTAATTATTTATAATATTATGAAATATTAAATATTAATTATAAATATTTTTATTTATGCTGTTTTAAATTTTTTTAAATTATTTATTTATTTGTTTATTTGTTTGCTTGTTTATTGACTGATTGCATTTACCCCCCACTTTTCTCTCGATCTAGCTATATCCGATTACCCAATTTATAATCCCAGTATAGAATTGTAATCACCTCCCTAACATAGTTATATTAAATTATTTTGATTTCTATACATAAATGAAGATTAAATGTATGAAGATTAGAATAAAGATTAAACGTATGAATCAGGAAACCTAATAAATTCAGCAGTTATTGATGCTCGAGGTCCTGATTTCCAAATAAAGATCTCATTTAAATTTTAAACGTCTTTATTTATTCTGTACTTTAACCCTCAATAAAACACTTGCAGTAAATCTCATGTCCGAGCAGTTCAGGGATTAGATATCAACCTGTATGTGCCACAAATAAGCCTTCATTTCCCCCTCCTAAAAAGCTTTCAAGGTTTGTCAGCTTTTTAATGGACTCCTTGAATAGCCTGGTAATGCCTTGTGACAGGCTTAGGCTCCAGCTGAAGTATCAGGGGGCTGTAGAGGCTGAGTGCTGCCTGACTGCCGGCTCTCTACCGCAGGATTAAAAGCTCCGGTAAGAGCGTGCTGGTCCTCAGGTGTTCTTGGAACAAAAGTAGTTCAGCACTTACACACAGTAGGGACACTTTTTATTGTGCTCTCAAATAATTCTGATGTTCGACCTGTATGAGCCTGGATCTTCAAAATGGGAGGGAAATTATTATTAAGATGTATTTATCAGAACCAAAAGAGTTGGTAATGAAACGTTAGTCAAAGCTCTTTGTGGAAGACGTAAGTAATGTATGTGAATTTTATAGAACCTGATTGTAATTATACACTGCTGATAGGTGCTGCTGCTTGGCTCGCTCGGAACCACTGTTCCCTAATGGAGTCGTTTTTTTTTCTCATTACAGCAGAAATATGAAGTAGAACACGGTTTCCAGGCCTCAAAGTGCTCTGTACCAGTGTTTCTTAAATCAGAGAATACACACTACTGTAAAAAAATGTTTTTGCAGGGTGGCCTGAGGTAATGTCCACTCCACACCAGGGTTCAAAAGTTTATACCTTGTTCATACTCTGCACCAGGGTCTGCACCAGAGTCCAAAGGTTTTTACCTTGTTTATACTCCGCACTAAAGTCCAAAAGGTTATACCTTGTTCATACTTCACACCAGGGTCTGCACCAGGGTCCAGAAGGTTCTACCTTGTTAATACTCTGCACCAGAGTCCAGAAGGTTCTACCTTGTTAATACTCTGCACCAGAGTCCAGATGGTTCCACCTTGTTTATACTCTGCACCAGAGTCCAGATGGCTCTACCTTGTTTATACTCTGCACCAGGGTCCAAAACATTCTACTTTCTTTATACTTCATACCAGGGTCTCCACCAGGGTCCAAAAGGTTCTACTTTGTTTATACTTCGCACCAGGGTCCGCACCAGGATTCAGATGGTTTTACCTTGTGTTTACTTTGCACCAAGGTCTCCACCAAGGTCCAGGTGGTTCTACCTTGTTTGTACTCTGCAGCAGGGTCCAAAAGTGTATACCTCGCTTATACTTGGCACCAGGGTCTGCACCAGGTTTCATAGAGTTATACCTTGTTTATACTCCACACCAAGGTCTCCACCAAGGTCCAGATGGTTCTACCTTGTTTGTACTCCACAGCAGGGTCCATAAGTTTATACCTTGTTTATACTTGGCGCAAAGGTCTGCACCAGGGTTCAGAAGGTTCCACCTTGTTTATACTTCATACCAGGGTCTACACCAGGGTCCATAAGCTTATACCTTGTTTATACACCGCACCAGGGTCCAAAAATATTATATTTATTTAAAAAGAAAAGTAGTACAGGTACAAATTTGGGTAGTAGGTTAGTACAAGTACTAAGAATTATTATTATTAATTTATTTATTTTCAAAAATGCTTTGTTCAGGATTACCATGGCTCTAGTGCCTCAAAACATTAATGTGTCAGCAGGAGTATGGACTGGGCTCCAGTCCATTGCAAGGCCTGTCACACTTACCCATTTACCTACTCACTCACACCTGTGGGCAATAATGAGTATTCCATAAACTTAAAGGTGTGCCTAGAAGATGTGGACTCACACATCTGCTTTGCTATGGTGACCCCTGGTATTTTGTGGGTGGTATAGCATTACTAGACTTGTGTTTGACTTTTGCCTCTTGTCACTTGCTGTGAGGAGTTCCACCAATGCCTGTGGGGATTTTCTCCAGGTACTTTAAGTTCCTTCATTTTTGTAAGTTTGTCTGGATCACAACATCTGACTGTGACTTTATGTAAACCTAAATATTTTGTAAACGTTCACTTTTAGTCATTTGTACATCTGTACATCAATGAATTAAGAACAAAGTCATGTTGTTTTTTTATCACAGTAATTCAAAGTGTTGGAGCTGCAATTTAATTAACATTCACACAAAAGCAACAGCACAGCTTTGGTTGAAAATGAAAAAAGGGCTAGATGTAAGCAGCTGCAAAAATAAGACAAAGAAAACACCTGGAAACACACACACACACACACACACACACACACACACACACACACACACACACACACACGCTTCTACTACTACAGACATCCATAAACATATGCATATGCAATAAGCTTAAGTTCAACCACAATCATTATGCACACAGAGACACGAAAAGCACAATGTCTTTAAAAAATGCTACTATTCCCTACAGTGCATTAATAATACCTTTAAATACACAGTTATTATATTGATTTATTCATCTTATTTAACCATTTAATGTATTCCAGTCACTGTTCGTCAGCCACCTACCAAGCAGTCCTGAGATGCCCTCCTAGGCGACTCATACAATGGAAGGGTGGGGCAACGACTCCAACTGACACCCCACTAGAGGGGTAAATACCTGGAACTCCCCATTAGCTGTTATGTGGCTGATTTGCACATGCTATTATTATTATTATTATCAGTAGTAGTGGTATACTGTAGATTAGTAATGCAGTATATTTTCTTGTAAGCAAAACAACAACAAAATACAGTTATATTATTATGCAAATGCTTACAGGCTTCTTCAGGACTGAAGGAGTATCATAGCCCCCATGGTAATTTAGTGTAACTTAGTAATTTAGTGACTGTTTGTTTTGGTGCCACTGTGGCTGCCTGACTGGGTCAAGTTACCATGCACTCATCTTCTGTAAATAAATCCTTCTCTCTTAATTTTCTTGGCACCTCACACTTCTCTTGTCAGTGACAAGTTGACACTTTTTTCTAAGTGGAATCTTGATCATGGATGCATTTCCATGCAGTAAATCAATCGCAATCAAGATGTCAGTACAAGTGACTCAGAGTCTATAAAATGAACCGAATTTACCACCACTAATATATACAATTTCGTACAGATTTTCATGTTCAATCAAGTGTGATTATTTTTCACTTCTCTCAATCAAATGCAACAGGACCCCCATCTAGGCTCACTGAGGCCCCCTGTTGAGCCGTGGCCCCCTGGTTGAGAACCACTGATTTAAATCACCACTTGGGAATGATTAATTCAGGAGAAAAATATAGTAAAATAAAACTGCAGGCAGTGTATTGTAGCAATATATATTTTCATGGTGTTTTACCTTTTTCTGATTTACTCTGGATGCTGTTCTGTTTGTATTTGTTCAATTGGATAATTTTTTAGAGTGGTATTATTAATCCGCATTGATGTTGGCCAAGCTTTCCCCGGGTAAGCTCTTTAGTATTGTTATATGTAAATGGTTTTCTTGGTTTGGTTACAAAAAAATCCCACTGATATGAGCTCTAAAGGTAATTATTCTCACTTTAGGGCCCCAGAGCTCCACTGATTCCATCTGCATGCATCTGTCTCATCCCCACCAAAACACATTAGTCCCCTATGCTGTGCCCTGCTGACTTTTTATTTATTGCTGTTATTTCTAAAGGGTCTGCTAGCACACATGTGTGACAATAGCTAAATGCTTTTCATTTCTGCGTTAAAACCAAGGGTTTGTTTTTTGGCTCGATAACAGAGCGCAAACAAAATGCCAGCTGCTGAATCGGGATGAGCCACCCTGACGATGGCAGTACTATAGTAAACACATTTCCAGATAGCACAAAAATAAAACACAACCAGTGGAGAATAAAACTGATTTAGGCTCCGAACATACATACAATGGCACAATTGTGGGGTATGAGTGACATTTTTGGCCCAATTGATGTACAGAAAGTGAAATGAGTTTCTTTATTCAGTCCATGTATGAAGCAGCAGGTCTAATAGCTGCTACTGTAGGCGTATTGGGAATGTACTTGGTAGATTGAGTAAGTGGAGATCCCAGTATCCCGGTGAGATGGCACAGTTTCACACCCATCTTTTACCTCACTGTATAACCTCCCAGCTTATCAGTGGTGCAGTATTCGTTCTTGCTGTGGCACAGTTTCATTTAGCTCCACCTGTGGTGTTTCCTGGGAGTATTTCTCTATTAGATCCTGCTGACAAAACCTCTTGGACTGTAGAGTATAAGAACTTTTGGGACTGGAAGAGATGGTGGTAGAGGGACAGCAACTAACACAGAGGTGGTCTGTCCCCTACAATCTTAGAATTGTTAGTACTAAAATTCCTTTTTTGTTGATTAAGGGGTATCATACATACATCAGAAAAAGTTGGGACAGTATGGAAAATGCAAATAAAATAAAAATACAGTGTTCCTTACATTTACTTTGACTTTTATTTCATTGCAGACAGTATACACCTGAGATATATGTTCTGTCCTCTCAACTTCATTCATTTATAAAAAAAAAACATCCATTTCTGCATTTCAGGCCTGCAACACATTCCAAAAAAAATGTAGAGTCTTTGATACACAAAGATGGTCAGAGGATCTTCAGTTTCTTTATTTATTGAAAATGTTTTATTGAAATATTTAAAAACAGTGTACTTTCAAGAAAGATTGGAAGGGTTTTGCATATTTCTCCCTCTACAGTGCATAATATCATTAAACCATTCAAGAAATCTGGAGGAATTTCAGTGAGTAAAGGCCAAGTGTGCAAGCAATAGCTCAACTGATAGCTGATATCAATACTCAACAATAGCTGATATAACCACAAGGGCACGGCTGCGGAAGAAGAGGATTATGGGTACTGGACCGGTCTGCCTGCAGTCCTGACCTGTACCCAATAGAGAATGTGTGGAGAATTTTGAAACGAAAAATGCGACAATGACGACCCCGTACTGTTGCACATCTTAAGACGTGTTTGCAGAAAGAACGGGACAAAATAAAAGCTGAAACAATTAATCACTTGGTGTCCTCGGTGCCAAAACCGAAATCATAGACATTAATAGAATTTTCACTTACATTTTATTACTATTTTAAAGTAATCATTAAAGATGATATTTGAATTATTTGAAGATATTGCAGTTCCCAGTAGTATGGTGGTACGATGCAAATGAGCTGCCATCTATGTACATATCATGTTATGTATTTATTATTGATTGGTTACTGGCTGCTAAAAGACTGCTTTACCACTTTAATATATGAGAGATTTAATAGTTGCACAAAACAAATGTTGGTTTTCTTTATTTAAACTTTCTTCAAACTTTAACATTTTGATTGATTCCCATAGTACAAAATTATCACATAAGACGAATCAGTTACGCACAGCAAAATAAACTTCTACAGCATGACACCATCTAAAGAAATAACCGTGGAAATGTTAATTGACGGTGATTTAATTGGAGTGAGTGGGTTCAAAGATGGGGTTGTTTGATTTGAATCTGATACGGGTTCTGCTGCAGTGATTTCGACACAAAGTTTTAGAACTAAAGTACGTCGAGTATCAGAAAGTAATCTGAGAAATGTTTTTAATCTTCAAATGCATTAAAAATAGATACACAACTTCACGGAGGAATAAAAGAAACTGCTGCCAAGCTTCCTTGTTAACTGATTGTCTTCATAAGATTTAGATCTCAGTCAGTAACCTGAGGGCTCTCAGTATGGCTCTTAAATTTGGGTCTGACTGTGATTCATGGGTAAAAGTCTATCGCAGCGAGGTCAGACACTAATTGTTTTTATTAAGGTGGCTCCTCTGGCTTGAAAGGTACTATAGGCTGCACGACTGCATGTTACTGAAGGTGTGCAACGTGCAGAACAGATGTGCATGTCAGCTGCATTATTGTCCCTATAGATGTATTATGTTGTTGATTCATGAGAGTGATGGCGCATTGGTTAGGATACTGGACTCACTCTTTCACTCTTTATGTAAGATGAGAACTTAATAAAAACCCCAATTGTCGTTTTCTCTCAACGACAATTCTCCCACAAAGTTTGGCACAAATGATGAGCTACACTGCATCTTTCCTTAAAACTGAACCTTCAGTAGACTCTCCTACACAAACACACACACAGTTGGAAGCTACTGTAACTGGTAACTGGCACACCCAGAACTCCACACAGTAAGGGAAATGAACCCAGGCCCTTCTTGCTATGAGGTAACAGCGCTTACCAATAACTAACCACAGTGTGCTTCTTCTCAGATTTCTCTCCACTGCTGACTGTGGAGCTTCGCCCCCTCCGACACGTGTGCAGAACCGACTGCATCTTTTCCCCTGCACAAGGCGAGTTCATACGCGGATCAGCCTTGTGCACGGAGAGCCACACCCTGATCAGCATTATTCCCTAACTCTGCACAGGTGCCATCAATCAGCCAGCAGAGGTCGTAATTGCACCAGTTATGAAGAACCCTGGTCCGCCTCATCCCACCCTGTGAACAACAGCCAATCATTGTTCATGTAGCCGCCCAGTGCAGCCCAGCCGGATGGCAGAGCTGAGATTCGATACGATGTATTTGAGATCCCAGCTCTGGTGTGCTAGCGTGTGTTATCGCTGCGCCACCTGAGCGGCTCCACAGTGTGCTTTTGTTTTTTATTTATAATTGTATTTTATTTCATTCTTATTTTTTTACCACTTTTTCATGGTCCCTTAGAAACAGTAGGCGCAAGGCAAGAACACACCTTGAAATATGGTGCCAATCAATGATTCACTGAAATTAAGTCTTTCGAACTACAGTAAGTCATGTAAACACTTTACCCCAGCAGCTGCAGTGAAGAATGAGTCATAAATTGAGTCAAAATGAAAATGAATGTTTTAGCACAGCAACAATGCGCCAGTGGTACCACTCCACTGATTTTACTCTTAAAAAAGCAGACTTAAGTAGCCCAGGATATTCTGCTAGCACACCAGCGCCGAGATTCTGAACTCCTTGGTTCGAAAGTCTGCGTTGCCGGCAGTCGGTTGGGCGCCATCTAGCGGGCATAACTGGCAGTGCCTGCAGCAGACACGGTTCTGACTTTGAAATTGACATTGAAATTGACTACACTAGATTGGGAGAAAATGGCAGAATATGCATAAATAAAATAGAAAATAGGCGAGAAAAAAGCAGCCTTAAAGCTTTTAACAACAGTAGATACTTCAGTCACACACTCCCTTGAAAGCACTATGCATAAATGAGAAAATTAATTAAAAATTGGATGAGATTACCAAGTGTGTTTGGCTATTAAAATAATAGGACAATTATCAATAGCAAGATTTATTGCCCTTCACAAGAAGATGAATTCATTTATTTGTGCATTTTTTGTTTTATAGCTCTGTTCTTGTTTTTCTTTTTCTGTTTGTGTTTGTCTAGAGCAATTATTTTTGATACCCGGGAGGGATTAGCGGAGTGGCAGTAATGTATCGATTTCTTTTAAGTCTTTCATCTGTGGCTCGGTGTTGTTTTTGGTGCCTGTGTGTTGCAAATGAATGGGTCTAATTTGCGTACTGCTTTAGTTTTGCTGTCAGTTTCAGTCTCTCTTTTTTTCTCACTCTTCCCTCCCTGTTGTGATCAGTGTCTAATATTTGAGTGCTTTATAGTTCCACTAAGGTTTTGTGTTTTTAATATGACTGTAGTGTTTTTTTCTGTAGCATAGATGTATGCCTTTGAAGCGCTATTCAGACTGGATGATTTTAGATAAAAAGGTGGGTTGAATAGGCGCCGTTTTTGGCCTTGTTCACATAATTAAGTCTGTTTTTAAAAGAAAAAAGACTTACCCAATCTGTAAAAGCTAAGCAAATAAAGCAATGATAATTCTGTGCAGTATGTGTCTACTGGGTGTCTTAGTAAAAGTCCTAAAGGTTTTAAACTTAATTATATTTGTTAGAAAATAATCAGGTGCAGTACAAAGGCTGTCACGTATCTTCAAGTTGATTGGACTCTTAAGAAATGCTGTCAACCGCCTTCAGCTTTTATAGATGCCTGGATACTGGGGATCCTGAGGATCCGGGTTTAATTTTTGCCTCCGGTCACTGTCTGTTTGGGGTTTGGCACGTTTTCTTTATGTCCACCTGGCGTTCCACAGAGAACTCCAGTTTCCTCCTGTTTTTCAAAAACATGCAGAAAATGATGAGATTAATTTGCCCCTAGCTGTGAGTGAACGGGTGAATGTGTGTGGTGCATTGTAATGGACTGTCATGTGGTCCGGGTTGTATTCCTTCCTAAAGTGACTCTAAGTTCTAAATCTTAAATAAACAAAAATATCAACATTAACAATCTAGATGAGACTCTTAAAACACATCTTTTTGGATCATTTGAACATAAAAACGTTTAGTTACTGTAAAAAACGATAAACAATTTATGCCCCAATCTATTTGTTTATTTTATATGCTTACATATTATTATTATTATTATTATTATTATTATTATTATTATTATTATTATGCTGTCATTTTAATTTTATTATTTTTTAAATTATTATTATTATGCTGTTGTCATCATTTTATTATTATTATTATTATTTTATAATAATAACGGTAATAAAAAATAATAAAGTAATAATTATTATTATTGTTATTGTTGTTGCTTTTGTTGTTTTGTAATTAATGTTTTTCTTATTATCATTATAATCTTATTTTGTAATGTAACAGCAATAATAATAATAATAATAAAAATGATTATTATTATTATTATTATATTATTGTTCTTGTTGCCTTATTATTATTATTATTATGATGATGATTATTATCACTATGATTATTATTATGATTATGATTATTATTATTATTATTATACTTGCTCAATCATTTGCTAATAAGTGTAGAAAATAAATTATATATATTTTTATTTATACTATTTTTGATTCGTTTTTGATTTGATTTGATTAGATTTTTTATTTTTATTTTATTTTATTTTGTGAAGCATGAATCAATGAATCAGGTCCATAAATGCATGGTTTTGAGGAATTTGATGCAGAGAAAAGCCAGTGGCCTGCAGAGCCCTGACCTCAACCCCAATAAACACTCCTGAGATGGATAGGATTATTGATTGAGTTTGGGGGAAGACCCTTTCCAGTTCAAGTCTGACTGTCCTCCGTCCACAAAGTGAGGTTTGTAACAGCGTGATTTTATGAGTTTGGTGTGGTGGAACTTCAGTGGCCTGTACAGCACCCTGACCTCAACCCTGTTTATGAGTTCTAGCTCAGCGGTTAAAGTACCGGACTAGTAATTGGAAAGTCTCTGGTTTGACCCCCATCACTGCTAGGTTGCCACTGTTGGGCCCTTGAGGAAAACCCTTAACCCAGTAGCTTGGATTGGATTTGGTCACAATTGTAAGTCACTTTGGGTTTGAGATGATTTGTAACATCAGAAGTTCTCACAAAGGCTCTAAATAGGCACAACATTTTATAAACCTCCAAGAGAAAATGAGCTGCAAAGCTCAGAGTCAAATTTCTATTTATGCCCAAGGTTCAGGAATGACATGAATGTCCAACACGCTCATGAACCGGTGTTTACAATTTTTGATTATACAGGGTCTGTCTGAAAACCTAGTGAGCTGCCTTGCTGCCTACTTAGGCAGCTGCCTAAGTAAAGAGGATTCTAATAAGACATCAAACTTATAGGGCAGATTATTTAGACACACTACTTAGACAGTGCAGTTTTCGCTTGCTAAGCTAACACAGTTAGTCTCAGGTTATTTAAACCAACGGGCTGAGGTGGCACAACCTGCTAGCATTTCAGCTAACATCTCCCTCTGTGTACCAAAAACGGTTAAATTATCATTCTTGTGCACCTTTATACAAATTAAAAATCAATGAGAATTTATTTACATTTGAAAAGAACTCGTTCATCGTTCTGCATTCCTCCGCCGTATTTGTCATTTTTTGTGAGAAACTTGGTGCCACACTGAATGCTGAGATTGCCTTCAGCACTATGCTCCCTAATCATTCAGTCAGTTTATAGCTTTGAATTAAGGCACCTCAGTAGGCAGCATTTTAAGGCATCTAAGAATTCAGACAGGCTTCTTCTTAGAAGTGAGTAGGATGACATAAAATGCGTCTATGTAGAGAGATCAGTAGGTTTTAAGTCAGACCCCTTTCTTGAAATGAATGCAAAACATTTTATTACCCTGAAGAAATGCTGTAATTTTTTCAGAATAATTTTTTGTAGTGTGGTTCTCATGCTTCCCTGTTTTAATTATTATTGATTATTGCCTGGACTCTGGGTTTGGCTTGGAATTTTAATAATTAAAATGCAGACTGAATTAGCATCTCCTGTCCAGTACGTTACGTTTCAACAAGGTTTTTTTTGTATAAAAAATCTGCAGAGCTCGGCTCAGCAGACACGTTTGCATCCGAATGGAAAATCGCTTAATGGATTTTAATTAAGTCCCAAAGGTGCTGTTCTTTCCTCTGAAGTTGTACTTTGAAAATGGGTGTGGAAGAGAGTTCATAAGGGGTAAAGGGGCAAGCATGCAAATGATATAGAATGCAAAAGAAATTCATTTAGTTTTACTGTTTTAAAGCTTTTTTGGTTTCTCAGGGTTAACTTGGTGATGGATATAGGAACTTTACCGGGTACATTAACCTTCTACAGCTACTGAAGTTACAGCACCGACTGCATTAATCAGGGTGATGTGAGAAAACATATGCATATATATGCAAATGCGGCTTTGTTAGGAGGAATAAGCGTTTAGTCTGTCAGCGGTAAGGTCAACCAAGGTCATAACTGCAAGTGTATAATTGTGTTTATTTGTATAAATGTGTCACACCTACAGAGCATCCCCAGTGCTCAACCTCAACATATTATTAAATGTTCTTACCTATTATGACCCTGATGACTTTCTGCGTTGGTTATACAGGTACCAGCTGCTTATTAACTGCAGCCTGTATTTAAGCTCGCTGTTAAAATAACCACAAACATGTAATTTTAAAAACATTAGAAATAAAATGTATTTACTTGGATGTTTTAATGCGTAAGGACTTTAATAGGCTAGGAACATTCAGACAATTGTAACCTTCGTTAGGAATGGCAGTATTAATTGGATTGGTCACTTTATTATCAATCCTTCTCTCCATTACCTTGGTTAGGTTATTATCTTTGCATTTGTATGCTACAACAAACAACATTGGGAAAATACAACCCATTAAACCAATAATAATATTTTTTTTATTATTGCTGTTATTATTATTACTATATAATAATTATTATTATTATTAGTATTATTATTATTTTGATTATTATTGCTGTTATTATTATTACTATAATATAATTATAAGTTGTGTTAGCAACAAACTATTTGAAATAGTACAACACACATGAATGGCAGGCAGTTACTTAGTCTTTATAAAATAGTCTTTATTTACTTATTTATCATTTTTTTACTAGTCGCTTGATCAGTGGCAGAGTGGGTCTGATGCCACCTCAATTCCACCAAGGTAGGAATACATCCTGGTTAGGGCACCACAGGGCAAGACACTTATTTTCCTGATTCATTCATGTTTAGGGGGGATATAGTGCACCAAATACACCCATTCACATGTTTTGTGGAGATAAGAAGAAACCAGAGAACCTGGAGGAATCTACCAGACAGGGACCTCAAGCAAGGATTAAACCCAGGACATTAAGAAACTTGTTGCTGTGCAACACCTACATGACGCTTCACCATGCTGCCCAGTTTGGAAAATATTTACTAAAATAGTAAAGCATATGTTTAGAAATACTGTATGCTAATTTTGGGTAAAGTATACAGGGTATACAATAACAGACTGTAGCTATATGTTGCCCTAAACACTGTCACCCCCCCGTACCCCAGTCGAAGGGTCCATAAAAGGACCCCTACTGACCAGCTTTTTTTAGCACCAGAAATCACAATACATGGTAGTATGTGTTGCACTTGAGTGTATCAGGTGCAATAGTGTTGTTGGGAATTTTAAACACTTCAGTGTTCCAACCAAAATACAAAGTTAAGTGTCATGTGATCAGAAAGTCTTTACTAATAAAAAAAAAGTATGTGTTTCTGAAAATAAGGCCACTAAATGTAAACAATACTTAAAAGTCCGAACAAATCACAAATTTAAGGATGGTTAAAGTACATCTGTCTATGTGTGTGTCTGTATGCCTGCAGTCCTAAGAATGGTCCACCACTCAAGCATCATCCGGTCAGTGGGGTCATATATGGGTCCGTTTTAATTGTTACATGAATTGTCCAGAGCAACAGTTCTTTTATTTAGTAGGTGTAGCTTAAAAGTACAAGTGCTCGTCTGGAACAGAACCCCATTGTAAGCTGAAAATATTATAAATCAGAAACACCACTATGGTAGCTGAACGTAAGCCTAGCCTACCTAAAGCTACTGAGATACTCAGAGGTTTTTGGAAGAAATACTAAATGCGATTAATAACAACATAGACTCCAAAGAGATTTGTTTCTTCTATATACGGGTCGCTATAACCACAATGATGCTAACCGTGCTGATCACTAGCAAGACTGAAGCTTTCACCGTAACCGACAGATTGTAACTAGAGGAGCGTCTGTATATACACACACACTCTGAGCACATGTAAACCTACCTGGTATGTACATTAATTCATTATTTTTAATGGTACACTTTGGTCTGTACTGGTGTTGCTAACATTTTTCGGGCACAGCAGCATTACAGAGAGCCGCTGATCTGCTTTGCTCTGCAGGGGACTTCACTTATCACATCCAGGCCTTCACTCATGCTCTTACCCATCCGTAGAGCCTCACAGTGGGCAAATTCTTATTGTCACAACCTTCTATCCTATATTTTCCCTTCCTCCATTCCAGCACTTGCAAAGCCCTAATCTCCCATCAAGGCTCCATGCCAGAATTTTTGTCTTTAATCAATTATTGATGTAAGAAATAAAGCTCTTTTTGGAAAGTGCTTTGTAGTTTAACAGATTAACAGATTGGCCTGTCTGATGGGGCTTGTGTTTGCAGTCATGCTGAAAATTGAACTTTTTGAGGAGGAGAAAAAATGTCGGGGTGAAGAAAATACAGCTGATTGTCCCTCGTTCAGGGTTTTACACACAAAAGACTTACTTATTTTAAAAGTCTGTACTATGCTGTTGCTCTGACCTTTTTCTGTATATATTGGTTATTTACCTCTATAAGTGCATACAATCCGTAAAAATGGGGCAGCAGAGTGGCTGTGCAGGTAGGTAGTACATCTCCAGGGTCCAGAGGTCTACCCAAGGTTCAGGGTTCGATCCCCCAAATCCATGTCTTAGACCACTTTTTATTTCTGTTAGTTAAAACATAGTGGATAAATTCAGGTATGCTGATGACATGAGCTACAGGTGATTGACAAGTATATGGAAAAACAAGTTCTCAAGATATTGAGGAAAACCTTGGTCTGGCAACATATCTCCAGTCACACATGGATGTTTAGGGCTGTACGCTGAAGAAAGAGAAAGAAGAACACATTTAAGCTTTTGAAAAAAAAGTGCATGGAGGAAAAAGAGTAGGTTTAGAAGATAGTCAGAACAGAAAAGGTGCAACTGAACAATGTTAAGTGCTAGAAGTTATGTTATTTTGGGAGTGTGATGAGCCACCCACCTGACAACATTTAAGACTGTGTTACATCACACGACAGGAGACAGAGGGCATTGGAAAAGCAGACCCCGGTTGGTATAGCCAACCTTAAAACAGCGATGATGGCATGAGTATGTTATGAGCTTGGGAGTAATTTGGAAAACCATCGTCAATGGTAAATTGAAATCTTAAATTTCAAAAAACACAGTAAGATATTTGCATTTGACAGTTATCAGACAGTAAGTTTGCAATATTCATACGGTGGTACCTTAAAACTCGACGTCAGTTGGTTCTGGGAGTGGCGTTGAGTTTAAAAGGCGTTGAGTTTCAAGGTATTTTTCCCATAAGGATGTATGGAAAACCTGTTAATGTGTTCCATGGTCCCGTGGGTCTGCATATATTTTAGGCTTATGTAAAATAATGGGGTTGTTTTGGCAAATTCGTCTTATATTCGCACTTTGATGACGTTTTACCGCACCGCTCAAGCCAAGCGCTGAACAAAGCGACTGTTCACTGTTAATATGAAATTAATGAAATATATATTTTTTGAACACATCAACTTCAGGGGTACAAATTTCTCCATGAAGTGTGTCAAGTTTCAAAGATTTTACGAGAATTTTACGAGTTTTAATGTTTAGGGGATGAGTTACAAGGTACCACTGTACTTTTTTGATCAGCTAAAGTTTCCTACCTTTTCAATTCAGTATGCACTTTGAGTAGTAATCCCAAAGCCTTTGAGCTTTGGCAGGCATCTTTAGTATGCAGACACAGAATAGGAGCTTCATTATTCAGACAATGCTCAGGAGTTTTCAAACAGAGAATGATGGTGCAGGTGTATCCGAGAGCCACGAACACCATTTGAAACCTGAATTTAATAAGCTTTTGCTCTGCCTGTAAATTGTCCTACATTTTTGAGGCAGTCAGCAAGAACAACGACTCTTTAGACTCTTTCAGTGACACAGTTACCTTGATGAAGCTGACAAACATGGCATCAGGAATGAACTTCTGCCATGTTCACCATCTGTGTCTCCATCAGAACAGCTTTCGGTGTGATTATATTGCTTTTAGCTGTTTTACTCTGAGCATAGATTTTTTTTTTAAGCAAAACAAATTGCCGCCTTCTGAAGCTGAAATAAATAGCTATGCAGGCGGATGCTGCTTTACACTTGCGTGGTGTCTGGTAAATAAAATAAAAGAACATTTTCACACATTTGTGTACTTGTGTATTGAATATTTGAAAGAGAAATATTTTAAAATGCTCAGCAAGGTATAAAGTGTTTTATTTTATTAAGACATGGGGTCTGTCTAAAAACCTAGTGAGTTCTATATGGACGCATTTTACGTCATCCTACTTGCTTCCAAAAAGAAGGCTTTCTGAATTCTTAGATGCCCTAAAATGTTGCCTACTAAGATGCCTTATTCTGAGCAATATTCTGACCAAATAATGAGGGGAGCTCTGTGTGCTTCCTCACCTGTGAAGGGTAGGATGAAAACAGAGCAGCGAGCAGATTTATCTTCAAATCCAGGTAATTATTATCATTTTTACATTTTTATAAAGGTGTGCAAGTGTATATGTACTGTATATGTGTGTTTGTTTTTTAATATCATTTTTATTTTATTTTCATTGTTTTATCACCGCTTTCTCCCAGTCAGGGTAACGGTGGGTCTGATTTTCCTGGAATCACTATATATATGACAAATAAATGCATTCTAGGCATTCTATTAACAACCCTAGGCCCATTAAAGTCTCCAGGATGTGCTAAAGAACATGTTATGAAGTTATTCAACTCTTGCCGCCAATACAGCATCTCAGCATCTGACATCAATCAACCAGTCTTGTTTGTAGTACTTATATTAAATATGTAAGAACATAAAAAGCATATATAAATATTTGCAATGTGCAGAATGTGTGTGGGTGTCAGAAATGCCGCTGCTTCATCACAGCCACAATGGTTAAGGACGTTTGCAGCCATCATTCACAGAACGATGCAAGGAAAAACACGATTTGAACTTCTTTATTATCACGAATTTGATTATGCAGAAGGTTAAGCTGTCATCCGTGAATGTATATGCTGCCTGCACACCTATTATGATAGACCAATTGTACATGTTTAAATGTAGTTTTTAGTTTTAGACTGGCACAGAAAAAGCAAACATAAAAAAAGACATCACTTTTTATTTATTATTTATTATAATCACTTTTTATTTTATTTATTTATTATTTATTTATTTATTTATTGTTTTTCTGACTAACCCAATAATGTATTAGCTTTAAATATGACTTCACCCTTTCATCCACAATTTTCTGAAACAGACTTTGAATTCACCTTATTAATACTAAGTTGTTCAGGTCAAAACACCCCCAAAATACAACATTTATTAATTCATTGTCTGTTTTACCACAGCTTTATCTTGGTCAGGGTTGTGCTGGGTCTGATTTATTGGGCAAATGGCAAGAAACACTCCGGAGAGGTCACCAGTCCATCACAGGGTAGACACACACAAACTGCAGCACCGTTCCACCATGAATTAATGGTCATCCAAGTTTGTTCCTTCGTTCCTTCCTTCCATCCATCTTTCCATCCATCCATCCATCCATCCATCCATCACCAATAATTCTTCTGATTAGTAATGGTTTCACTTCCCAGTCTTGTTTCACATACATCTATTGCTTACTGATGTATAAACATAATGATACAAAACAAATGACATGACTTTTGTTTCATCAGCTTTGTGTTAACAGTTTTTGGCATGAATTGGTGTAATGAGTTTAGTGTTGGGAACTCCAATTGTCCGCACGGACCTCAACCATTAAATTCACTGGAATGAACTGGTGGAGTGATTTGAAACCAGGCCTGTCCGTCCATCATTGGTGCCAAACCTAATGATGGAATTTCTCACAGACGTTTTAGAAAGCCTTCCCAGAAGAGGGAAGGCTGTTATAGCCACAAACAAAATATTGGAAGAAGATGACTATTAAACTCCTGGTCAAGTTCCAACCTATTTTTTTGGCCATTTAGTGTTAGTATGTGCAACAATTTATCCCTGATGTGATGAACATTTTGGAATTCGTGCCAATGCCACTTGGAGAAGACGTGAATAATGATGGAGCTTTCGCCATGGTCTGATGTACAGTAATGGTGCTGAAGGCATACACTAGGCATTACAAATGCATTTTGGAATTATTTTAAGCAGCTGAGTGCAGTGGAGCGTGTAATGCAAGTAATCCATAACCGCTAAATGAGAGAGGGGATAATGAAGCTGTATTATCTGATTCATCATCTTGTACAATTTACAGTAGCAGTAATACATCTGATAAATAGGTACGAACGTATGTTTAATGATGGGGTGTTGAGATAAAGGTTTCACAGCTATTTAATTATATAGGCATCTTGATTGGCCTTTCTTTCTTGTACTTCGTCTACACATCAAATACTAGAGATATACATCCTAAGATGGGTCCTCCTTCTTATATTTAAACCTAAAAAATACAGTATTTGATGAATTGTCTTTCTTTCCTCAGCACTATGTTGTTGTGAACTCGCATTAATATAGTAGTGAGACCAGGTGTTGAACATATTCACTGATGAGCGCAGTGGCCTGTGGGAAACGTGGTGCAATTATATGTTTATCTTTGATTACTGCTTCTGTTTTTGCTGACTCAGACTCAACATGTCTTTCATTTTGCCCTTTAAACGTTTCTTCCTAGATGAAAGATTACAACCACCCAATTTAACCTTTAAAATACACTCGTCTCAACTACCATTAGTTCGTTGATAATCACCTTCACTTGACAGAACATTGCAGTGTGATCTGTGAGACTGTCAAAGATCAAATTATTCAGAATAACGTTTTGATAATCTCAGATCATTTCAATCTGAAAGGAAATCTCACCTTGTCAGTGTTATACTACTGCAGATGATACAAAATCTTACAGCGACTCATCTTCAGTCAACCAATAATTCATAAGCTACTGGTATCTGATACAGCTTAACTTTAAATCCTCTGTGATGCCTATAAAGTAACCATTGGTAGAATGCCAAACAACATAGAATGACCTGAACTCCATGCCTCTCTGTATAGTCTAAAAATGAATGCCACTTTTTAGTTAGAGTTTGCAAGAGTTCTGTAACACTAATTCACTAATGAGAAGTTCTGGGGGTCTGACTGTGAAGTAGATATCCTCCTCTTTCCTTCCTGAAAGAACTGGAAAAGTTCATTTTGAGGAATGGTCCAGCATCACACCCCAATCCATTTAGGACTCTAACTTGAGCATTACAGGAACTTCCCTTGGGGTGTCCAAATCTTTCCTCTTAATATAATTCTAACAAGATGTTGTTTTAAAGATAAAAAGTAAAAACTAGTACACCTTTAGGATCTATGCTTGGTCCTTTCCTGTTGTTGCTATAAGGGTGTGTCAATTTGATATTAATGTTCATGGTTTTGTTAATGTTTCTCCAACAAACTTGTTATCTGGCGTCCATATACTTTAAATATAGTGTTTCTCTGAACATTTTGCTGTACTTTTTGCTCAACTCTGACTGTTACACCAATCCCTTATAGCCCTTCCCTCTCCAGAACCTCCCTTTCACTTTTCTCCCATCAATTACTCTTCCACTTACCTTTTTTTCCTCGTTTCACCAGGCAAATTGTATTTGATTCACCTCTGTGCTATTCTCTGTACCCATCTACCTGTGCTTTAAAGCATTAACATCCTAAGCGACGGAGGTGGAATAGTGAAGTTAATGGAACAGGGCTGGTAATTGGGCAATTAGGAGCTAGTGGTTAGTAAGGAGAACGAGGTGTGCCTCAGGAGCGGCATTTTTTGTGCCTCCCTCTAGCGCTGCCTAAGGCGCTCCCACTTGATCTCCCATTACTCTTTTTATTCCTGTTCTTTCCACTTTCATGACTATTTCCTATCCTCCTTCATTTCTTTCTTGCTTCCTCATCATTACCTTTCTTTACTTGCCCCGAAGCATGCTGGTTGTAATGAAAGCAGCCATTTGAGCTGTCTCTCCCCTAATGTTAAAATTGGTGCAATTTCTGCCCATTTGTCCATGTGATTAATCAATAAGCCTGTGTGCGGCACAGAGAGCTGCAGAATTGCTTATTTTTATTCTACCATATTTTTAGAGGTATATGCTGCCAACATTATGTTTCCTATACTGAGGGTATTCGCCAGAATAGTCATGCTTGCTGTTTTAGCCAAAGAGTTTAATTTGTGTCTAATTAGACCTGATAACCTGTATCCTCATGTTGTCAGTCATTTACATGTCCCTGTTGGACCCCTGAGCGAGGTTCTTAACCCTCAACTGCTTGCATTGTATTCAGTCACAACTGTAAGTCACTTTGGACAAAAGCATCTGCTAAATGCAATAAATGTAAAAGCAAATGTGAACTTCTGAGCAGTGGCAGCTAAGTGGTTAAGGTACTGGATTAGAAATTAGAAAGTCGTTGATTCAACCCCCACCACCCCAAGTTGCCCCTGTTGGGCCTCTGAGCAAGGCTCTTAATCCTTTTATATGCTTGCATTGTAATAAGCAACTGTACCTAAATGTCATAAATTGAAATGTAATAGTTTACATGATATTGTAGCAGGGCTTATATGTTAATAAAATGACTTTCTTGCAGTTTGTTAATAAAAAGAGCATAATGTGTGTCATCTGTTTGCTGTGAAGTAATATATTCTTAAAGTAATAAAACATAACAATAAAGCATTGGAAACATGTAACCATGGTAACAACATTGCATTTCCAATGGTTTTTTTCACTAGAATTGTTTGTTTTCATCTACAAACAAACTTTTTAACTAAATGACTAAATGGAATTCCCCATAGACACTCTCCAAAATCTTGTAGAAAGCCTTTCCAGAAGAGGGGAGCCTGTTAAAGCCACAAAAATGCAGCATCTGCATATTAATTTTAATGGTTTCACGGTTTTCGTATGGGACGTCTTGCACTGTTTTATACATTAGATCAGCTCTCCCCAACCTTTTTTGCACCACGGACCGGTTTCATATAAGATCAAATTTCATGGACCGGCGGGAGCAGAAGGATTTAAAATAGAATAACTGTACTACTCACAAAGGAGCTTTTTTCGCTGCAACGAGACTCTGCTTCCACCTGTGGGTAATATGAGATGATAAACACTGATGTAGCAATCTCTAATTATTAATTATTTTTGTGCTGCCCGGTAATAAATGACCCACGGACCGGTACCAGTCCGCGGCCCGGTGGTTGGGGACCACTGCATTAGATGACATTATGTGACCCAACAACACATACAAGTTATTTTTATTCTATAATTCTACACCACCTTCTTCATAATAGTCATCCGGGACTCAGAACAGACTTTACAGGATACATAACTAAACTAATCATCTACATTATTAACAATGCCTTTCCTTAAGTGAGTTCTCTGTTTGTATCCTTTTTTTCTATTTTATTTATGCATTTTCTCCCAATTTAGTGTAGTCAATTTGTCTTCCGCTGCTGGGGGATACCTGATTGCATTCGAGGTGGGTATATTGCTGCTCGCGCCTCCTCCGACCCACGTGCAGCCCTTAGCGGAACCCCTTTTCACCCATGCATTCTGCACAGGAGCCTCTCTATCTGCCAATCAGGGTCCTTACACAGAGTTTGAAGACCCCACCCACATAGTCCGGTCATCCCGCCCTAGCAACAACATGTCTGCTGCAGGCACCTTAAATTATGCCCGCCAGATGGTTGCCCAGCCAACCTGTGCCCAGCAAATCTCGGCGCCGTTATTATACTTTTTAATATGCTTGCAGCGTTTGATACAGTTAATTGATTATGTACTGTCACGTGATCCCATAAGGGTGTGTACAGTGAAATGTAAAAAGGAAAATAGCTTGTATGAATGCAGCCCGTTCCACAACAGTTAAAAAGGGCTATGAGAAAACCAGCCACGGCTTTTCCTATTACAGGTCATACAATGTAATTAAGAAGATTAACCTGAGCTCACAGATGCCTAAGATTTACCAATGTCTTTTGGACTCAAAACTCATTATCATGTGTCATTCACACACAGGTTTCCCATACTGGTATATCCGTTTGCACCCTTCCACACATGAACAACCCGGTACACACGATCCTACAGATAAATAGATACGTAAAGTAGATCTGGTGGAATTTAAATTTAAAGCACAAACATCTTTATTCCGCCTAATGATCCGATTTCAAAATGATTCACTGCTGATTTACTCATAAATTATTCCACATTGTGACTCATTACTTGGCTACTGACAGCACATTCATTTCGCAAACAATTAAACTTGCTTTTTACCTTTTTCATGAAAGTTTTGAACAACAAGACGGGGTAAGTTCATGTACTAAATTAATTGTATAGTTTTTAATTCCATTTGATATGTTTTATTCATTAACTCTTTATTAAATTAAAAACACACTAGATGAATATGAAATACAACCATTACATAACATATAAATTAACATATGCACCTTTCTGCTAGTGTATATGTAGCTTAACAGCTATAATTAAATTGTTCTCTTTCTTTTCTCCTAATCATCTGTCTGTCTTTCCTCTGTTGTGTCTTTTTTCCCTTAATTCTGTTACCTATTGCCCTTTTCCCATCAGCCCCTTTCTGGTTTGCATTCACCACTGGACTGTTGGAGTGTGACACAGAGCAGTCAGACCTGCCTGTTCCAAAAGATTAAAATGTCTCATGAACCAAATCAATAACCCTGATTAAGGACAGAAGAGAGGAGAAGGGACATGAAAAGGTCCCGATTTTATGATGAAACCTCACTAAAATCTAATGAAATCATTAGAAGTCATCCATAACGTTAGAAGACATCCATAACGTGCGCACCTGTGTCATTTCCGCGGGCTTATTCATTTCTCTAAATAAAAATCAATACACTGATTAACCTTTGCGGATTGATCTCTGTTTGGGAGGGAAGAATTCAGCTGGGTTAGATATAGCAACAGGTACAACTGGGCAACCAAGGAATTAGGGATTATAGAGATGACATATATATATATATATATATATATATATATATATATATATATATATATATATATTGCGGCCAATACAGCATCAATTCGTCTTGGAAATGACATATACAAGTCCTGCACAGTGGTCAGAGGGATTTTAAGCCATTCTTCTTGCAGGATAGTGGCCAGGTCACTACGTGATGCTGGTGGAGGAAAATGTTTCCTGACTCGCTTCTCCAAAACACCCCAAAGTGGCTCAATAATATTTAGATCTGGTGACTGTGCAGGCCATGGGAGATGTTCAACTTCACTTTCATGTTCATCAAACCAATCTTTCACCAGTCTTGCTGTGTGTATTGGTGCATTGTCATCCTGATACACGGCACCGCCTTCAGGATACAATGTTTGAACCATTGGATGCACATGGTCCTCCAGAATGGTTCGGTAGTCCTTGGCAGTGACGCGCCCATCTAGCACAAGTATTGGGCCAAGGGAATGCCATGATATGGCAGCCCAAACCATCACTGATCCACCCCCATGCTTCACTCTGGGCATGCAACAGTCTGGGTGGTACGCTTCTTTGGGGCTTCTCCACACCGTAACTCTCCCGGATGTGGGGAAAACAGTAAAGGTGGACTCATCAGAGAACAATACATGTTTCACATTGTCCACAGCCCAAGATTTGCGCTCCTTGCACCATTGAAACCGACGTTTGGCATTGGCACGAGTGACCAAAGGTTTGGCTATAGCAGCCCGGCCGTGTATATTGACCCTGTGGAGCTCCCGACGGACAGTTCTGGTGGAAACAGGAGAGTTGAGGTGCACATTTAATTCTGCCGTGATTTGGGCAGCCGTGGTTTTATGTTTTTTGGATACAATCCGGGTTAGCACCCGAACATCCCTTTCAGACAGCTTCCTCTTGCGTCCACAGTTAATCCTGTTGGATGTGGTTTGTCCTTCTTGGTGGTATGCTGACATTACCCTGGATACCGTGGCTCTTGATACATCACAAAGACTTGCTGTCTTGGTCACAGATGCGCCAGCAAGACGTGCACCAACAATTTGTCCTCTTTTGAACTCTGGTATGTCACCCATAATGTTGTGTGCATTGCAATATTTTGAGCAAAACTGTGCTCTTACCCTGCTAATTGAACCTTCACACTCTGCTCTTACTGGTGCAATGTGCAATTAATGAAGATTGGCCACCAGACTGGTCCAATTTAGCCATGAAACCTCCCACACTAAAATGACAGGTGTTTCAGTTTCATTGTCCAACCCCTGTATATAACACTGTGCCACCCCACAATGGGACTAAATATCCAGCTAAATTCATCATTTTTATGTATTTTAAATTTTTTTCTCTGATAGCCTGCTTCGACCAAAAGAACTCTGGTTCTTGAACTATTTCTGTTCAGGCTTCTTAGAACCTTTTTAGAACCTTTTCCATCAGTTTTTGGGAGACAAGGTTGTGTCATCAACATTGGGTGTTGCACAACAGAAGTAAATAGTACTAACATGATGGCGAAGCATGTAGACTAGCTGCAAGCATTTGTGCTGTTGATACAGATGCAAAAAGCATCAATTTGTGTTAATATTTATTTGCAGATGTTTAGTATACAGGAGTGAAAAGAAAACTAGCAGCCATATAATTGGTGTTTAGTTTGTCAGTATTTGTATATGCACACAAAATTGGACATTGGCAAGCTCTATAAAGACATGAAAAAAATCTTGGTTTAAATAAACTCCAGTGGCCTGTACAGAACCCTGACCTCAGCCCCACTGAACAGCTCTGGAATAAAGTCTGTAAGATTCCTGCTGAGGCTGGAATACATTGTTAAGCTTCTTCACTTTCTGGAACACCGGTCTCCTGTTGCCTTTCTTTGCTTTTTCCTTCAGCTCACTGCATAATGAATTCAATGGCTTGTTTATCTCTTCTGTGCTTCTTCTGCTCTTCACGCTGAAGTTTTCTGTGTTCATCAGAATTTTTCTTTCCTGGAAATTCAGTTCTTGCATTTGTTGCTGTTCTTTTGAACTGTTTCCTCAGCAGCTTTCAGCATGACGTTCAATATCTGTAGCCACAGTTCATCTGGTAGGTGTGGTTCCTCGGGTCTCTCTAGCTTTTCTAATCTGTTGGCAAACACCACTTGGTATTGCTGCTTGTGTTTTTCAAGGTCCGACAGCAAGGGCTTCCTGATTTGCTTGCTTTTAAGCTTCTGAGCTTCATTGGCATGCTAGCATTATTAACTGACTGTTTTGTCTTGATATCTGTTGAGTAAGTGGAACAGTGTCACAGTGATAACCAACTTAGATTCAGCGAAGAAATCCACCACTGTCTGACCCCTATTGTTTCTCGCATCAGGACCGCATCCCAAGGGTTTTACTTTCTTCTGCATCTGACTCTTGAATTGAAATTGCTGGTGATCACATTTAATCAATTCATCAATAAAGTAATTTTGATCGATCATCCAACCTATATAATTTTTCTATCCTATTTAGTCACGTCTAGGTTGACATTGCCTCCCATCTACAGAGCTTAATGAGTGTAAAATGAACTCTTTAACTCTATTATAAAAAAAATCTATCATTTATTTTTTATTTAATATTTTATTATTTTGTTTTTTATAACTTTTAATTCATTTATTTATTTACTTATTTGTATTATTTTTTATTTATTTTTATTTTATTTTATTTTATTTTATTTTTTTGGTGAGGTTGTCATACTTCCATATGATAGTTTAGGTATACCTGAAGAAATCATCCCACTTCTGTGCACCTAATAAATGAAATAAAAGCTATGTATATTTGTATTCATGTGTGCATTCACACACAGTTTTTGAAGGTCTGTGTGTGTCCGCTGTAAGTAATGCTGTAAAGCACTGGGGTTAAGCAGGCAGATGTACTCAATGTCTGTAATTACCAACAGAGGCACTAGAAAATAAATTAATGTCCTTGTTGGCCCTGCAAAACCTCTGCTTGCTACAACCATTATTTGTTTAATGCGTATTCAGGTCCTAAATTAATTAATTTACTTTAACAAATTAGGTAACATTATCTAGCACTTACACACATCAGCTTTGACTGCTTTTTCAAGATGGCTATTAAAAATTAGCATACAATATGACTTGTTGTTGCTTTCTTGTCGAGTGCTATGGTAAGGTTTTTTCAAACCAGCAATATATATATATATATATATATTTTTTTTTATGTCAGGGGGCAGAAAGACATGGAACGTAAAATTGTCCCGGTTCTGTGAAAACAGCCTCATGAGGAATTTAGTGTGCTCACTCCTGTCAGGTGGTACACTGTGATTGGGGCTTATTGGAAAACAGCATGTGCAGTAATAGAGTTAATGACACAATGCCTGCCTTGCCTGCACTATTTCTATTTCTTACATAAAGAAGTAAAAACAAAGAACTATTGTAGATACTCATATTGTAGATACCTGCCAAACGATCTTTCTCAGAGACTTTGCCTAGCTAGATTCTCCATTTGTAGATTATGGCTCTCACTGTGGTTCATCTATCTATCTATGCTACCTACCTGTCCATCCATCCATCCATCTACCTATCTATCTACCTATCTATCTACCTATCCATCCATCCATCCATCCATCCATCCATCCATCCATCCATCCATCCATCCATCTATCTATCTATCTATCTATCTATCTATCTATCTATCTATCTATCTATCTATCTATCTATCTATCTACCTACCTCTGTACCTACCTACCTACCTGTCTATCCATCCATCCGTTTATTCTAGTATCTCTGGCATCATGTGCTGCTTTTTGGAGACCTGCTATCCTGCTTCACATTGCCAGACAGATTCAATTTAAGTGATCTTTGGATTCAGTATGTCCAGCAGTAATTATGACTGGGTGTGGCTTGTGAAATTGAACTTAATTATCAATTGATTTTGGTTAACTGGTTGATTTAGTAGTGAAGGGGGTGATTACCTTTTCACATAGGGCCAGGCAGGGCTAAACTGCATTTTTATCTACAATAAATAAAATAATCAAGTAGAAACATGTTGTGTTGTCTAATCTTAAAAGTAGTTTGATGATCTAAATCATAAGTGTGACAAATATACAAAAATAGAAGAAATTGGGAAGAGGGTAAATACTTTTTCACAGCCCTGTATTTGACTCTAGTCTGTTTTATTTTAAATATACGTTATTCATTTAATATTGTGTCTGACTGTGTATTGATTCCTGTCATGCTTCGTCATGCTTTGATAATAATTGTCATATAAAACCTTAATGTCAGCAGTCAGTGTGTGCATCATGCATTTCATGATTTTAACCAGGATCTGACCAGGATCTGACCAATAGCAATGCATTTATTTAAGAATAACTAACAAATCATTTCTGTTGAACTAATATCAACGTGTTTACAGCTTAAACACAATTAAAGTGGTGAAATCTTTTAAGATATAAAAGCTTATGTGGACGTCCTATGTGGGATTTTAATGAGGGATTTTTACTCACTTTATGATCTACAATTATTAATGACCATGCAATTAAAACAAGACAAAGGAGCAGTGCTTGTATTTGCTGCCTCTGTTGTATTTGCTGTTGGAATATGGCTTCAGTTTGATCAGGAAAAACAATTAAATCTTCATTTATGGACAAAAGTATGAGTCTGTGTCATACTGGAATTTGTCCAGCTGTCCTCAAGGTACCCAACTGTGGCCTGCCTGCCATCTGCTGGAAACATAGAGAACTACTGTAAAACACTTCTGAGACATCATTACACTGCATTACTGTCTCTAATGTGATGATGGTGGTAACTGGAATTAAAACAGCATTAGTGCATGAGTAACAAATTCTACTAAGATTGTATTGTTCAAGTATCTTAGACTAGAATAATGATACAGGACTATAAAGTGAAATTCTGAGAGTTTAAGGAAGCTAACAATTTTTAAATAAATCAAGTATTATATTTTGCTTTTTGGAGCTTGGGTGGCGCCACAGTATTTTTTTACGAGGGTTTGAATCCCCCTCAGTGCAATCAATCTGTCAGGCATCTACATACAGAAATAATTGGTCATGGTTATGAGGGGGGTACTGCATATGATTAATAATAGTGTATAATTAATCATACAATAAACAGATCATATACCAGCCAAAAAATTAAAAAAGATCTACCTTATTATTAATTTTGCAGTTTATCTTTAAGGTCAGACATCTGTGCAAGCCACTAATGTTTCTTAATACCAAACTCATCAAGCAGTGTCTTTGCTTTGTTCACCTGCTGGATCAGAAAAGGCCCTAGCTTAAATGATTACCACTAAAAGCATATCATTTATTTTATGTAATTGATTTTATACAGCTGTTAGCCATGTGTGGGGCAGAAACACTTGAAGCTAACAATTAGTGGGGCTGTCCAAATACTTTTTGGATATATAGCCAACTGCACTGTGCTTTCTGTTAACAGAGCATGAAAATAAATATATGACCATGCAGTGTCTACAGACAAACAGTGGGTTGAAGTTCAGATTTTTTTTGGACAAAATTGTATTTTTTATAAAAAAAAATAATAATTGTGATAACATGAAAAAATAAGATACAAAATTTTAAAATGTAATTTTTCAAACAGTTATTAAGATTTTTTAAAAGATAAAATGCTTACTCTAAAAATAAATAAATAAATAAACTTTTAAAAAATCGCGATGAATTTGAGGGAAATGGTTTCACAGTCAGGGCAGAAACATGCAAAGACTTGATTATGGATGTTTCTCAAGCCCAGCACATTGGGCTTTGTCATCATGTCACTTTGTGTGACATATTCTTTTTGCGGTGTGTATACAATCAGTGGAGACATTTATACGTATCCCTGGCAGCAGGCAGCGACAGATATTGTTTTACTCCAGCAACAGAGAGCAAACATCATTTTCTCCTTCACACTGTTAACTGGTCAGGAGGTTCAGTCATGCCGCAGGCAGCGTTTTCCTAACAGCAAAGGAGAGGCTAGTATTTTTTACTCATTTCTACTGTACAGCAAATTCTGCTGTCTGGTTAAATACCTGTAGTGGTGGAGAATAAACATGGAGCATAGCGTGACTCTCTATACATGGTATGGCTTTCTACGAAAGTTTAGCACTGGCCTGTGTAAAGACTCAACTAACAACCTTACACATGTAGGAGGAGGCAGGTGCTAGTCTGCAGATCTTCTTGACTACTAGAATGGGGGTGGTGCTAGCGGCAGAGGAATTGTAATAGGGAATTGAGTTGAGGGGAAAAGTAAGGAAAATGCAAAAAAATTAATAATAAAATAATAATAATAATAGCAATAATAATAACAACAATGTTTATATAATATATGTTTATGTCTATATACATTTTATTTATATATATTTATATAATTATAAATTATTAAAATATTTAATAATTAAATAAATTAAATGTAAAAAATAATTAGTAATAATAACAATTATTATAGCAATTATAATAATAATAATAAATGAATAAATAAATAGCAACAAGGGAATTGTAATAGGGAGTTGAATTAGGGGAAATGTGAGGAAAAAATGCAAATAAATAAATAAATAAATAAAAAATAAAGTAATAATTACAATAACAATAATAATAGCAGTAAAGTAATAAATTAATAAATAAATAATAATTTAATAATGAATAATAATAATATTTCAAATAATATAGGCAATAAATAAAATAATAATTAATAATCTATAAATAATTTAATAATCAATTATAAAATATATATATATATATATATATATATATATATATATATATATATAATATGGAATTGTAATATGGAATTAAATTAAGGGGAAAAGTAAGGTAAAAAATAATTATTAATAATAATAATAAAAATTATTATAATAAAAATAATAATAATAATAATAATAATAATCATATGGTGACCTAAAACCAGTTTTCCCCCTGTAATTGAATCTGCAACCTCAATCTTAAAGTTGCATCAATGCTGTTAGCATTGACAGTGTAGCAGTTCATTTCCGGCAGCATATGCCATGAGCTTTATTTGAACACTCAATAGCCTAGATTTAGCCCGTAGGCTACAAAAAAGCGTAGAATAAAATTCCTTTAAAAAATTATTCCATTTTCATTCTTAGCATTAGCATAGCATGACATGTTTGTAAAATCGCTGCATCCACACAGTGAAGTGAGTCGACTACCAGGGAGGAAAGTTCTCTCAGGATGAGAGGATGAGGATCGAAATTCATCTGCACCTTTAAAGTTGTGTTGTTGTTTTCCAGCAGGCTTTTTTTGAAAGCCCTGAAGGTCGAAGCACGCCATGACAATAGCTTTGATGTGTTTCTTTGTTTATGCCTCTCTCTTTCTGGTTTGCGTTGGCAGCACCTGGCAGCTATCGACTGTGCTGCAGATTATTTTATTGAATTCTGACATGCCGTGTGAAGATTTGCCTCGGTATCTCTGAATTACTGTGCATTACCCTGAAACGAGAGGAACACATCACAAATACTTTTAGTTTTTTTACATATATGACAGGTATGGATCAGAAGGACAGCAACAGTGTCCAGCGTATTTGCCTAGCTGGAGATTGTTCCTCCATCACCTCGGGTGCTGTGACCAACTGTGTTTGGAAACAAATTTCAAAAATAAAGAAGTGGTCATCTCTTTTTACTGAGAGAAAGAAACTGACATGGTTTGACACAGAGATTACACAGGAAGTGTAAGCAGTGTCGGGCTACATTGATTAGCTGTTATTTGCTGCTTTGCTCAATTGATAGTTTCATTGAAAGTTGTATTAAAAGGTTCAGAGGTTTCTTGTACCTGTCTCTCACCTGTCTTCTTTAATGATTACGAGTCAGAGATGGAAGGCTGACAGAGGAAAGCGGAATGGTGAGGTGTCTGACGTGCAGTTCTTCGAGATGGATACGCAGAAAGAACCACAGATTTTTCAGACTACCAACACTTTATTGTCTGCACACAGTATTACTGTCTGCTAACTTATTGTCTTAATTATTGAGTTCTGATGTTTTAGCCAGTAATTGCAGCATGTGTGTGATATTTTTATCCTTCCAATGTTGTAAAAACAGTTTGGCAAATGCTCTTTTCCTGTTTTAGTATGGCTGTGACATTGTGCACAAAGTAGGATCAAGTCATTGACCCAACCTCTGCGTAGCAGTAGCTTAGTGGTTTTTCAAACTTTATTTGAGCAATCTGATCCAACTGTGGTTTACAAAATGTAACGTAAAGCCTCCACATAAGGGCGTACATGGACAAGTTAATTTCGTGTTTACGAGCCTGTTAGAATTCATTATTTAATTATTAATAATTTTGTGTAACCCATTTTTATTTAAAGTACTGGACTAGTAATAGAAAGGTCGCTGGTCACTTGAGCAAGAACATCTGCTAAATACCAAATGTAAAGACATGGTTTGACTATTTTAGTATGGTTTAACTCCTGTGGGTGTTTATCACTGCTGACATCCGGGGTTTGAAACTTTAAGATGCTATCGGCCATTTGTGCCGCAAAGCCCTGTGATGGATTGGCACCCTGTCCAGGGTATTGCTGCTAATGTATCACACTGCAACCCTCACCAGGATAAAGTGGTTGATGGAAATAAAAAACTCTAATACAGTGTACAAAGCTCTGACCTCAGGCCTACTAAACACTGTTGGAATGAACTGAAACATTGATGGTCAGCCAGGCTGTCACATCCATCAATGCCTGATATTAAAAAGTGCTTTTTTGCCTAAATAGTCCAATTCACTGCAAAGAATCACAGAATTACTCATTTGCTTTGGAGTTCTAGGCTCTTGAAGTGATCTACAATGTTAAAACCGTCATTACGTTCCAAAAAAAGTCACTTTAATGTCATATGATATTTAAGTAATTTAGATTTTAGTAGCTTGTAGCTTGATTAGCCAAAATACCCAGATGATACCAGACCAGGAGAATAATCAATTACTACTTAGAACGTGTAGATAAGCTTAAGGCATAACTGCCAGTACTGCTATTCCAATATTCCAAGAATACTGCTACAATGGAATGTTACTGAAAAGTGGCATACGTTACAAGAAGTGCATCAATTACATTGTATGACCTCCAAAACCCAGTTCTAGCTGGTTTAGACCAGTTCCTGTTCTAGCTAAGAAATCTCTGTTAACAATGGAATCTTCCACTGTCCTGCAGGGTCACTGATGGGAGTATAAAGGGTGATTATTTCCTTTTCTTCTTATCTCATTCTCAAAGTTTAAAACTCTTTTCTACTCCTAATCCATTAAGGCTCTTTCCACCACAACACTATGGATTTTCTCTGCATCTGTGCTAGCTTGATCATGAAAGAACAGTGAAGTTTTTTTTGCTTAATTCCTTCTGTTTTAAACATAATTATATGAGCTTAATGTATGGCTCATTTTAAAGCAGTTTAAACTAATTGTGTTTTAAGTGTTCAGTAAATATCGCAAAGAAATCTCACAAGTACTTTACTGCCACAAATTTACTTTACTTTAGCAAATGCAGTGTCATACCTGTTAGTGTCATACCAATAACATATGTTCATATGTTTAACATGCATTTTTTTACCCAAAATATAGAGATTTTAAGTACTAAAACAGTGTTTAAATTTTGTCTGATTGAGAAATATTGTATTGAATGTGCCATGTGTTTTGTTTTAGTATCTTGTTTGGGTCTTCTTGGTCCTGTACTTGTTTCCGTGACCTGTTCCCATACCCTGTTTCCTTGTGACTGTTTCCTGCTTCTAGAATTATGGATTTGCCCATGAGTACCACAACTGCTTAGAAACAGAATTATTCTCTTGAGTATGACAATGATTATTGGATTAACCTGTAGATACAATTGCCGACTGAACACAACTGGTGTCTTTTGTCCATTTTTTTCCAGAACAGTTTTGGTGGTGCAGTAAATAATGCATTCCTCAAGGTTCTGGTACTAGACAACTTTTCCCCTTTAAAGTGAATGTGACCTTGGGCAGTCACTGAGAAGGTGACCCTGACAATGCTCCACTATGTCTCCACTCAGCTAATAACCCAAACCCACCATGAATAATAAAAGTCAACAGACCTTTGTAGAATCAAGGATGAATGTAATTAATGACGCATTCTTGTACCACCGGTGAGATGGAGACAGAAGGAGAAAGAAGACAGCAGCCTCTCTGTGGAAGTGATCTTAACCTACAGCAATGCTCTGGGATTCCGGAATCACGAATCTGCTCTACGGTTTCCTGAGCTGAATAATACTGGCTCACTCTGTGTTTTTGCCTGGAGCAAACCCAGGGCTCTGACCTTCACATCCAGCTCTTCATATGCTCCTGCAGGAACCCGGTCTGGTTTTTTTTTGCTATCCTGGCTGCCATGGAAACACCAGACAAGTGTTATTTCATGGTGCTGGTCCCACTATGCCTGCTCACCATAGCTTGATATTTTTGTTGTCTGCCTTGTAGTGTAGTCTTTTGACTATTGGAGCATCGCTGGTCACGCTGCAATGCTTGAGACGTTTGAAATAAAGTGCCAACAACAAAAGCGAGTCACTCAAGTTTCACTTTATCAAGCTTCTACAACAATGCCTACTTTTTTGTTCCTTGAAGCTTGATTAGCCAAATTACCCAGATGATAGCCAGAGGATACTGGACCAGGAGAATTAATAGGATGAAATGTTAAGTTGAATGTTGATGTAGTCTAAAACTATATCAAGCTACTAAAATTCTTTGCCAGGAGGACACATTAAGGTAGCAGATTATGTGGGTGTAATTTTAAGACCCCTATAAAAGTCGTAGAAGGAAGAGCCGAACTGGCATAAAATCATAACAATGAATAACAAATGAACCTAAAACAGAGGAATAAAAAAATGCTATGAATGAAGGACACAATATTAAGTTAAACAAGTCAAGCACAAATGTTTTTCTGCTTTGATTTGCCATTTATCTTGAGGATTTATGTCAAAGCTGTCTCGGGCACCACCTAGAAACACTGGGCATGCCTACGGGACAAGTCCACAGACCATCACAGGACATCAAACACACCCGTTTATTCTCTAATATAACATTTTTTTTTTAATTTAGAGAAGCCAGTCAACATTTTGAATACCAGTATACATTACTTGGGTGTGCTTGGGTGGCACAGCAGTCTATTGTTCTAGATTGTTCTAGATTATTCTTGTCTCCCTGGCAATTATACTAGTAATTATAATAATTATAATAGTAATTATACTATTGCTTGTATTGTATATATTCATACCCATATTTATTTAATATTTATACTTATATAAATCAACTATCTATCTATTGTTATGGGAAAATTAGATATTATTTTTGATATCACCTGAATATTTGTATTTTGCTGCTTGTGCATTCAATACTTATAGTTGTTAAATCTTTATGTGGCTGCTTGAGATGTGGCTGGGAGTCTAAAGTACAAAGATAAGCAACATGTCTGTCTTTAAGGTGTCATTAAGCTTTAGTATAAGAAACAACAGTTAAGTTAGCACAGAATGGAGGTTCCAAAGTCCAACACCTAATGTGATGTGACCAGAGCAGTATAAAGGGAGGGCAGTTCTATCTATCTATCTATCTATCTATCTATCTATCTATCTATCTATCTATCTATCTATCTATCTATCTATCCATCCATCCATCCATCCATCCATCCATCCATCCATCCATCCATCCATCCATCCATCCATCCATCCATCCATCCATCCATCCATCCATCCATCCATCCATCTATCTATCTATCTATCTATCTATCTATCTATCTTATCTATCTATCCATCCATCTATCCATCCATCCATCCATCTATCTAAAGATTCAGGTTTGAACGGACAGATTTAAATGCACAAACAGCATTTAAATCACTCTAGTATGCTACCTCAACTGTCAGTGACTTGCACTATATTGTAAAATGCACTGTAAAAGATGTGATTGCTATTAAGACACTTCAGTGGCTCAGTGGGTGTTAATAGTCATTAATGTTAAGTTATGTATAATTAGTGTTAAGAATCATTGATATTAAAATAGTGTAGAGTTAAACAGGAACTTTTACAACTGACTGACTCTCCGAAAGTACGGTGACTCTCCCAAAGCACCCTTGCTAAGAGACCGGACATATGCAGCTCAAGCTGGTTTCTGTCATAACACAGAGCAAACATTAATTAAGTGAATGGTTGCCATGACAGCAGACTCCACTTCTCGAAACGGCAAATAAAGCCACTTTTGTGTAATTGTGAAGCTGAGGTGATGTTTGTAGTGATGGAGTCGGCCATGCATTAGAGAGAGAGAGAGAGAGAAACAAACAGATGCGTGAGGCTCGGAGGTTGGATAGCGGGTGAGCATTTATGACGGCAATGAGAGAGAACAAATTGTTCGAGCAAAAGAATCAGCCCGACGTTCTGAGCTGAAAGAGCCGATGCTTTTAAAAATGCACGTTTACTGAAAGGAAGTGAGCTGCCAAAGGTTAAAGAAACGTCCAACGAGTTGCTTTGTTAAAAGCTGGCACAAAAAAGAGGAATGTGCATCGTTAGCCTATCTTTAATGTGATTCTTTTTCATGGGCATGAAAAATAATAATAAATAAATAATAACACTAATGACTAAGTTTGCATTGCTGGTGTCCTTCAGATATTTTGTATAATTCTATCTGATAGGGTTAGTTTTTAATGGGTTTTTTTTCCCAAATGGTGGCCTGTAAGTGCAACACACCTTAGCAAAAGTACATCAGCAAATTTGAAGCATACCAGCAAATCTAAGAAACACAAAAGATGCATTTCTTTTTTTACTTGTGATCATCATATGCACTATCCAATCAGCATGTAATGTTCAACAATAACTCAAACTCAGTCTGTTATGTCAGGCTAGGTTTAATCTAGTCAAAACAAGAGTTGGTAATGGGAAAAGGAAACAGCATACTTTATACATACATACCCCCATAGTTACCCATAAAGTAGACCATACCATTTCTCATCTCGTCTGGCTGCCTTCACTCCCATTATTGGTCATGTCCCATTATGGGCAGTGTAGGGCAGTTGTAGCCTAGTGGTTAAGGTACTGGACTAGTTATCAAAAGGTCACTGGTTCAAGCCCCACCACTGCAGGTTGCCACTGTTGGGTATTTGAGCAAGGCCCTTAACCCTCAATTGCTTAGACAGTATACCGTCACAGTAGAGTAAGTCACGTTGGATAAAAGCGTCTTCTAAATGCCGTAAATGTAAATAACCTTTATTAAGGTTGCAGTGGCACAAGCCAGAGAAGGTGGCTTAGAAGGTGCATGGGCCATCTATGCCCTCCCCGCTTGCTGAACTGTTGTTTTTACCTCTTCTTTGTGGGACACAGCATTAATTAGGAGGGTCAGATCCCCTGATGAAGCCTGATGAAGTGTATATTCAATATTCAAGCACTACACAAAATGCCAGTGCGCTGACTGAAGCGAAGTATAGAGCACCACCATTGGTTACTGGTCGGTTCTCATTTGTATCTGGTCGTCTAATAGATGGGAGGGTTTTTTTTCTCTGTTGTTCCATAAATTAGAGCCTGACTTAACTAATGCTCTTGTAGCTGAATAAAAAGGATTAACAACTTGCAGGCCAGTCAAGCACACACACTCTGTGTCTATAAGGCTTAAATTATTTGCAGCCTTGCTTTAGGAAATGTTCTCTTTAAGCTAATTGACACAGTCAGCCAAGGTCCATCACTGCTTGTACAGAAGGAGCCTTTGATGGATCCATCATAAATATCCAATCATGATTCTCTTACTTGTTACCAGTTCACCTGCTCATTGGGGAATTTTTCAAAACACTGTGACTTCAATATTTTATCAGCTTTTCACTCTTAGAGAGAGAAACAGAGAGAGAGAAATATTAGATTTTTTTTTCTCTGTAACTGAAGGACAATAAACAAAGCTACGTTATTAAAGAGGGAAGTCAAAAGAGGGGAATAGAAGTTAATCACGTGTAAAGGCCAAGCCAGCCTTTCCTAAATCAATCCCAAACTTTACTTTGTACCATCACCAAAATCACTTTAATCCTCTCTCCCAGTGCTAATTGATTTGGCCCTGATGCGGCAGCTGCAGCATTTGCAGTCGCTCTGATGTTGATCTGTGCTGTTCAGCAGCCTGTCGACAAGGTCTGTGAGTGATCTATGAGAGCAGCGAGGCAGCCTGGAGGTCAGGTACCTGAGGAAACATGGTGCAGATCATGCAGATGCTTTACACTCTTTCTCTCCCTGCAGAATGTGAAATGAGAGAGAAGCCAAACTGTAAAAAATGCCATTTCACACAAGTTTTCATTGCTTTTAATTTAGTAAGAAGCCCTCCTCTTCTCGCCCATGCACTCTGCACAGGTGTCTCTTCCGCCAATCAGGGTCCTTACACAGCGTATGAAGACCCACCCACCCATACACATAGTCTGGCCACCACCCTGCAGATATGGTGGCCAATTAGTATCTGCTGCAAGCACTGTCAATTTTGCCCGCTAGATGGCGCCCAGTTGACCGGCGGCAACGCCGAGTTTTGAACAGAGGAGTTTAGAATCTCGGCGTTAGTGTGCTAGCGGAATATCCCGCTGCACCACCTGGGCGCATAAGGTTGTTTTTTCAAGTAATAGTGTTGGATAATTTCTCAAGTAAATAAATAGCTAGTACTGTTACTTTTTATACGTAGATTGAATTAGATAGCTAGCTTACACTATATGGTCAAACTGTGTGGACACCTGAAAATGAGCTTACTGGACATCCAATTTCAAAACTATAGGCTTTAATATACGTAGAATACCTCCCTTTGCAACTATAACAGTCTTCTATAATAAAAATGAAAACTGACTAGTTGAGGGCCCAAGTTCCATCTGTCTGTTTACAAAGTAACAATAAGATGCAAAGAAATTTCTTTGTGTGAAGTGGAAGCACGTACACAAACACGTTTAAAGTCAGGGGCAGGATGTTGGGTTAAAGTAGTGTGTTGATATGAGCATATAGTAGGTCATATAGTAGGTCACATCACCAATAAACATCACGGTATTGCCACATTTGTCCGCAAAGATATGGCCTGGTCAGCTGCTGGACAATCCCTGGAGGGTGCAGAGATAGAATGGTTAACAACAAAAGTGCATGACATCATTATCGTCAACATCTACAAACCACCATCTAGCAGACTGGGCCCATCGTCTCTGCCAGATGTCCCAGCCCCTGCTGTGTATGCTGGTGACTTTAATAGTCACCACACAGACTGGGGATACAGTAGCTCCAACAGTGATGGTGAAGCTCTGGTAAATTGGGCATCGACTATAGATGCAACACTGCTATATGACCCAAAGGAGCCATGTACATTCTACTCTGCCCGATGGAACAGTACCACCAATCCAGACCTGGCATTTGCAAAATGGCATAGTAACCAGCCACTCCCGGTAAGACGCACCCTGGACATGTTTCCCCGGTCACACCATCGACCGTCGCTTATCGCTATTCCATCTCTGGTCCAGCCTGTGCAAGGGAAGGATGTCAAGAGGTGGAACTTTCGGAAAGCGAACTGGGCAGGCTTCACCAAACAAGTCAGCAAGGCAGTTGCCGGTCTACTACCTCCGTGCCCTAACAACCTAAACGATGCCTACGACTCATACTGCAAGATGCTGCTTTCCGCCGCCAAGAATAACATCCCCCGTGGTGTGCGTAAGGCCTATGTTCCCTGCTGGGACAAAGAATGTGAAAACCTACTGCATGCCCATACAGAATCGCAGACCAGCGAAGACAGGGACAAAGCAGCAGATAATTTATTTTGTAGGTTAACCGAGAAGCGTAGGCAACGCTGGACTGAGACTGTGGAGTCAATTAACTTCACACACTCCAGCCGACGGGGGTGGCAGACCCTGAACAAGCTGACCGGTAGGTCAACAGCTCCTGCACAGTGTCCCATCACTGCAAACTCCATTGCGTCACTCCTGCTGAGTAATGGCCGCTTCCCCAATGCAGACAAGGACTCCGCTCGACAGATATCGGCAAGAGTCCATGAGCTGCTTAGGGCCCCAGGGTGTGATTCCGACCTATCTACTAACTTCACAACGCAAGAACTTGAACTGGCAATTCAATGCCTGAAGACTGGCAAGGCACCAGGCATAGACGGCATCCACCCCGAATACATAAAACACCAAGGCATGAAGGCAACTGACTGGCTCCGTTCCTTCCTCTCCGTATGCCTTCAGTACTTAAAGCTGCCTTAAATCTGGCGTCGTGCGAAGGTGATAGCCCTGCCAAAGCCGAACAAGCCAAGCGATGACCCCAAAGGATACCGGCCCATCTCACTGCTGTGTGTACCATACAAGCTCCTCGAACGCCTCATCCTGGTGCGCCTCACCCGAGTGATTGATCCCCAGCTGCCAGAAGAACAGGCTGGCTTTCGAAGTGGCAGATCTACAACAGACCAGGTGACCCTCCTGTGCCAAGACATAGAGAACAGTTTCCAGGCAGGTGAGAAAGCTGGGGCCGTCTTCCTGGACCTCACAGCTGCCTACGACACTGTATGGCTGCGTGGGCTACATATGAAGCTTCTGGATACCATCCCAGACAAGCACATGGTGAGCTTCATTATGGAGATGCTGAGCAACCGCAGCTTCCGGCTACATACCAGCAACGGTCAAAGCAGCAGGGTGAAAAAGCTCAGGAACGGCGTCCCACAGGGTTCAGTGCTGGCACCAATGCTGTTCAACATCTACATCCATGATCTACCCAAAACAACATCTCGGAAGTACAGCTACGCAGACGATCTGGCCATCTTACTCAGCAAGCCATCCTGGGAAGCAGTAGAGGAGGGCCTCTCCAAGGACATGGCCATCTTGTCCTCTTACCTGAAGAACTGGCGCCTCAAGCTCAGCGCCGATAAGACTGTAGCAACAATGTTCCACCTCTACAACAAGGAAGCAACCCGTGAGATCAACATCATGGTTGACAATGTCCAGCTACAGTCCCAGCCCTCCCCGACATACCTCGGTGTGAAGCTAGACAGAACTCTGTCCTTTAAACAACACCTGGAGAGTGTCAAGGCAAAGACCACTGCCCGTGCTGCACTGATACGCTGTCTCGCCGGCACTACCTGGGGAGCCAGCACAAAGACACTGCGCATCTCCACTGAGGCACTGGTGTTCCCCACTGCTGAGTATTGTGCCCCGGTCTGGTGCCGTAGCCTCCATGTGAAGAAGCTGGATGTGGCCCTCAACACTGCCCTGCGGACTGTCTCTGGATGCCTACGAGCCACTCCAACCTATCAACTGCCTGTCCTCGCTGGAATCGCCCCGGCAGAGGTCAGACGAGAAGCGGCCATGTTGGCCCTCGCTCGGAAGGCACAGATGAGTGAATCACACCTCCTCCACAAGATCGTCACAGAGACACCACAGTGCATGCGCCTCAAGTCCCGACACCCCTTTGCCACACATGCCCAGGAACTGCTCCGCACAACACCAGCTTACATCTCCAAGGCTTCCTGGGTGAAGGCAAGATGGAGGGACCAGTGGAAGGCAGTAGGGCCATCTACGCTTCATTACTATATTAAAGACCCAACAGATGTTCCTGGCCAGCTCCTCACCCGTAAGGAGTGGACAACCCTTAATCGCTTGAGGACAGGGGTGGGACGCTTTGGAGCAGCGATGCAGAAGTGGGGTCTTGCAGACAGTGCCCACTGTGAATGTGGGGACCCATTACAGACAGTGGAACATGTGATGACCAGCTGCCCCAAATTCCGGCCACCGAATGGCGCTCGTGGGTTAACAGATCTGGATGACGAAACACTAGACTGGCTAGCAACAACGGAGCTGAAGGTCTAAGGACATACGCCAGAGAGAGAGAGAGAGAGAGAGCATATAGTAAAAGTCCTAAGAAACTCAGGGAAGCAAATAAGTTTATAATGTAAAAGCTTACACTGACTGTGACTTAAAAACAAATAAGATTTGAACCTGTGAGACACGACTTAAAGGTTTCTTTGCACAAAATGCTGACAGGCTTCCGGTTCGAGTGCGCACCGTTAGCTCAGACTCCGCTTTGACTGCGTCTCTGGGAAGCAGAGTAACATCAGACGGTAAATATGGCACAGAAAGGCTTTCATTCTTGGGCTGAAAATTGGCAAAAACCTCAAAGAGCATCTCATTTCCAGTGTGCAGCTTGTTACACAAACAAAGATGAAAAATAAAAAGTCATCGTCCTTATTCATGAGTTCGTCTGAAGGGTTTTTAGGTTGGGTTTAGATCCCACACCTGCTTGTTAGGAGCTCTGGTCTTATGTTAGTGACCAAATAGGCACTTCAGATCTCAGATTGTCATGATTATAGACTCAGTAAATTCTTTAGAGGACCTCGGTAACAAGATTTTTTAAAGATTTATTTCATTAATTGATTTAATTGGCACAATCAATTAATACATTTCTGCAAGATCTAATTTCTGGAAAAAGTTAGGACATTTTTTAAAAAAGCAATTAAAACAAGAATTTGTGATATATGTAACACATTTAACTTTAATATTTTAGTATTAAGACCCCTAAAGTATTACATTTTTGTATGAGTAATATAATTTCAAATTTACCAGAATGTTTTTCTCTTTACTGACTTTTACCCATTTAAAAAATAATTAAAAAATATTGTAACAAATGGTTAAAATTAAAAAATAAATATTACCACTAAAATATGGTGGTGGTAGCACTATGGTAGCAGCACAGACTGGCAATCGAGGGCTGCTCAGAGGGAGACGAGTGGCTTCTTTAGAGGACCTTGGTAACAATATTTTTAAAATTAATCAATTAAATTGGCACAATCAGTTGAAACATTGTCTTTCTGCAAGACGTTATTTCTGAAAAAGTTGGAACGTTTAAAAAAAAAGCAAATAAAACAAGAATTTGTTTGTTAATTCTCTTGAAATCATTCCTTATTTATACTTTAAATATCATATTTTAGTTTAATAAAGTATTTAGATTCCTAAGAGATTGATGAGTGATATATATGAGTGAGTTTCAAATTTACCATTTGAATAAAAAACAAAATTATTTTAACAATTTGCTAAAATTTTAAAGTAAATATTACCACTGAAATATGGTGGTGGTAGCACTATGGTACCACCTGGCAATCTAATCCAAACTGATGGTAAAATTATAGTAAAATCTTGGATTAAAAACCGCATTTGCTCAACCAGAAAGCTTAAACTAGGAAAGCCAGTTTAGCAAGAAAATGTCTTATGACAGCAGGTGAATGGGTGTGTGCCATGTGATGCCCTGCAATGAACTGGCACCCTGTCCAAGATGCATCTACAGCAACCCCAACCAAAAAAAACAGCTCTAGAAGCTGAATAAGAGTAATTTATTATTTCTGATTTTAAAGTAACTGGCATCATAAATCATACACTAGCTCTAACCTGAGTAAAGAACCAGACGTCTGCTCACATGGTGCGTTCATGGTTCTCATCTTGGATGTTTTGGATGCCTCCTAAAGTGGTAGGTTGGCACATGTTCCACTGCGATGGTTGTTTGTGTCACCGAGCATTACACAGCTGTGGTCCAGGGTGTCTGGCTGCTGTCCAGTGTTCTCAATGTTTCTGTCACTCTGGGGCTCATGCCGAAATCCAAACCACCCTCATAAAAAGCCCGGTTCAGAGACAGAGCCGCAGCGTGCCGCTTCGATCCCGCAGTTTAGCTTTAGATCTGTTTATCAACCTCTGGTCAATAGAAAGAGGTAAACATCTTGGTAGTCTGTTAAAGAGTGTTTTGAAGTCAATTGAGTGTGACTGTGGGGTGGGTGCGGGGGATGAAAAATAGTCCTTCTAAGAAGGACTAGGCTTCATCCAAACAGCATCATGGTTTGCTTTGTACCCACTTTTGGGTATACTCAAGCGCATGAATAATTGAAACCATGCTGAACGTATGGGCAGGGGGGACAGTGCGGGACAGGTTTTATCGCCGACTCCGTATTTAGATCCCGGACCGCTCAGAGGGAGACGAGCGGCTTCGAAGAAAGACAAAATGTCTCAGCGTCTGGGCGCTGCTTAATTATGGAGTCAGAGCTGTCACTGTGCTTTGTGCCGACGTCTCGGCTCCGCTCCGCTCTTAATCTCTGTCCTGTCAATTTCAAGCCGACACACAATATGACTATCAGAAATATTCACCTCATTGCACCCCTCCCTCCCCCAAACACACACACAGAGTAAAGTTTAGGAGAACGCTGAGGGATTTGATGACTCGGATTGAGCTGCCTGGTTCTTTTTTTCTTTGTTTATTCTGTTTCTGTTTGGCTTTGCTGCACAGGCTTTACTACAGTCGGAGCTTTGAAGCATTTTTTAATCAGCAGCGCTGCATTGTCTTCATCTGAGCAGTGCTTGTTAGTGGGAAGTTAAGGGGTAGTTAAGGGTAGCAATTAAAAAGAAACGCTTTGGGATGCAGAAAGGTGTGCTGGCGCAGTTTGAGGGTTTTGATGCAGATGAGACTTTGTTAGTTTGCAATTGTTGGGTTGTGTATATTTATATCTATTTTTTGGCAAGTGCCGAGTTAGTAATTGAAGTTTTTACACTATATACCCCTTAGATGACATGTATGTTATGACAGACTCTTGATTTTAATAAATTCTGTAGCTATTCATCCATCATTATATAACAGGATCACATACTTGATTTATCCAAAAATATATAAAGCATATGACAAAGTTGACAAAGTTGCAGGCTCTAAAACAAAGCAAATATCTACAAAAATCACCAAAAAGGTCTGTTATGATTAAGAAACTGCTAGAACTTGCACTTATCATGGTCCACAGTTAACCAGGGTCTTTATGCAGCATTAAAGACCCACCCCCTTTTCCAACCTGGTTTTCTTCCACCCAACAGACTTGACTGGCCAATTATTGTCTGCCTCATGTAATGCCAATTGTATTCACTATGGGGCACCCAGTTGACCAGTAACAGAGCTTATATTTAGGTATTTAGCAGACACCCTTACCCATAGCCACTTACAGTACAATGACAGTATACTTGCAAAAGGGTCCAACAGCAGCAACCTGGCAGTGGTAGGGCTTAAACCAACGACCATCTGATTACTATTTGAGTATCTTAACCGCTAGGCTACAACTGCGATGCTCAGCGCTCAGAATCCCATCACTGGTATGCGCCACCTGGGCGCCCAAGGTTTACTTACATGGCAGCCTCTAAATCAGTTAGACTTGGTAGTAGTTGGTCTTGGTCTTGGTCTTCAAACTACTGACTGGGGAAGAGCTTGCAGTGAACAAGACACTTGCAACCCCTTCTGTAAGCCAATGGTTATTAAAAGCTTGGTTGACTGTGATCTGTGTCATGTGCTCCAGCAGCTTGTAATGTATTGCATATTTATTGATCGTTGTTGGTTTTTGGATTGTATCTGGACGTCCGGTCCAATTTCAGCTCAGTGTGAGATAAGGAGAAGTTTGAGTGCTTTGGCAACTGATTTACTTTTATTGGGTGCAGTCAAACTAGTCTTTTAAATAATGGCGCAAAAAAAATCAGCAGTTGTGCCCAATCATAATTAATAACAAGAAATTAGAAAAATGTGACTGTCTAGAAAAGGAATACAGAAAGTGTATCATGTTCTTCTGTGCATATTGAAGCTCCTTGTAGAAAGTTGTTAGTATTTTTTTAAAAGAAGTGAGAAGTGTCAGGGATTTCACATGTGGCTGAGGTCGGAAAGACAAGTGAACATTAATGTAAATTCATTTTAAATAATCTAAATAAACAATTATAATAAAATAAACATTAGAACTGAATTCTAGTTGTATGTGGGAGTCCATTTCCAGTCATCATCAGCAGCTGGGAAAGATATGTGACTCTGTTTCCAGAGCTCTCGATGAACCCATCTATTACTGCCTGCTTAAAGTGACACCTCCCACCCTTCAGCGGTCCACTGCTCTCTTTGTCCATTGGCTTCAGAGGATGCGGGACTGTGGGAGCTGGAGATGAGCCGGCCCAGCTGCAGACCTCGCGCCGGGATCTCCGTTTAATCAAAACCCAGCCAGAGAGCTTGCATAGCGGGGAACAAAGACACCCTTCGGCCAGGGCAACAGTCTCTTCCTGCAGCTCCTGCCGCTGCCCTTTCTAAGCTCTACCTGCTATAAGGCAGCTTGTGGACCTTTGGCTTTGAAGATGAGAGCTCTGGATATACCCTGTGACCTGCCCAGGTATGCCAGTTGGCGGAATAATATCTTAAGCAGAAATGTTATTTGTTTTATGATTTAGTCATAGCCTAAAAACTTTGATCTTGTAGCCTGTGAGCTTTTAGGAGATTCTTCTTTCCTTTTCTTTTAAATGTCATTGCCTTTTCCCTGTAACAATGACTGAAACGGAAAACCTAAAATGCCAACTATTCACTTAATGTAGCTATTAGACGGCCAGCTTTTAAACCCGTGTTATGCTTCTCTTAGATTTTTTTCTCTATGGAAGCACCCCGGTGGTTATGTCTCCTCAGCTGTGGAATACGGCACGTATAAGAGCCCAGCAGGACGTGAGTAAAAAGCCAGAACTGTCAGTACTGATCTGTCTTTAAAATGGACTTCACGCAGGGTACGTCCACCATTTCCTCATTATCTCCCATCCCTCCCCGTCCCATTGTATAGTGATGCAATGATGTATTACTTTCAGAAGCAGAAAACATATTTAGAAAACAAGGCAATATTTCTAAAAGTGATCTTTTAGGTCTGTGCACCAGTAAAGCTTTGCTATCGGTCGGTTAGGCGCCTCCTATCAGGCAGAATTGGCAGTGACTAGTCTAGTCTGCTGGGTGGGAAAAGACCCCCTAAAAAAGCAAGTGGTGTCTTGTGTAAGCTGTGTAAGGACCCGGGTTAGTAGCCCGAGGTGCCTGTACAGAAGTGGAGAAACGTAGAGATCAGCGCATGACTCTCCATGTGCAAGACTGGCCTAACGCACAAAGTATAGGCAAGTAAGAAGGGGTTGGAAGGGGGCAAATATACCCTCCTCGGACACGAGGAGGTCCCTAACAGTGAAAAAATGGGGGTGAAAAGGGCACAACTGTCTTGTTTTATTACCTGCTCTAGTAGTAGTAGTAATGCCAGCAGTAGTAACCTTCAATGCGTTTTCTTAATTTCTAGACATTCTGCACAAATATGTAAAGCCTAACCTACCCAGACGTTTTCAAATTGGGGTCCCCTAAAATCAAAAATAAAAAGTAATACAGAGCAAGTACATTTATATCTGTATCAGACCATGGTGTTCTCTGAGGAAATGTTCAAGCCCAGGGTAAAGTTGTATTTAAGTACAGCAGCCTCAGGCCCACATTCACTTCTCAGGAAACTGGCAAACTTTGTAACTGGAATGTCTGGCCTTAACATTAATTTTTTATTCCTCATGCATTACGCATAGAGCAGAAGACAGGTGTTGGTGCAGGCAGGATGTTATATAATGGCATATATTTTTTGGCACACACAAGAGAGTGAACATCGGGACAGGGTTCCGAAACCAAAAACATCATCATATGAATCAGAAAAAATGATTAAAATACACTAGGACACTAGTGAAGAGATCCAGGTTTTAAATTCCCAATGGTGCACTTGGCCGGTCTGGGATCTACATACAGACATTATTGGTTATGTCCTGTCTGTGGTGTATTACTACATTGCACCCAGTGTTTCCAGGAACGCCTGACTCATCATGACCCTGATCAGAATAAACCAATGAAATTAAAACAATATCATGTCAGTTTTACAGATCAAAGCAAAGGAAGGGGTGATACAATTGGAGAAGGGGAAAGGCTATCACTGGAATTGGCAGAAGACAGTAAGAGTCATTTTGGCTCTATTACAGGGGTGTCCAAACTTTTCTTGTAATAAAACAAATACAAATATAACAGACCTACTTGATTACTAACAAGTACCAATTTCACTCACCAGTTTATAATCCTAATGGGAAGATTATTATAATTGTTTAAATTAAACATACTCACTTCCCTCTGAACTCAACACGCCTGAAATCTTCTGCATTCTCTGTCTAGTTTTCATTTCTTTAAAGCCGCCACATTTATCCAAAAACTCGGGAACATTAATGTAGGTGTAACTTTAATATTTTGATTCAGGGGAAGGAAGACAGGCATCATTTTAGATTTGTTTTATGCAATAGCGACACCCAGAGTTCAATCAGTTCAAGCAGTTTATTTAAAACCTGCTTAATAGCGGTTGATAACATCAAAAATGGTAATGGGTTGCAAATGGCCCGCCGGTCATAGTTTGGACATCCCTGCTTTATGGGGATTACAGTCTAGATCAAACTGCTGCCTTCTCAAGACAAAATAAGCACAGCACATGGACGTAAATGCCACACAGCATGTCGAGAGAATTAATAGAATGTGAAACAGCTGCAAAACCCGATTTTATTTTCCGAAAAGATGCACCAATTATGCTCGAAGCAGCATGGAAAGCTAAAGCCACGCTCTCAGAGTCTGTCTTCAGTTTACTGGTTTTATTTTAAATCCCTCCCAAATCCCCAATTTGACAACGATCCATGCCTTCTTTATTGAGCGATTATGAAACCATCACGAAGTTCCGCGGATATAATCTCACGACCATGCACATGCTGTTTTTAGAGCCCGGTCCTCTTTTCCCTGTAGATCATCGAGCAGAAGGAGTGAAAGTAAAAAAATAAAAGAGACAGACAGGGGCACAGGTCCTCAGGATTAAGGAGTTAATGAGGAGAGAGGGTTTTTCTTTTAATGAGAACAAGTACGCCATCTGTGTTTAGTTTAATAAATATCACGACGTTCTCAAAAAAAAGAAGAAAGAAAAACCACAATTAATTTAATGTGATTTTGTATTCGGATTTGTTTTGATCTTGCAGTTCTACGAAGGACCTTCAAAAAGTTTCCACACTTGTATATTTTGGTTGGAAATGGTGATGGTGGGAGGAGTAATAATTGCTCATGTCTGAGAGATTGAGAGAGCGCTTATAGTCCAGATTTAGCGCCATCTGATTTCCACCTTTTTGGACACTCAAAGAAGCTTTAAGAGGAAGAAGATTTTCATGTGATGATGATGTAAAAGCAGCGCTGCATCAGTGGCTATACTCAACCAAAAACACTTTTTGCTGATGGCATTAAAAGTTGGTACGACTCTGGAAAAATGCATCAAAAGGTGACTGTACAAAAGTTATGTCATTTGTTTTTGAAATTCTTAATATTTTAAAAGAGTTTTAAAAGTGCTGAAACTTTTTGAAGAACCTTCATACAATGTTGCCACCCCCACAAAAAAATAAATATATAAATAAGTCTTCCATCCACATTGTACCTGAAGGAATCTGAAACATCTACGTTGTCCTCAACAAACTAAAGATATGCAGCCTTTTTCAAAAAATAATTAAATAAAAAATAAATATTATTATTACTATTATAATTATTTCTGCATTATTATTATTATTTATTTTAGCATTATTATTATTATTTATTTTAGCATTATTATTATTATTTATTTTAGCATTATTATTATTATTATTATTATTATTATTATTATTATTTATTGTTTTGATGATTATGCCTAAGTGACTGGACACAATTGTAAAAACTCTTTTTTTTGGTCATGCAACGTTCTGAGTGTATGTGGATGGTTCGTATCTATTGGAGCTTGTGTTGCCGTTATGCATTGTAAGACTGTCCCGATAGGAGGTAAATGATGTTTTTACTAACAATTACCACAGCTGGCAGGGGGTTTTGGGTCGCTTTGTCAGCTCAACAGGCAGAAAGGGTTGAAATATGTGACTCATAGACACAAATCCCACTGGTTTGACTTTAATTGCAACAGAGATGCGAGTATCCGGCAACTCTTTAGTTTTGCTTCACCAGCTGACACAATATATGTGATAAAATGACCTTTAAATCTGTTCGGCAGAATAAAAACACACATTTTATGTTCTAGAGCGGGGGTTTTTTTACTTTGTTTCAAGCGACCCACAGTTTGTCCATGATTTTTACTGCGAGCGAGGCAACACAAACAATAAATCAAAATGAAACACAAACAAAATATACTTAATTAATAAAAATGCTGGCAATCTGGTCCCACTGTGGTTCACATGATAGAACATAAAGCCTCCACAAAGGGGCATTTGTGTACACATTCATTTCATGTTAATGTGCCTGTTAAAATTTATTAATTTAATTATTTCTGCAACCCATTTTTTGGGCTCGAAAGCCTTGTTCTACAGTCAGTACAGATGTTTTGCGTGTAAATATGCCACATGCCTTTTCTCTTAGGCATCTCTCCAGCATCTTGTGTTTGTGTGTGTATGTGTGTGTTTGTGTGTGTGTGTGTTGGTTGAGATGAATGTTCATTACGCTCATCTCACAAGGCTGCTGCACGGATGAGAGATGAGCTGTCTGATCAGTCTAAGACAAAAAAGACAGACTGCTGCACTAATTATAATTATGCCCTCATTATTAAGCCTGATGAAAGACAGTATTAGTTATTAAACCCATAATTATGTGTTTGCCACTTATGTTTTTAAAGTCTCTTGGAAGGGGATTAATGATGAATGAAAGTAGTGATGCGTACGAGTGAATAATCATCATAAGCTGTCAGTCTTATAGAGGAACTTTTATATCTGCATTGCTTAAAGGTAATTACTTACTGAAACTAAATCCTGCTTTGCTCTGATGGAGTGCAGTATAGCAGACAGTCCTGCATGGCACAAGGTTCAAGCACCTTTAAGAACCAGCTCTACTAATTAAAACTCTGGTGAGTTCAAGTTCAACCATGCTCCCCAAGTAAAAATAGTAATTGGTTTTTGGTATCGCCAAGAGACTAATTATTACTACTAAAAGTTGGTCACGGTGGCAGCCAATAAAAGTGCCTTACTAAGTGTCTAAGCTTTATTTCTTTAGACTTGTCTGTTTCTGGATGGAAACGTTTTATAGATGAATTACAGCCAAGCAGAACCTAAATATCTCCAACTCTGTCCTATGCAAAATGCTGACGAAGAATTTAAAACTCGTTTTTTAAGTGTTGAGAATAGTGCGAGCGTTGGCAGATATTTTACGAGCCTCTGGTATCTCCCCAAAACATTTCAGTAGCTTAATTCTTTACTGTAAATCACCCCTTGGTACAGATAAATGTAAATCACTCTGTGTTCCTTTGATACACTTCTACCCAGTGTACAGTATGGTCCTGCCTTATGTTTAGTGATGGGCCAAGTGAGTTTCAAGGTATTTTTCCCATAAGGATGTATGGGAAACCTGTTAATGCGTTCCATGGTCCTGTGGAACTGCATATATTTTAGGCTAATGTACAATAATGGGCTTGTTGTTGACATGTATACACTAAAAATAACACAAGTATAATATAAAAAAATACTGAAATACAATTGAAAAACAGTTAAATACAATAAAAGCTGCACTTTACCTTTACTTCTTTGTTGTTTTCTTATGCTTCTTAATCATGGAGACGCTTGATCTTGGATCTCGTGCTGGCTGTGCCGTTATTTCCTATAGAGTGTGCCGGTGCACAAAGCTTAACGTGACTTATTGTACTAAAACAATAAGCGAGGAATTTTATTAGTGGAGAGAACTTATGAGCAGTAATAATTAAGAGAGGTTTTGTGTTCCTGTGTCGTTCTTTTAATACATTAAGTCATGTTAAGCTTTTTTTTCACCATTTCTCAGCACCCCGAGCTGTGGAACGTAAGTGAAACAGTGAGGAAAATCAAGCTAAACACAGATACATGTGGAGCTTTCAAACTGTATTACATCAGACTTACATCAGAGAGTTTATTGTTCTGGGTCTATTGAGTGAATTAGGTACATCAGTGTTGTTGGGATTTTAAAACACTGTATAAACGTAATGTCCCTTTATTAGAAACACACACCCTTAAGTTAAAGTGTCTCAGACACACTCATTACTAACCAATAGTTTCAGATGTAGTCTCTCTTTGCTGGTTATTGTTTGATAAACCTAGTCAGTAGAGATTTGAGCTATAAATTGGAAGGTTGTGGGTTTGAATCCTGGCTCTTGAGCAAAATTCTTAACCCTCTCGTCTCAAAGGGTGGCATACAATACCTGACCCTGCACTCTAACCCCAGCTTCCAAACAAGCTGGAATATGCAAAAAAAGATCTGCCCAAGATCTTAGCGCTGTTAATTGTCTTTATTTTCTTGTAACAAGCTGTAAAGTGGCATGAAAAAGTCATAGCATACGTAACTTTAACAGTTCAGGTACCCGAAAGCATCTGTGAAATAATATTTGACTGCTATTAACCAGAGACTTTATGTTTACTAAAGAAAATAAGAACTCTGAGTGACAAGGGATTCATTAATGCATGACATCTTTGCATCCTAATTAGCTCATATTAAATTCCCTGACACGCCAGTGCTAATTGGGATTATTGTTCACTGAGAGGTGTTACTGAGGGGGTGTACATTATTAACAGTGCTTAGACTTACTCATTTGCTAGAATCACGATCGTTACTTCTATAACTCTGTTGATGAACTTTTACCCTGCTCATTTTCTTTTCACTCCCTTAGAGGCTTTTATTTTGCTCTGGTTCACTTTATTCTTCTTTTTTCATGTTTTTCTTTGTTGTTAAGACATTTATTCATATGTAACATATTTCCAATGCATTTATCCCTATTACATTTACTCGCATAATGCTGTTTGGCTTTGTACTTATAATAAATCAAAAAGTATATATTTTAAAACATAAGCACATTTTACCGATCCTTATTAAATCCTCTGCCTCATGTGGACTTGATCCACTATATATGAGTTTACAACAACCTTACCTGATGATGATAGCGTTTTAAAAGCTGAAGAAAGTCTGTTCGTTAAAAAGATCAAATATGCACCTAAACTACATAAAGAGTCCATCACAGGGTGAACACACACACACACACACACACAACACCTAGGGCAATTTTAGCATCTCCAATTAACCTCACTTGCACATCTGTGGGAGGATACCGGAGCCGCCGGAGGAAACCCACACAGACACGGGGAAAACATACAAACTCCACACAGAAAGGACTCTATCTGGGAAAACGAACCCAGGACCTTTTTGTTGTGACGCAACAGTGCTACCCACTGAGCCATCATGTCTTAGTAATATTATTATTATTATTATTATTATTATTATTATTATTATTATTATTATTATTATTATTATTATTATTATTATTATTATTATTATTACATTATTATTATTATTTTTTATATTATAATATTATTATTATTATATTATTATTGTTATTAATATTTTATTGTGATTATTAATACTAATTTTCTTTTAGGGTTTATTTATTTATTTATTTATTTTTATAAAAAACATCTTAGTATCCAGTCAAGACCAGCTAGCTTTTGCCATCTTCCACATTTCATTTCCTTTTACATTAGAAAACTCTGGACACTAGAAAGGCTCTAGACAGGGGACCAACCTATCGCAGCAGGGCTGTAGCTATTTTCTCAGCATAACTTAGTGTCTGTCTAGACGCCTGGCTGGTCAACAGCACTGCTGGTATTCAAAACCGGATCTCAACAGTGGTGGGCTAGCATAATAGACCGCTGCACCACCTGAGCACCACATTACTGAATATATTTTATGAAATATATTTGCCTATTTAATCTGGCATCTAACATTAAGAAACCTATGTGCAATGAGGAGTAGTACTCTGTACTTTACATATATTTCATTCCTTTTCCTCAGTCTTATTCTAGGCAGAAAAGTGAATCAGTGCAGGGTGATAAAGGTCTCTGGTGCATGTAACAGTCAATGTAAATGTGCAGTCAGGTTGATTAATTATGGCCTTTTTTCTCTGAAGTGCTCGCCTACAGTTGATCATTCAGTTCATCCCTTAAAAAAATTCCACTCCAACAGGAGAGATAAAAGGAGAAGAAGCGTGAAAAAATCAGAACAAAGAAAGTGTTGCTGATCAAATGAATAAAACAAGTTCTCAGTCTGAATATGTGATTATACAGAGTTATAAAAAAAAAAGCATTTTTCTTTTTCTGATTCGTGTTTTACATGTCACGGATTGTAAATTGTTTCAGATCTTTGTTTAAAATGAAAGATTTGGATCACTGATGACCAGACATGTTCCTTCAGAAGGAAACAATTATTTGAAGTCACCAGGACCCTGAAGCATAATATAGAATTAGATTGTTAAAACTGAGAAAAAGTACAGTTATAATAACCCACTTGTATACTGTAATTTGAGAACCAGGTAAGGATGGATTGTCTTGAGGTCAGGACATTATAAATGCATTGTATTGAATCTTCTTTAATACTGCAATCCAGTCTAGCAGATGCTTTTATTTAAAGTGATTTACAGTATGCAGTCTAAGCAATTGAGGGTCAAGGGCCCAACAGTGGCAACTTGGTGGTGGTGGGTCTTGAACCAACAAGCCTCTGATTACTAGTCCAGTACCTCAACTGCTAGGCTACAACTGCCAAATAAGGCATTTAGCAAATGCTTTTATCCAGAGCGACTTACAATTAAAACAGAATTCAATTTTGAGCATTTGAGAGTTAAGAGCCTTGCTCAGGTGCCCAACAGGGCAAATTGGTGGTGGTGGGGCTTGAAACAACAACCTTCTGATTACTAGTCCAGTACCTTAACCACTGAGCTGTGGTACTAATGTCTCCCCCAACATACAGTACTGATGTAAAAATTATAAATACACATATTTTACTCAGGGTGGCTCGGCGGGTAGCACTGTCGCCTCACAGCAAGAAGGTCCTGGGTTCAATCCCCAGGTGGGGCGGTCCGGGTCCTTCCTGTGTGGAGTTTGCATGGTCTCCCCGTGTCTGCGTGGGTTTCCTCCGGGAGCTCCAGTTTCCTCCCACAGTCCAAAAACATGCAGTCAGGTTAATTGGAGACACTGAACTGTCCTATAGGTGAATGGGTGTGTATGTGTGTCTGCCCTGCGTTAGACTGGCGCCCCGATACTGATTACAATTGTGGCTTTTTTGACCAACATCAGTGTCCATCCTTACAAATGCTCTTTTGACTCAATGGGCACAAATCCCTACACAAAGTCTTGTGAGAAGCCTTCTCATGACAGTGACTGTTGGTCATTCTATTTCAATACCACTTGTTTTTAAATTGGCATGGCCAACAAGCTCATTCCTTTTTTAAATGGATTGTCCAAAAAGCTTGTGTCCAGTGGTAAACAGTGTTGCACCAACAAGTGAACCAAACCAGTGATAGATTACACGTTGCTTCCGGTGTCCATGGTGCCGGTAATGGTCTGAGCTATGCAATTACTCGCTGATTAGTCCACCGAAGCATGCCTATGCAAAGAATCAATGATCCTGTTGATGCAGCTTTGGCTTAGGTGCCTCTTTAATCTGGCTAATCAGAGACATTTTAATTAAGCAGGATATAAGTGAGCGCTCCTCCAGCTACAGTCATACGCTAAAAGCATTCATCTTCAAGTCCTGGAAGACCTGCTAACCCCACTCTGAACTGTCTAATGGACACATTGCAATGAGAAATGAGAAGCAGCTTTTGCAGGTCTTTGACCCGTGTCTTTAAATCTTCTATGTAAAGTAAGTCTAATGAAAGGCTTTAATTGCGGCATCGCTGCTGTAGCTCTAATTTTCAGAGTTTATAATTTTAAAGAGCCTATAAATTGTTTGACAGACCAACTCTAAGCTTCTTTTTATAGCTTTGGTAGTGGTGTTTTTTTAAGGATTTACAACCCAATTTGTTAATGCATTTGTACTGGACAATCACCATCCACTATAAAATATCATTTAGTGAAATGAAAGAATGCTTTACTAGAAACATATTTATTTAAAAAAATGTTATAGGAAAATAACCAATTAAATAAACCGTTTTTGATTTGGCCCAATCAAAGTTTTGACTTGAACCTGTTAGAGATGCTGTGGGGAGTACAGATCTAAGCAGATATGTCCAGCAACCTGGCAGTGTTGGTCATTTAAAGCAGTTCTGCAAAGCAAAGTTGGACAGACGTCAACAAAAGTGATGATAAAGACTTAGGGACAGTTACCTACACTTTATTTCCTTCCTAAATACCCAGACATTGCTTTAAAGAGGTTTAGCATTTTGTAAATACAATAAATATGAAATTGCTATCATTTTTCCCAATACGTTTCCCAGAAATACTTTTAATAGTATAAATTGCTGTTTTTTTTTTCTTAAGCACTATGCTCCATGCAGAAAGACAAAGTCTGGTTTCCGAACTACTGCTGTGTCATCTAGTGGCCACCTATTGTATTGCACTCACAGAATATGGCCAGAATAGTGTGGACAGCTTCCTGCTGTCTTTTATAAAAGCATTCACTTTTGGTGGTTTTGCAGCATGTTTGTGGTAATTTGTGTCCGTTCATTCAAGTAGGTCGAGCAAATAAATTTTATACACCTGTTAGCAATGGTCTGGAGGTGTGGGAACGGAGGAGGGAACTTGTCCTTACGCCGGGTTTGGATCGCTTTTAGTCTGGTTTCCTTCCAGTGGCCAGGAGGCTAGAGTTAGGGGACACGCAAACCCCCACACGACAACAACGTGGCAATCCTTTTGTGGGGACAGTTAGTAGACCACCTAATGAAACTGTTACCAGAATTCAACACCCTTACAAGAAGAAAGTGGACAGGTGCCAACAGACTGAGATCAGGCAATGGAAGGACAGCAGGAAACTTTGTCGTTGGGGCTGTAGGGATTCCTAGAGGCTAACCAGGACAGTGGACACCTAGTCCTGCTCTGTCCAGTGACCAGCCTGAGAGTAGGACTCATCAGGGGACGACTTTAAGATTTGGCTCTCAGCGGTTCAAATGGAGGTGTAGCGCCATGTGAAACTACTACTACCTGTTAGCAATGGGTGTGGCTAAAACTCCTAAACCCAATCATTTGAAGTGGTGTCTATACACTTTTGGCCATCTCAGTATTTCTTATTTTATAATGAAGTCTTCTGCATGCATGTGAACGTTTTACTTCTTCCAGCGCTGCAGCAAATTAGTATCAGTTGGTCTTTCTATCCATAACAGATATGAATGTGTTATACAAGTGTCCGGGTTAAACGTTATGCAAGCGTCTGGAGACTTGCAATAATATTCCGCTACCAAAGTTCTACAAGAAAAAAAATAATAGCTGTTCAGACCAGTCTCACATGTCCACATAAATACACACATGCAAGCAACATCATGGTCAGATGTTTTATAGGAACCCTGTAAACTTTCAGTCCCAGATTAGTAATCGCCTCTCGCCCGAGACGGACGCCAGACTGAACCGGTTCATTGGCATGGGCAGCGGAGATGGAGCTCTTGGGTTCAAGCCCGGTTAATGAAGTCTTCCAGCAGCTCCCCGAGGAAATCAGCTTCTACCTGCTGCACAGAAGTGCCCCTTTCCCAACCATCTCCAAACACTCTGAGCTATTCAGGGCACATTTGGAACCATACATCAATTTTCCCCTCTCAAAGAGAAATGTCATTTAGCACCTAGCCTGTACCGGAGCCAATCAACACCTGGCTCCGAGCAGACTTACGCCAGCGCGGCTCTTCTGCTACAGCTATTCTGCCATGCCGCCTCAGGCCAAAGCATTACTCAAAAACAAAATGCCATCCTGAATAATCAGAAAATCGATTTGTTCAAAATGTGTCGTTTTATAGGCTATTTAGGGTGAAATTAAGGGAAAATAAATAAATAAATAAATAAATAAATGAATAAAAATAAAGACGGCCTTGCAGTATTTTCAGGAGTGTTGGTTTACTGAAAATATTTCAGAGAACCTTTAAAGTTGTCAGTGATTTGGATTGGCAGACGATTTAGCTTAGCATAAGGAAAGCAAATTAAATCAGTAGGTATGCAGGTCACAGTAGTAGCCTTTCTTTTTTCCTTTTCTGTAATAAATGAACCCAATTCACACTTTCTCTGGCACCGAATCATATAAACAGAACTGCACAAAATTGATGGAAACTACTAGATGTCTTTTCTTAGGCCGATCAAGATCAATCAGTTGTTATATAAAAAGCCAAACACACAGTGGGCATTAATTAAATTAAATTAATCAAAGTAAAAAATCACATGTGTCTTATTGTTTATTTATTTTAATCTTTCACTCCTGGATTTTAATTTAAAGACATAAACTGGTACCCGACAGAACAAGAATGACTGAACTGAAAAAGATCTCGTATCATTGTTGTCAGAACTGTCCAGACTTTTGGACAATAAAAAGCAGGACAGAAAGAAGAATGCATTTGATTGATGCACTTTTATCCTGGCAAAGACTTTTGAGAGTATCTTGGACAGCAAAGAAGACAAACGAAAGATAGGTTTAACCAGATTGAACCTAACCTCTCACTCGAAGCCAAACTGGACATTATGGGAAAAGCTATGTCATTGGGAGAGAACGTTATGCTTGAAAGAGTTGAAGGTAAAAGAGAAAGAGGCAGGCCAGAAACAAAATGAATGGATACAATTAGAGGGATAATAAAGCAGCCATTAAGAAGCCTGAAGACCCAAACAGACAGGATGTTCTGGAGAACCGCTATCCATTTGGTCGCCAAGAGTCGGAATCGATTTGACAGCACTTACCAGTAATAAAGTCTAGATGTAATGTATTGTTTTATTTCTTGACTGAAACTTAAAAAATTGTTTTGTTATATGTTTTGAAGATATTTTGACTCAAAAAACCTTTAACCTTAAACCATTAACCGCCATTAATTCTAAAAAGATGTTAAATGGAATTAATTTATCAGCATCCGTGATTAAATGCTGTTTAAACAGTTAATCTGCAGTTTGGTACATTTTTGTATGACTTGTGAGAACTTGACCCATTAAGTCTGATTAGGATAGTCCTGTTTTATTCCAAGCCTCGTTCATGTCTGATGTTTGTCAGTTCAAGTCCCTGACATTTTTCAGTGTGTGTAAATTGTTCTCTATTTTCATCCAGGTAAGATACATACTTACATCAAACGCCAATTTGTTTTATCAGGAAAGTCGATTATTTTGTGTACCATTTCAGATAAAATTTAATAGGGCTTGAATACAGCCTTGTGGGACACCATATTTCATATTTTTATTTTCAGACCCTATCACTTTTTGCCCATTTTGTGTTGTGGATTTTATTTTCAATTTATTTAAGTGTCATTTTACCCATTATGCATGCATGCAAACATAATCACATATAATGACAACCAAAAAAAGATTTTACTTTTTAAAAATCAATGCTGAAATTACTTATTCACAAAGTATTTATTCAGATTCTTAATTCAGTCATTTGTGGAAGCCTTTCCTATTAGATATGTTTCCACAAGCTTTGCACACTTGGATTGGGGCAGTTTATCTCTTATTTCAGATTGGGCAGATCCTCTCAAGCCCTATCAGTTTGAATGCAGAGCATTTCAGGTTTTGAAAAATCTACCAATTAACTGGTGATGATGTGAGGCATCATGTTCCTACCCTCACCTATGGTCATGAGATTTGGGTAATGACCGAAAGAACGAGATCGCGAGTACAAGCGGCCGAAATGGGTAGAGATAGGGTGAGAAGCTCGGTCATCCGGGAGGGACTCGGAGTCGAGCCGCTACTCCTGCGCGTGGAAAGGAGCCAGTTGAGGTGGTTCGGACACCTGGTAAGGATGCCTCCTGAGCGCCTCCCTAGGAAGGTGTTTCAGGCAAGTCCAGCTGGGAGGAGACCACGGGGAAGACCCAGGACACGCTGGAAAGATTATATCTCCCAGCTGGCCTGGGAACGCCTCGGAATCCCCCCAGTTGAGCTGGAAGAGGTGGCTGGGGAGAGAGAGGTCTGGGTTTCTCTACTTAGGTTGCTGCCCCCGCGACCCGAACCCCGGATAAGCGGAAGATAATGGATGGATGGATGGATGGATGGATGATGTGAGGCAATAAAAATATTTACGTACATACATACAGTAAGACAGTTGTTGGGCACCACATGATTGCCATTGATAGTCCATTGATAGTAAGGCCTTCTGTTTATCCCTATGTTCTTAAAAATGAAGGTGCCAGAACAGCTTGTTTTGGTGTGTTTTTATGGAGTAACTGGGCAAAATGTTCAGTTAGAGAACTTTCCTCCATTTTCCTAATAACCCTCTTCTTTTCTTTAAATACCCTAATTCTATAAGCATAATTCAGAGCTCCATTAACAATTTCTCGCAGTACCAGGTGACAGCATAGTGCAATAAGACCCTTTCAGTGCCTGAGGCTCCGCTCCGCTTGTGAAATTAGTGTTTCCTTGGATAGAAAAATTGCTGCAGCAGACCGTGCCAGGCAATAACGGTGATAGAACAGGGAAGCAACTCCCACTTAATCATTATAAAGAGCAATTATTATTTTTGTTAATTTACCAGCATCACTCTGGCATTATCTCCTGCAACACTTTAATTTCACACCAGCGCATAGCTCAAGGACTTGGACACTAATGGTCCTGTTTATCGGAATTGGTGTCAGTTACACCCTTATATTACAGCCCAATTTAAAGAGGCATTGCGGTGATGTGTGTGAATTGATACAAGCACGTGTATGTATGCCTTGTATGCGTCTTGCTTTTTTTTTTTTTTTTTTCTCGATTGACTGGCTTAAAACCTAATTCAGATGGACTAGCACTTGTCCGTTTTATTGCTTGTCAGCAGTTAATTGGTAGATTTTTCAAAACCTGAAAGACCCCAGTATGGTGTCCCACAAGGGACATATAGTATCTGTAAAATGAAATCTGTAAACATAATATTGACTTTTATTCTATCACAATTTTACCACAGTGTGGTGTCCCACAAGGCTGTATTCAAGGCCAATTATTGTTCACTGTTACATATAGTAATATATGTAACAGGCACTGTAATATGAAATCCATAAACATAATATTGACTTTTACTTCTACGCTAATGGGCAGTTACATGTAACACATTTTTACCCCAGAATGGTGTCCAACAAGGCTGTATTCGAGGCCAAATATTGTTCAGTTACATATAGTATCTTCAAAATGAAACCTGTAAACATAATATTGACTTTTATTCTACACTAAAGGGTGGTTTTATTGATCACTTTTTTATCAGAACTCATAGATGCAATGTAGGGATGCATCGATACCATTTTTTCCCAACCGACAGTACATGTATTTTTGTACTTGCCGATACCGATACCAATACCTATTTAGAATACCGTTTTTTTTTTTCAAACAAAAACACACGTGAGAAGTGACGAGAAGTTTAATGATACCACGTCCAAAAATGCACGTCAACAAGTAGCGAGTGATCAAAGTGTTTGTGCGCTGACGTGATGAAATCAAGGAGGAAAAATAAATGAATCTGAGTGGATTTGGCAACACGAATAGCATGGATTGTTCTGTAGTGAGTTGGAGGTTAATAAATATTTTTGCAATGTTGGTGTTTTGTTGTTATGTTTTGTAGAGAACGATCAGGTCAGAAATACTGTAAAACGTGTGTGTGTGCCGGTGTATTCTGATATAAACTATATTAGCCCCCTGTCCCACCTGTTTACACTCCTCTCCTGCGTTTCCCCTCACACCGAATCCTGCGTTCTCATTGGCTGTTCGACATGTCACTCATTCCCAGTCGCACATCTGAGATCAGATATCTGACGTGCTAGAAAACTCGAGCGCTCGGTGAGCCGGTCGGATCGAGTTGTTGGATAGTTCACACTTAGCGATCGAGAGCCGAGTTTTGATCGCCGAGCGAACGCCGAGTTGCTCCCGAGCCGGCAAATCTAGCGCCGACCAGTCGCCGAGCGAAAATCAGGGCAAAAATCGTGTAGTGTGAACCGGGCATAACGCAGCAACGTGCACTAGGCACACGGTATCGGATGTTTAGTATCGGAGCCTCGTTTGCGAGTACGAGTACAAGTTAATGAGCGCGGTATCGGGCAAATATCGGTACTCATGCATCTCTAATGCAATGATTGACAACACATCTTAAAAACACAAAGAAATAAATGAATATAAGCCTCATTCTCCCAAATTCTGATAAAACCTTATGGACCCCATCACCTTTTGCCCATTTTGTGTTGTGAATTTTATTTTATTTCATTTATTTAAGTGTCATTTTACCCATTAATGCAAACAATCATCCAAAAAAAGTATCAAAAATCAAAGATAAAATTTCATATTCACAAAGTATTCAGTTCAGACCCTGTAAGTGTTGTGTGTGGTGAATAATGGAGTTCACCTTTACTGCTTTTACTCATATTATTCACTCACACATGGTTTGGACCCACTGTGCAGGAAAGAAAAGCTATAAGGAAAGTTGGTAGTGCTTCTGCAACTTCGAACCAAGGACGAAAGAATGAGCGCGGTACTCTGCCCACTGCGCTACACAAACAGCAGAACTAAGAAAAGATTGTTACGCCGATGTGTCACATCTACACTACTTCAAATAATACCAAACTCTCACCTACAATATAAATAAGGAGCGTGTGCGGAATCCCGACCGCGCTGACCGCGGAGGCGCGCTTACTGCACGGAACTAAAGAGAGACACGTGAACAGCCCCTGAATCACCTCGGCAACACTGTTCACGTTTGAAACTACTTTCTAGGTTCTTTCTTTTCTCCTTTATTTCTTTTCTTCGTATGACTGTTCTACAACTGTATTCTGAATATATCTAAATAAATATAAACTGCTCAGAAATACCCGGTAGCATACCGGCTCACTCATTGAATATCAAAGCCTGAGCGCCACGCTGTTGTGAACGCGCATTAATATAGCAGCGAGAGCGCAGGTGCTGCAAATATTTACTGATGAGCGCGGTGGCTTGTAGGAAATGTAGTTATTCCAAACTACGGCGCTCCGCTGTGCGCTTTTGATTCCCCATGGCCCTGGTACAGACCCTTTATTCAGTACATTTGTAGAATTTGTAGTAATTTGTTCTTGGAGATGTCTCCACAAGCTTTGTTTTCCTGGATTTGGGCAGTTTGTCCCTTTTTCAGAGATTATTTGGCAGATCCTCTCAAACCCCATCAGTTTAAATACCAAGCGTTTGTAAACTACCATCTTCAGGTCAAGGCTGAACTTTGGTTGGGCCACTTGAGGACATTCAGAGATTTGCTTTGTAACCACTCCAGTTGTTTTGGCTGTATGCTTTGAGTCATTATCAAGGTGAAAAGTAAACTGTCACCCAGGTTCGAGTTTACTTGAACTTTCCTCTAGGCTGTATGATCTGCATTTGGCTGCATTGCTGTCACTCAGTTATCAGTCTGATTTGTGTGTGTGTGTGTGTGTGTGTGTGTGTAAATTAATTGGTCCATCAACGTGCCAACAGAAATGATGAAGTGCTATCAACTCAGTAGGATTTTCGACACTGGGGCTTTTAAGATGATTGTTTTTGATGATTCAAATATGTTTGTATACGATTAATTTGCCAGAGTAAAACTGTTCCTTCAGTCCTTATTAGCCACCTATTATTTATTTTATGTTTAGTGGCAAAATTAATTGACATTTTCATAAGAAACCTTATTTTAATTTGTGTTTTTAACTTGATTGATTTAACATTTGACTCTGGTTACCTGTTGTCTTTGCCATTCTTGTTGTTAATACTGGAGAAATTATTATTTTCAGTGCAGTGTTTACTTCAGAAAGATATTTGTTTTTATAACATACTTGTGGTAAGCCTTTCCCGAAGAGTAAGGGCTGTAAGGGCCTGCATATCCATGTTAACGCCCATTGTTTTGATATAGTGTAGGTCAAACCAAGCTAAATAATAATAAAAGTCATATTATTTCCACCAACGACTTCAGAGAATGCACAAATAAAGTGTAGCTTGCTAACTTGTGGGTGTTTTGGCATAAATACTGGCTGTAGGTGAGGTACCATGCCTTCCTCTCCTGCCAGCATGTGCTGAACAGTGGAACAGGTGCCTTGGGGTGATTTATGACTGTAATTATGCATGAAAATACTCCCAGTTGGGACAACATAACATCTCCACAACTGTGTGTGCATGAATTTGTGAAAGCATGAAGGGTAAAGATCTGATATAACACTGCTATACCCCACCCTACCTGACTGGGTGCCAACTGTGTTTTGAGGGCACTGATGTAGGCAGCTGCTGTCTGAACATTACTTAAAGCTGCAATTCATCTGTTCACCTTATCTTATTATAGCCATTTTATCTGGACCAGGGTTGTGGTGGTTTGGAGCCCACCTGTGGACACTGGTATGATGTGTGAACACACTGCAATTCCTTGCAAAGCATTACATACTCGCCCATTTACTCACACGTTGGGACAAATTAGAGAAGCCAATCCACCCAGTAACACATATACACACCAATTGAGAATACACCCACTATACATAAACTTTGTGGGTATACAGTTACTGACTGTAGCCCATCGGACAGGGACAAATGGAGACATCTCTGGACAAATGTTTGGTCGGTGAAAATAAAGCACTTTTGTCCTTGGAGCTTTTGCCCTGTTTCTATTTATGCACATGATTTCCAGTGGAGCATTAACCCAAATGGGACAGTTAAGTGGGGTTACAGTGTGCCTGTCACAATTGATAAATAATTGCATTATAATTATAGCATAATTAATCTAATTGTGTTAGCCATTGACTTTGTCCCTATTGCACTAAATGGCATACATATAAATGGCACAGCTATTTAAGTGGGTTTGATCAATGACTTCTATCATTCTGGTAACTATCAAGAAGTTTCACATGTTCTCTGTGGACATGTGGGTTGTCTTTGCATACTCCTGTTACCTTATACCTCCCAAAACTATGCACAACTTGGACTGGCTATTTTATATTGTCCTTTAAAGACGAAATGAAAAGGCTACTGAAAATAAGTAAATACAGGAATACAGCCTGAGCAGGGCACAAATCCATCATTTCATTTCCATCAACTGCTTTATCATGGCCATGGTCACAGCAGGAATCAGGAGGCACAAGGCAGGAATACCCTGGACAGGGCGCTAATTCAGTGCTGGGCTTCTGCCATCCCCAAAGACACGCAATCATGTCTGTCTAGATGGCCAACTGGCCAACAGCATTGCTGAGATTCAAACCCAGATCTCACACACACTCATATGTTCACTTATTTACCCATGTTGCATGTTTTTGAGCAGTGAAAGAACATTGGAGTACCTAAAAGGCAACACATGGACACATTCAACAGAAACGAGAATAAAACCCAGGTCCCTGGGACCCTGTCTACTAGGCGTACCACCTTACCCTCATGTTATATGATATTCTAGTATATCATAGTACAGGGTTTTTTTTAAACCCTGGGTTCCAAAAAACAGGTCACAGAGAAAAATAACAATGATTAAATAAAAAAATTTTAACAGGCACATAAACACGAAATGACCTTATACACAAACACCCCCTTGTGGAGGCTTTACAGTACATCTTGTAAACCACAGTTGGACCAGATTGCCATCATTTTTATTAATTAAGATTATTTTGTTTTGTGTTTCACTTTGAAGCATTGATTGTGTTGCCTGGGTTGTGGTAAAAAAAAAACCGTCATAGTAGACTAGCCAAATAATTAATTAATGTGCAAGTTTAGTAAAGATTTACTAACAAATTTACTAACAGAAGCTGTGCATAAAGTTGTACGATTTGGAAACATGATAATTAATTGCAGTCATGTCAATTAAATTCATTAATCTTAAATATATTTGATAAGACCACAATATATTATTACAAATTATTACAAGCCTATGTAAGTGATTTTTAAAAAGTGGATAATTTTGTCTTTTTTTTTTCTAATGGGGGGTCTCTAATACAGCCCTGGTATTTTCAGACTGATTTTCAGAGCATATCCAGTCATTCTAAGCACCTCTGAGTCTAAATCAAGTTGGTCTTTAGCACACAATGTTCCAGTTATGTATCATTTGTCTGCAGTATTGGTCTAATTTTTGGTGATTACACATCAAAACGACATTTGTTGCTGAGACTGTAGTCCGTTGAATTTCTCAGGAACCAAGCCCTCCAGAAGAGCCAGTTTAGACTCCATTATCTGAAATGCACAAACCAAAGCATGGTTAAAGTTTGGTGCCAGCTGACTATAAACATTACATTAGATTTGTCTAAACCACACATTACTTTAATAGCCAATCAACAGAGTAATAAAAAGTCAGGATGTTTTAAAAATACTCAAGAAAACGCTGAGAAACAAGGATATTGTTAATATATACAAGTACTTATATTGTTATGATTATAATAATTATTTATATTAGTTTGTCATAGAATCTTTTTTTCAACCACAATAGCCACATTTAAAGCCATATTAACACAGTTCAGTCAACTTCATGCATGTTTTTCTTATCTTTCTTGGTATTTTTTGCACTTTGAGGTCCCTTGCATGCGTGCAAGCAAACTTCATTACTCCAAAAAACATAATGACTTAAAATCTTCATGGAGGTGAGACTTCTCTATGTATTTATCCTCATTTATTTAGGATTCAAGTTCACGTATGTGTGTTGGACTCTACCTGAAAAACAGGGCTAAGGCCCACTAGGGACTGCATGTTCCTGCTGTAGTAGCCCAAAATATAATCTCCTGCAAGCAGTGGGAGGTCGTCCTTCATCATGCTCAGCTGAAAGACGCAACATGGATAAACAAAACACTCAATACAGAAACATCTTTAATTAGTTTTACATACAATTTTATCAATACATACCTGAACTACTTCATCGATTTCAGCCATTTCATCCTCCCTGACCCAGACAAAGGCAATGTAATCAGAGGCGGACTTGAAGTTGGTCTAAACATAGAGTAGGTCAAGTATTTTATATCACACCCATTGCTAACAAGTGTAAAACCATTCATATAGAATAAATGATATGCTTCCAGCTTTTTACAACAGTTTAGGAACCCATAATTAGAATATCAAGAAATCTTGGTGCTCAGATCTTCCACTCCAGGGTCATTTGATGAGTCTGACAGAAAGAGCCCTGCAAAACCTGAGTATATTCACTATTTAAAGACATATGAGGATTTATAGCTATAGGACATAAATCTTATAATTAGAAATAAATAGCAATGGCGTAGCAGGTAGTACTGCATGACACAAAAAGAACTTCTGAAAATGAAAAAACAAAAACCTGAGATTTAAACTCTGTTCTGAGCGGCCATGGGCTACTGGTGCACCACATGAGCACCTCCTGTTATTGGTGTTTTATTTTCTTAGTGAGGTGACCAGGAAGCTAGCTGATTTGGGCATCTAAATGGTAAGTGTAGCTTATGAAAAGGCCAGTAAGTACATTTAGGAAAGTTATATATTCATTTTATATCCACTAGTGGACCAGTAAGCCTTAATAGGTTAATGTCCAGATCTTTAGGGAGTGTTACAGGTGCTTGAACGCCAACATTTTTATTGTAGTCCTTTATCTCTGTGTTTGTTCCTCTATACCATGATCTTATTCTGTTCCTATTTTTCACTCTCTTTCTTTCTGTCTTTCTTTCTGTGTGACCTTGTAAAGGCCGATCCAGTCAGCGGTGCAGGCATCAAACTGCTCCTGGATGCTGTAGATGAGCACGGCATTCTCGTCTGCGCTCCACTGGCCCACGGTGTTCACATGCACCAGAGGAGTTTCCACCTTCTTCTTCATCTAGAATCAATACAGAATACATACACTGAATTTAATCTTTCTGAGCAAGCGGGATAAAAATTAGAGAGATATGAGCGCAAAGCTTTTGTTCTATCTGTCTATCTATCTATCTATCTATCTATCTATCTATCTATCTATCTATCTATCTAACTAATTATAAGTGCTTTACATAGCACAACAGAATGAAATTAGGATTCAGTATTCAAAACTAACCTCCAGGTTAAAGGTTCCGATGACAGGTTTATGGTCACTTATTCCATGTGATGGATCACAGGTGTATATGTCCTGTTTCACCTTTATACTGAAGTGTTCCTCATCATCTGATGATTTGTCACTCTCTTCTTCATCCTCTGAGCTTTTGGGTTTTATCCTCCACAGGATTCGATCAGTCCATGCTGGCCTTCGCTTCTTACCACTGAGGGTCACAGGTACATAACAGCGTAAGAATAAAGCATCTTCAGTAAGCACTACATCTGAGTAGCAAATCCAATAAATTACATGTTTTAAAAGTTGAGAGAAAACCTTCCTACATCTGATGACTTCAAAATCAATAATGTACAGGAACTCACATCTGATCGATTTTATTACATCAATCCTTCTCTTGCATTAGTTGAAACGGTAGCTCTGGACTGAAGAAAGTAGATTTAGAATGAGTAAACGCTGCTCCCTAGTGGTCTGAGGAGTCATTTGCGACCATAGGTTCAACTTTCGAAATGTTGATCTTGGTACATGTGCTATTTTTCACCTTTATCTTTATTTGTTTATGTTTCCTGTAAGTCTTCCTGACTAGATCTTATCACTGGACACTGGACATCTATCAGAACCTGAAGACCTAGAAATTATGAGTAGTTTTTACATGTATTCATCAACATTCAATAGACATGTTGCAATGTAATTATGATTACAGTTAATTCACAAGCAAAAAAACGTCTTTTTAATAAATTACTTGGCAAGAAAATATGCTTACATTCACATAAGGCTGTGTTTGTACTACTACAACAATCAATATTGTATTGTACACTATGACACTATAGGTGCTGTACTAATTTGACAAACCTTTAATATGACAGTATGTGGTATGAGGTATGACATGTAGCCATGATGAAAGTAGAAACAGGGGCTGTGTATGTTAGTTTGGTGGACTTCTGTACAAACCCAATTCCAAAAAAAATGGGACAGTTGGTAAAATCGTTTGTAAAATTTTCTACATGTAACCAGGTGATAACCAGGGTTATGCTTGTATATATAAGAAGCATTAATAAAATGTTCATGTTAACATCATTTACAAGCAAGGACAAATTGAGCTTCACTGTTTTTTTGAAAAGCTGTGTAAATTAATGCTCGAGCATTTTAATACAATGTTTATTAATGCACAACTACAATGACTTTGCCATCTCCGTCTAGGAATCATTATTGCTTGTTTATAATTTATTCACTCTGATTTTTTTTCTTGGAACTGGGTTTGTATGGCATGCGCTCAGTTTGGTTGCAGTGGGTGACAGTTTTTTTTAAAGCTTACATGATGCCAAACCATGTCTCCTCTGAGCTGCAAGAATAAAAAAAGAGATGAGACAATTTGCTCAGTCTTTGTGTTTACCTTTTACCAGAACATACATGGGCATTATGGGACATTACAACACATTTTGCATACAAATAAAAAATAATGTTACACCTTATTGCATTTAGATCAAAATTCCAGGTAGTGCACTTAATTTTGTTTTTAATTTGGTACTAACAGAAATGCTACCATGTCTTACCTCATGTCATAGGTGTCAGAGAAGCGTCTAAATTTGTAGGTGGGTTTGAACTGCAGAGGTCCTTCCTCAAACTCCATCAACAATGGCTTCTTCTTCTTCATCGTCAGCAGCTAATAGTCCACAGTCAACACCAACACATTCAAACAGATCTGTACATACTATACATAATTGCATGAATGTATACATATAGACACATACTGTATATTTACACCCAGTCCATAGGTACAATGTTTGTATAGCATTGAGAAACTTAAATATATAGAGCAAGGACATTATTTAGAACCATTTAGTGTGTGTGTGTGTGTGTGTGTGTGTCTTACTTGATCTTTTTCCCACAGCAGATCGTACCGACCACTGTTGATGGAGTTGCGCAGAAAGTGCAGGCCATGATCTGCAATCCGAAAGTTTAGATCACCAAACCAGAACACCACCCTTGGAGACAAACAAACATTATTAATGCTTTGTTTTACTTACAGAAATGTTGCTCATGAACAATAATGCTAAGTCTAAATCCTGTGACACATCACATTTTCACATGCTGTCACATTGTTCATTTAGGAGTCAATTCAAAGACTCAAAGACATGTTTTGGTCAACTAGTCAACATTTGTTGTAGTATTTCCCTGAGCTAGCTGCCTACAGTGGTAACATAATGTAGATATTCTTGAATACACTGAATGATTACACCAATTAAATGTGAGTAAAAACAATATCCACCACCTGAAAGTACTACTTTCTTGGTTAATCAATTAGCTGGTAAAGCAAACTTTCTTGTTTGGTACTAACTTGTGATCGAGAACATGCGCTGTGTTGTCAAAGTCAAATTCTTGTGACCCAGCGATATACTCAAACTCATTCACACGCTGCACAGCGTAGTTCATATGTGCTGCAAGGTGGCAGTTTAGGAAGCAAAGCATGTGACCGTAAAAGGAAAAACGCACCGACACGCCACCTTTATTCCCCTGTGAACATAAAACAGATAATGTACATTTCCTTCTGAGAGAAATAGAAATACACTCACTGGCCACATTATTAGAAACACATGTACACCTGTACATCATGTAGATTATGCAGTATAATAATATAGAGTATAAATACTATAGAAACATGGGCCAAAAGCTTCAGGTAATGTTTAAATCAAACATCAGAACTTGTTGATGCCAGACAGGTGATTTAAGTGTGTTAGAAACTGCTAATGGTCTGGGAATTGTACATACACCTAGACTTCTAGATTTAGACATTACAGATTTTGTTTCTCTGGTAGCCAGTGAGTGTATTTTATGTGCTTTATATTATATTATATTATATTATATTATTATATTATAGCACAATTTAAATAAGATGGTGAGTGTGTCATGCACGTCCTGATATTGTAGAGTGAGATGTGGCCCTGGGTCAACAGGGGAGGTGCTTAAATTGAAATGGTTCAACCAATCACAAACTAGCTGCTATGACATCACTACATTTGCCTGGCGGCCTTTCAAACTAGCTGCTATGACATCACCACATTTGCCTGGCGGCCTTTCAAACTAGCTGCTATGACATCACCACATTTGCCTGGCGGCCTTTCAAACTAGCTGCTATGACATCACCACATTTGCCGGGCCTTTCTATTTTTTTTATTTTTAACCTGAACCAGAGAAGCTCCGTGCCACGCACTGAATCCCCTGCAGAAGGGAAGATATTTCTTTTAGAAGTTCCTTGTTATACATGCTTTTAACATGTAGTAGTACTGGTTTTGCTTACACAGAATAATATTTTAGATATTGTAGCCTTGGCTACTCTACAGCTTCTCTCATAATCTCTCATAGCTTTTGCTATGCTAGCTAGTTAAGCTAGCTGGCTAACCTAATGGTAAATCTGAAAAATACTAAAAAGTAACACAGTTGCTGGATCTTTTAGCTTGCATACCCATTACCTAGCTAGATAGCTAGCATAGATAGCCGACCTATGCAGTTTTAGGAAAATCATGCCTAAAATGTACTTAAAGACATCATATAGGATTGCTGTGTTAACCCAGAAGCAGTCCATTTTATATTAACTTAGCAGCAAAGTTCTGGAACTCACAGTTTAGCTTTGATGACACAGAAAGCAATATTAGCATATTATGCAGTCCCAGGAACATCATCTATGTGGTCCCAGGAACATCATCTATGTGGTCCCAGGAACATCATCTATGTGGTCCCAGGAACATCATCTATGTAGTCCCAGGAACATCATCTATGTGGTCCCAGGAACATCATCTATGTGTCTAAGACTAAGTGATGTTCCCAGGTGAAGACTAGATGATGTTCCTGGGACCACATAGATGATGTTCCTGGGACCACATAGATGATGTTCCTGGGACCACATAGATGATGTTCCTGGGACCACATAGATGATGTTCCTAGAACCACAAAGATGATGTTCCTGGGACCACATAGATGATGTTCCTAGAACCACAAAGATGATGTTCCTGGGACCACATAGATGATGTTCCTAGAACCACAAAGATGATGTTCCTGGGACCACATAGATGAAGTTCCTGGAACCACATAGATGATGTTCCTGGGACCACATAGATGATGTTCCTGGGACCACATAGATGATGTTCCTGGGACCACATAGATAATGTTCCTAGAACCACATAGATGATGTTCCTGGGACCACATAGATGATGGCCCTGGGACCACATGGATGATGTTCCTGGGACCACATAGATGATGTTCCTGGGACCACATAGATGTTCCTGGGACCACATAGATGAGACCACATAGATGATGTTCCTGGGACCACATAGATGATGGTCCTGGGACCACATAGATGATGTTCCTGGGACCACATAGATGATGTTCCTGGGACCACATAGATGATGTTCCTGGGACTGCATAATATGCTAATATTGCTTTCTGTGTCATTAAAGCTAAACTGTGAGTTCCAGAACTTTGCTGCTAAGTTAATATAAAATGGACTGCTTCTGGGTTAACACAGCAATCCTATATGATGTCTTTAAGTACATTTTAGGCATGATTTTCCTAAAACTGCATAGGTCGGCTATCTATGCTAGCTATCTAGCTAGGTAATGGGTATGCAAGCTAAAAGATCCAGCAACTGTGTTACTTTCAGTATTTGAAAGACTGTTGGAAATCATTGTTCCAAGCAAAATTAGGTTAGCCAGCTAGCTTAACTAGCTAGCATAGCAAAAGCTATGAGAGATTATGAGAGAAGCTGTAGAGTAGCCAAGGCTACAATATCTAAAATATTATTCTGTGTAAGCAAAACCAGTACTACTACATGTTAAAAGCATGTATAACAAGGAACTTCTAAAAGAAATATCTTCCCTTCTGCAGGGGATTCAGTGCGTGGCACGGAGCTTCTCTGGTTCAGGTTAAAAATAAAAAAATAGAAAGGCCCGGCAAATGTGGTGATGTCATAGCAGCTAGTTTGAAAGGCCGCCAGGCAAATGTGGTGATGTCATAGCAGCTAGTTTGAAAGGCCGCCAGGCAAATGTGGTGATGTCATAGCAGCTAGTTTGAAAGGCCGCCAGGCAAATGTGGTGATGTCATAGCAGCTAGTTTGTGATTGGTTGAACCATTTCAATTTAAGCACCTCCCCTGTTGACCCAGGGCCACATCTCACTCTGCAATATCAGGACCTGCAGTGTGTCATACCCAATAGCCAAAAAATCCAGTGCGGGTGTATGCTGTCTGGATGTCACGGATAAAAGGAAGGTGGGCTTGTTTAGCAAATATGATCAAGAGCAGACCCTGCAGCCGTACTGAAGTCACCTAAGAAAACATACACAAACATACATTGTATTACATGCTACATAAAATGTACAGCATCTTAGCGAGGTGTGGAAATTACAGTAAGAGCAATGTTATACCTAACCTTTATTTTCCAACAGAAAAGTTGAGAGGAAACTAAAGAAATACTAACTACTTCCACAAAGTAATTAAGTCAAGTTAAGTCAGATTTATTTGTATAGCAGCGTTTGTCTTAAATTGTCTTAAAGAAACAGAATTCAGGACAGAAAACCAAAAAACCTGTTAATGTTAAGCAGCCGAGGACAACAGTTTACTTTGGATTACTGTGCTTTTTCGTTCGAAACTTTGGTAATGTTGACATTCTTAAGTTAAAAAGAGAGAAAAGAAGTGTTGAAATGTTGTTCATTAATGCAAAAGCTTGTGTGAAAGACTTTCTCAGTTCCTACTCTGAGAACAATGTTAAATCATGAATGGTTGAACTGTTAATTCCATATTAACAACATTTAATGCCTGGATTTCATTAAAAAAAAAAACTGCTGGCAAAAAACAAAGAGGCCCTTGTTCTCACCCCAGTGCACATCTAGTTTCACAACTCTTAATGAGTTGCCACATAAACCATTCATTCATTGTGCTGCATAAACCATCTATTGTGTTCCGAGTCTATTGTCAGCTGCATACCAAAAAAACCAACAGCCTCACTTTAAACCCCACAACATCATATTATATTATACAATACATTCAGTCCACTCTTGTTTACCTTTACAAAACCACTCGGTGCCAGTGTGTCCATGAAGAAGTGACTCCATGAATCCTCTGCTATCAGATCAGAGATGTACTTCAGTGGAGTGGCTCTCACCTCCTGCAAACTACAACACAAGACATCTTGAGTTTGTTGGAATATTCTCCTGAGTATCTTTCACGATGCAAGTGTATGCTTTACTTTAAAAGGAAATATCTCACCCTATGACGTAAATGTCAGGAGCAGAGTCAGAATCAAGATGTAGTAATGATCTTACATCAGTGGGTGGATCAGCTGTGCCAACATTCCATGTTACTATGTGGAGTCTGAGAGAGTTAAAAAAAAAAAAAACATGGGAATTTTTGGGACCAGTGAACATCTGATCATCGTGGCAACACAAAATCCTTCAAAAGACAAACCATGCATTCAAACGCATGTCAAAGCCAAGTTATTCAGGCAAATTTTAATAAGCATACATGTAAAATGTAAACGTAAATGAGAGAAAAAATATGCATGGTAGATTTCTGTATATGTTCCATTTCAGGTTAGTGTGAGTAAACAGATAAATCAACTAATTAATCAATTAACCAATGAATTTATTAAGTCAGTTAATTAAATTATCACTTGCTCAAAAAGGCATGCATTGTTCCACGCTGCTCCTTATTGGTGGCTTTTGGATGTACACCATAGGAGCGGTCACGCTGATTTTTCAGTCCAGTATTAACTCAGACACTATCAGAACATTGTCAGCTCTCTGTGGTCTAACCAATAATTCAGCCACCAACAAGCACGTCACATTATGTGATATAAGTGATATAAGATATTGGATTTTACCTCACAACAAAAGAATTCTCAATCTAATCAACATCAAAATCACTCAGGATATTGTACAATGTAAAGCTGCCATAATACAAACAGAGGCTGCCACCTGAAAAACTCCCTGCTGTATCTTCCACAGAGCTGAAAGGCTTCGTCCAGGGTGCGAGTCACCTCGTCGGCGGCTTCGTCTTCCGAGCTTAGATCCTCCACACATGTGAGCAGCTGCAACAGGCTCTGGCGTAAACACGCCTTGCTGGACCTGGTGCTGGTGTTGCTATCTGATCGACATCGCATGTCTTCTAACATGATAGCCATTTTTACTTTTTCTGCTCAACCGATCGAGATCAGGCTTTGATGAATGACTGTTTAACGGTCTCAGAGCTTAGCTGGCATCATAATAGTGACAGATTTTTTCTCACAAAACATTCAAATTCTCTAAACACTCAAAAAATATATATAAAAAATATATAAGTTCAAGATTTACTCTCCTCTGTTGACTGAGTTCTTAATTGCTAACTGCCTCAATGTGACAACAGGAACACAAGATTTTGGTAGCAGTTGGTCTTATCCGATGTGTGCTAACAATATAATTGGCTCAAAACAGACCTTCAAATCAGTGAGTGTTCTGTAACTGTACTAGTCAATCCAACCGGATGGTGTCACAATGCTAATCCTTGTAATACCCTTATTCTCTAAAGTGATTATGCTCACATTCTTTTGGAAACCAAATCCTATAGACCAAAGGTTAGCATTAGGCTAAACAGCTTAGTGTATTTATATATTTATTGTTACAGCTGCACTGAGTTATTTTATTTCCATTAGTAAAGGTGGCCAATAACACAAAAGCCAAATTTATAGCGGAATTTTCAAAGCAATGGGTCCTAAAGTTTTACGCTGTAGTGAACATATGATCAGGACCATCCTGTCGTCTTTTTTTTACTTTCACTTTTATACAGAACAAAATCATCTGCTATGTTTTAGAGAACCATGAGCAGCCTAAGGTGATCTGGCATACTTCCAGATTAATGACCCCATACATACTGCTAAAATTATTTACAAGTACTGTGTTAAACACCAAGTTATGCAGTAGTCAAGAAGACAACAGCTGTCCCTTAGTCACTTTTGGTCCTTGGTTTATTGTTACCGTTTTCAATATTTTGTCCACCCCCCCGTACAAGAATGTCATACACCTAAAATGCAGTGACTATAAAAATGAGATTAATGGATGTAATAAATTATTCCTTTAGCATTGAAATGCTTTTAAAGCAAATACATTCTGGGACTTTAGTAAAGGTCAACACTGTTGGATTATCAGTGTACTGGTCTAAAATGCTGATCATATTAAACAGGATTGTATCAATTGGAGACATGGACATAAAATAATATGACATCAGCTGGCACAAAACACATTTAACCACTTATATTATTTTATATATAATGCTTGTAGTGCATATTATCACTGTGCATAAAACACATCTATACTGTGAGTCAAAAAAGGGACCTTTGTTTATTTGCCCATAACTTTGACAATTAAATTGTCGATTTTAAAATTATTTAACAGCCAGTGGCAGTCACAACTTCGTGCCTGTGTCCATGCAAAAGGGGGGAGGGTGGAATTTTGTACATTGTAACTTGCAATTGCAAAAACACATGTTGATGATGAATTATGGATCATAATTTCACATTTTATTGTACACAGTTAATTGTTTTCAATGATATCTTCATAGTAACGATTAAGGTGTGGTGAGCATTATAATAATCACTTTTTAATTCATCAATATTTGCCAAAGGTATGGGCAATGGTATAGAGATCCCTTTTTGATTCAGTGTAGATCCTGTTTTACTATAAAAATGTTGCAAGTGGCTGGAAAAATCCATAGATTTATTGGATTTATTATTACAATCCTTACACATTATTAAACAAAACATAAACAAAGCAAAACACATTTTTGTTGTATGTTTTTTGCTTTATAGCTACAAAACTGCAACAAAGTAAAAAACAATGTGACAAGATGGACAAGTCAACTTGGTTACTAACAGGATTTGAGTTTTGAAACAGTATCAGTAATTAAAACCTAAAATCTGATAGCAAGACAACACCAAATGAGACTGGCACAATTACTCATACTTGATTATGTATTGTATACAGATAATTAGTGGACAACACAGACAAGACGTTGCGTTTCCTGCTGACCTCAAAATACTTTAACACATTCTTGTATCTAACTTTCACTAAATACATAATTTCAACATTTTAAATAGTGCTATTTCACTTATAGTATCAGTATAAGTATACTAATTATAATCAGAAAGGGTCCTACCTGCATGTATGGTGTCTTCGTCTGCTTCGAAGATCTCTTGTATTCATTTTCTTTACCAGTTAGGAAGTGTGTGCTCTCGAGAAAATAAAATTCTGCCCTGTCTACTATCCTGTCACATGTTCTGCACACTATTGCCTTTTAAATGTCCTCTTTTATTGGTCAACGATGCTTGTCTTAAAAACAATGGGTTTGAATGGAGTGAATAGAGCTTCGAAACAATACACCTTTTCATTCTGTTTGTTTTATCTAGCAGGGATGAGGAGCATTAGGGTTCTGGGAATTGGTCTGGACAGAGTTTTGTGTGTTCTGTCTGTGCCCATGTGGACTTCCCTTGAGTACTTTGGCCTAAAAAAACTTTTGGGTAATATCTAAGATATAATAATTTAGTAGGATGTGTCCCCTAATGGTGTCTCTTATTTTTGCATATGTCATACATAATTGTTTCCGATTTTTAAGGGTGATGGGGTTCATTTTTTACAGCACTACTGTTACTCCCACTACTTGGGAGGACAGGAATTAAATAATAAAAATTGAAGGACTAAAATAAATAAAAGTGCCAGTGTACTGAAGCACAGAAATCAGCTGTGTACATTTACATTTTTTTTAAATGTACAAATTATGTAAACTTTTTTTTTCATTGTCTGTTTAATCACCAATTTATCCTGGTCAAGCTTGCAGTGGGTCTGATTCATTGTGGCAAAATGCAGGGAACAACCTGGACAGACAATTTCTAGTAGCTTCAGTTGGCCTGACTGCATGTCTATGGACTTGTGGGGGAAAACCAGAGAACCCATAGGAAATCCACACACACACACTGGGAGAACATGCAGACTCTACGCACATAGGATAGCTCTGAGGTGACAGCGCTACCCACTGCGCCACCGTTCAAACAAGGTTCGAGTTAATCTCACTACACTAAACCAAATCCTGATTAGACCAAATTTCTTGCATGTTGATAGGGGATTACACTTGTTTTCCCATGCACAAAATGAAGTCATTGTTTTCCAGCACCCATCAGAACCCTCTCTGTAATCTCTGATTGGGTAACGGATTTGTTCATTCCTGTATATGTGAAAGATAAATGTGTTAATGGTAACTGTATGGTTAATGCTATTCCTGTTTCTGTTATTCTACTTTAATAAAAACTATTGAAATAAAATATATATTTTTTTGCATTTTCTCCCTTTCTGCGTTATGCTTCCTCTCTACCGGTGCTAACCACCGCCCCGATTAAGGAGAGCGAACTGACACACACCCCCTCTGACACGTGAGCAGTAGCCGACTGCATCTTTTCACCTGCACAAGGAAAGTTCAAATGCCGATCAGCCTTGTGCATGGAGAGCCACACCCTGATCGACATTTTTCCTCCCTCTGTGCAGACGCCATCAATCAGCCAGCAGAGGTCGTAATTGCATCAGTTATGAGGTCCCTATCGGGCTCCTTTCTCTGGATGAACAACAGCCAAACGTTGTTCATATAGCTGCCCAGCCAGATGCGATACAATGTATTCGAAAACCCAGCTCTGGTGTGCTAGCGCATTTTACCGCTGCGCCACCTGAGCGGCCCAAAATAAAATTTAATTACAATTCACATTACATTTATCTATTATTTATAATATACATTTACTATAGTGGGAAGTGTTGGTCATTTCAATTTATTTACACTTTGCAAAGCATATTTATAGCTAGATTGGATGCTATCTAATAGCTAATTTCCCCAGGTGATGCCCTGTGATGGACTGGTACCCTCTAGGTTATATTTACACTTTTCACCCAATGCTTTCAGGATACGTAGCAGACCCTTTTTAACCCTGATTAGTATAACAGAGTTACTGACTAAATAAATTAATAACTAAAAATTTACAATCAGTACCTTGGGTCACTGAGACCTGGGTTTGATCGAGTCTGGCATGTTGTAAGCATGTACGCAATACCTCGTACCTCACAAAGACATGCAAAAAAGTTACAAGGCTACTCTAAAATACCACAAAGACCCTGAGCAGGATTAAATGAATTGTTCAGAATAACCAGGAAAATAATGTCCACCAGATTTTCTTTGAACAAGTTTATTTCACATCATCGGTGTAGTTTTATAGGAAGGTAAAATGACAAAAGGCACACATTCACAGGTAAAGAAAGCAAAAACAAATGACAAGCAACAAAGTGACATCAAACAAACATAATTTCTACAGAGAAAATAAAACACATTTCTATTTCTGGATTAGCTGATTTGTATAAACTTACATGACAGTAAAACATGGACTCGAATAACAACAGTGTCTTTTCACACCACGATCTGCTTCCTCCAGTAAGGTAGAGGAATCAGATTCTTTAATGTTTTACTTTAAGTACAATTCATTCCAAAGGTTCTGGATAAAAGCTGCCTTTTTGTACTGATCCAGGACCAGTTTATACTGTCTAAATGTCATATTTAAGTAAGTAATGGCAAAACGTATCTGATCTCAGACCAATAAAAAGTCACTAAAGTTAGAGTTAGTTCAGATTCTGACAACATAGTGCAAGTACGAGGACAATAAGGAAAAATATATATATTTTTTAACATCCTGCCAAAAAGGGGAAGTTGGGGGTATGGAAGAGGTCAGCTGTGGTGGGAAACGTGTTTTCTGAAAATGTATCTCTATGTTGCTCTGACTTCATAAACGGAACTGAATGGACGATACTGATTCCTGCAACAAAATTAGACTTTACTGGAATGCTGGAATCTAACCTAATCAGTTCCCCTGCATACACGACCCCACCACAGCGATTGGTGTCATCTTCTAAAGGATTGGCAGGACAGTCAGACGTCTATATATATTTATGTTTGTTCATCTACATATATTTATATACTATGTACAATTCAATACATACAACCCATACCCATACATCTCCATGATTCTTAGGGTCAGAGGAGTGGTGGAGTATTGCTGATGGGTTTGTACAGTGTCGGATGAGAAAGCCAGTGTACAGCTTAGCAACTGGCAACCTTCAATCCATCTCAAACATCAATCAAATACTTCTGACCCTGGTACACATTCTGCTTTAGAGAAAAGCCAGTCTGATTAAACGGACCAGAGTCCGTTTCAATCCGGATAAGTGCTTCTACTTGGCGACATTCTGAGAAAAGTATGGATTGTTGGCTAGCACACAGATGAGTTTCATGATGAATTCAAAGTAAGAGATGAGAAATATAGATGTGAGCATTATTGCTAAAACCTGGATAAAAGTTGCCCTTTATCTGTTTAAAAGATAAGAAGGTAAGAAGGGTAGGTTGCCACTTAGAACACTATTAAACAACCTTTACATGTGGACAATTAGGACTAAACCGTACTCACAAGAAACGTCAACCATTAATTCAAAGCCGTACAATGGACAGCTAGAACAAAAAGAGATAGAACACCTAAGACTTGACATCTGAACACCATTTTGCTGCTATAAGAGCCTCCACTCTCCTAGGAAGGCCTTCTATTCATGTGCAGAATAGCTGAAACTTGCTACAACTTAGCCACAAGAGCATTAGTGAGGAAAGTTTCAGTTTATTCAAACTTCAGTTTAAAAAAGGCAAAAGGCCTTCCCTAAACTCTTAAACACTAGACCTGCATTATGAATTGTAGCAGTACAAACCAAGACATAAAAACCCCAGACATAGTGCTGTACAACTCACATACACAGTTGGTTAATAACTGCAATGATTTGGAGCTTGTGGAGCTGATCTCACATGCAGCTTCAAGTATCTGAAGCTCCTGTCAAATTGCTGTGTTGAGATTGCTCCAGAGGCAGTTTGGAACTCAAAAGTAAGTGTTACCTTTGGTTGGCAGAAATTTGACTGACTGACTGGCTGACTTGTTGTGAAGATGGCATCTGAACTAATTGCCTTCTTGAGTACGACCCACCCAGTGTATTGCCAGTGTCTGTTTTTAAGCTTACAAGTGTGTATGTCTGATTTTAAGCTCCTAATCAATTAAAAGAGGTATTTGCATCATTTTGGCCATGAAGCTTATTTTCAGTGCTAGGAACTATTAGAAGTTAATAAAATCTGATAGGTGTATATTCCTATTCATATTTTTATTATTATTTTGTTACTATTATTATTGTTATTATTTTAAGTCACATAAGTGGTCCATTACATTAGCCAACCAAGCTATGACTGGCTATTGCTGAGGGGGATGTGGCCTAAGCCCTTTGATGGACTGGTTGCCCTGTTAAGGATGTTCCTACCTTGCCCCAAGGGTGTCTTGGTAAAACTAGACCCATTGTGACCCTGACACAAAGGAAGGCACAGAGCAATAAGTTTAATGTTCTTTACAGGTGACCTTCACTTTTGAATACCTTTAGGGCATTTTTAAATTAGAATGTTTCTGAAGCTATTCTGGGATTGTATTAAAAATCTGTGGTTACCTCAGGCTTTGTAAATTATTGGAAATAAAAAAAAATATGGATCACCTACATCCAACCAATACAACACAGAGAATAATGAACTTAGCTTTAGCTACAGTCTCAAAAATAAATGTGCTAAAATATACCTTTGCTTGTTGCTGAGGTGGTTTGTATATTCTGATATGGAAAAATACATATAAAGTGCAACAGAATATCATGTATCATCTTTAATAAGATTAAGAGATGCTAAATAATTTTTCTAAAGGAACCACCTCACTGACAAGCAAAAGTACATTTCATTACTTCTGTTCTTAAGTGTAGTTCCAAAAGAATTCCTCACACCACCTTAAATATACAGAAAATATAATGAATGGTTTTTAAGAACTATAGTTTACACGATGGCAGAACATTAATAAGGAAAGTCAGCTTGGTCCTCGAAACACATCTGAGAATGAACATGATAATATTTATGATAAAAAATTGTTCACACAGCTCTGACAACCCCCTTCCTAATATGTATAGATATATTTATCTCATTTTTGTTTCTTCATATAAATAATCACAAAAAAACACAATGTTTGTCTGTTGGTTTTGTTCCACTTGCTAACTTTAGCCTGGTCAGACAAGGAGAAATGAACAATAATAATAATACTATGTATTATTTTAGGGTGGCGAAGTGTAATGTATTATTTTACATTAAAACAATAACATTTTATAACAGATTTTCATCCTGTTTGTCTGAAGAGCGACGCCGCTGGTGTCTACAGAACTGAGAGCTATAGAGACACATAGAGATCAACATCCTATGTACTACGTATGAAAGTAGGTAAAAGACAAAAGACAAAATACGTGGGGTTTAAAACTTTCACAATCATATAACATGAGGCCAGTAATTAATTAAAATCAAGTCTTGTGTTTTAAGGGTTTTTTTCTAACATGTGACAACAGGGAAAGCCTATACTGTATTTTCGTGATACCGCAATGTGGCCGGCACCTCTGTCACACACCAATACAAACAGCAGCACACTTCATCTATATACAGAAGGTTCAGTCTTCAAGAGCCACCATCCCTTTTACAGGGTCCTTCACTCTCATCTGTAGGACGAAGACAAAAAAATGGTTTATATTATTGTCCTTTATTTATTAAAATTGCATAAAGTTAAAAATTATCCTAAATTGTACTGTACAATTTTCACTTATAGCTGTGTCTTTATTTTTAGTAAAACTTTATGATTAAACAGACAGCACGGTCCCCTCACAGCAAGAAGGGCTTCAGCAGTCAAAGTACTGGACTAGTAATGACTGGTTGAAGCCCCACCAGTACCAGGTTGCACTTTACCTTCAATTGCTTGGAGTGTATACAAGTATGTCAGTATACTCTCCACAAAGCAGTGATAGAAGGTCAACCAAAGCTCCATAACCAGGTTTTTCCTGAATGCGCTCAGAAAATAACCTTTTGTTGAGCTAAATAAATGCTACATTAAGTAATTAGATGTTTTGTTTAGACATAGGTTTCAGGATACATGTGTACATTTGTTATTAAGCCTTACTTATCATGGTATAACAATCATTACAACTATCATTCTGTAACATTATTTTGAACATTATTTTAAAACATCAGGTATGCGTCCAAATATTTACGCATCTGAGGGGTTGATTTCAAAGCTTTTTTTCAAAAAATCACTTGCCCTAATAATTAATTGAATAAACAGCTTTCATTTCCAGCCATTTATCTGGAAACTGGTTTTACACATTACATTTCCCAGTAAATAACCAGTTAATACTTCAGTAAACATGCATGTGTGCATGTTCTGTCACTCACCTCATCCAGCTCCTTTCTGGTCTCCTCCTCCATCCGGCGAATGTCATCCATGTTCAGTTCGATCCAGTGATCAATCCAGCAGAAAAGCTGCCGATGGAAATTGGTAAACAAGCGCTTCTCTTGCTATTGGCCAGAGAGAAAAATGGAAAAAGAGAAAGTGAGAGAGAGACAGATAACAGGATTAGACAGTGTTATACCTTGGGGTGCGTGTGTTTCATACATTTATCATTCATTTATCCTCATAGAACTGATGCCACCTTAAAAACACTGGCCACAAGGTAGGAATACACCCTACACAGGGTGCCAATCAGTCACATGGCCAGGCATCTAGGGAAGTCAGACAAGGGTATTTTCTATCTGCCGCTGCATACTGCCACCTCAAACACTGGCTAACGTGCCAGCTGAGCGGTGGGGAGACTCGCATGAAGGTTAGAGTGACACTTTGTACGCAATAAAGCTCTGCGTGAGCCCTCACGGCTGACCAGTGAATAAGAGGTTGCCAGCTATAACTGTGCAGTTGTGGGAGCAGGACAGCTGGACACGGGACAGTCTGCAGCAACTAGTTTGGAAGATAAAGGGGGAACTCACTCTAATCAATCAATAAAAATAAACTTATGTACTGTGTTATGGAAAAATTAGATTTTATGCTACATGTCTGTCGTTAAGCTGTCGTAAGCAGATAAGAAACAACAGTTAGCAAGGAATAGAGGTTCCAAAGTCCAACATCCAATGTAATGTGACCAGAGCAGTATAAAGAGAGGCACACAGTTCTGTTCCTTGTTCTTCTGCTATTCCACTGCTGTAAGAACCCACAATCGTGCCAATAAATTCTTCCAATCCAGTCAACTGTAATCTTTGTTTTCATTTATTATAGTGTTTATCATTTTTTCACTATAGCCAAAACTCGAATCTATAAAACTTTAATCCACATAAACTCACCTTTTGAATGAAATTCTCTACTTTGTTTTGCAGTCCCCACCACTTGAACTTGACCGTTACCAGTTTGTAGGCACACATGTGTGGACATTCTGTCTTTTTTGGCAATTCTTTCTGCAACCACACAGACACACACAAGCACAAACCCACACTGTATTTAAAATCATGCTTTAAAAAGAAATATTTGGGAATTTTAATTAAAGGAAAGTCTGTTTACCCTCCAGTCAGGTCCCAGGGGCCCTCGACCAGTCTTGGCAGATTTGTACTTGGCTGGGTCTTCATCTGGTTTGTAATCCTGAGGACAGCAGTAATAGTTTATACCTCTCAGGTTAAAGCACAACATCATATTTCAGCAGTTCCGTTTTGCTGCTTCAGCAAAATGACTGATTAGGGATAAAAAGCAACAACGCAGGGACTACCACCGAGCCAGCCCTGTATTACTCTGTGTCTGTACTCTGTATTAATCCCAGTGCTTAAGGTACAGAAAGAGAAAAATAAAGAACATAATTTTAATTTCATGTCGTTGTTCCAATCACATGACAGGATGAAGGCCAAAGCTAGCACCATGTTTTATTTGCATACCCCACTTCTGACAAAATAAGGACATTTTGTAAAACTGTAAATTCTCTTGAACATTTATTTATCTGTAATTAGTACAACTCCTGACCAATGTGTTTACATTTACTAAATGCTCAACTCAAAAATAGACAAAAAACACCATTTGATATAAAAATATTTTTTACATACATACAAAGTAATAATTATGGTGATTGACATTGATATGAATTACCAATCAATCAGCTTTTGTATTAATTAAAGTAAGATTTTATCAGAAAAGGTTTATGCAACTGTAAAAACTTTGAGACTAACCCCTCCTATTGCTTCCATGTAAAATAATCACGTTTGTTTAAAACTGGAGTTAAAATAACACTTCAATAGTGTTTTACCTTTGCAAAGCATTAAAACAACCAAACATTGACATCCAATTTATTATTTTCTATCCATAAGCCGGTTCTTACCTTTGGCTCTACCTGACTCCTGTCAGCAATATCAATATACACAACATCAACCTTTTTCCAGGTATCAGGGTCCAGACCGTGTACCTGAAAACACAGAGCAAAACACACTCAGTTCCTCTGACAGAGGGTTAACAAAGCCAGAGCTCATGCCAGCAGTGACCTTTCAGCTTAATGTGGGGGGTCACAGAAACTGTACTTACGTTCTCCTGATGCCCCATGTCGGGTTTATGCCATGTCTCTATCTTAATGAGAAAATTCTCTTTCATGTACTCGTTCTACAAGAGAAGAGCATCAGTCGGTCAAAATAGATTTGTACATGAAGATAATACTGATTTTGTATCAACATTATTTATAAATATATGGTTGACATTCTCGTACCGCAGATACAAGATATATTATACTTTTTATCTGTGACTGTATAAACTGCCATTGTCTTGACAAGAAATATTGCTGATGTACTTGATGGTGGATGTGTGATGGTGAACTGTTTGGACAATTATGTTTAAAATAGAGTTCTTAGCTTGTTGCCTATTTGTACTAGAGTAGGGAAATGTTTACTGAGGAATATACATAAGCAGTACAGTAAGTCACTCTGAATAAAGCATTTACTAAATTAAAAGCTGTAAAAATGTGTGGCTTGTGTGTGTGTGTGTGTGTGTGTGTGTGTGTGTGTGTGTGTGTGTGTGTGAAAGTGTGTGTGTGTGAGATGAAGATCATGTACTCACTGTGATGACTGCAGAAAAGGGAGAGCAATGCAAATAAAGAAAAACACATCAGGTATTTTATATTCCACAAATTACAGAAATGTATGGAGTGATCAATATAAAGTATTTTTTCTACAGTGTAATCTCCCCCCCCCCCCCCCCCACGTTCTGATTACTTGTTCCTTCATATTTGTTACACTGAATTTTTGCAGATCATTACACAAAATGAATTTGAATAAAACAACCCACTTTGTAAAACATTTTTTTAAACTAGGAGACAAAGTCATATAGCACTGTTAACAATCTTTACAAAACTGTCCATGACTGTGTAACGAGTAACTACCATTTCTGTCATAAATGTAACCAAAGTGTGTAAAACATGATGTTAAAAATCCAAATAAATAAATAAATAAATAAGCTATTGCTAAACTTAGCTAAATAATTTAAGCCAGCAGTGTATAAGTCTCACTTATGCAGTCAGCTAAACACTAAGGGACCGTTTAAGCTTACTGTTATAAGCCATGTGGGACTGGAGAGCCATTATTTCGAAAAGGATGAAACTTAGAACAGTGTAAAATCTACCAGGAGTGGCTGATTTGCTAAAACTTCTCCAGGCCCCCTTTGCAACTCATTCAATTCACATAGTCAGAATAGACCACAAAAAAAAAACATCTTACCCAAGCAAAAATAAGTTTTAGTGAAGCATTTAGAAAAACCTCACAGGAAAAACACTGCTGCTCATTTGACATTTACAAAAACAGCCCCTGGATAATCCCTATACTATGGGATAATGTACTATATAAGGACTTATGACAATTTGACTTTCCTGGCTGGCAAATGTACCATTATGTGTGTGTGTGTGTGTGTGTAAGTGTGTACAACATTAGAATGACCTGAGTTCCCTGTACTGTAACTCCACTCCCACTCTGCTCAGTCGGTTAATTATTTAACAGTTAGACAGAGCTAGATGAGGAGGGCTGAGTGGAATACCTGTGCGGCAGTATGGGTAGGCGTTCCAGGCTTTTTCGTGAATGTTGAGAGCTGACGCTGGTGCCAACATTCGCACAAAGGATGGAACTTTACTAAAAAAAAGGGTCAAAGACAGCCTGTTATCTGACAGCATTTATTTAATACAACTACTACTACTAATAGTAATACTAACAATACTACTGCTACTAATACTACTACTACTAATAATAATAAAATCAATAATTATCTAGGGCAGGTGGAATGCCTTTATTGGAGATACTTTTCAGTTAATGAATGTGCTAAAAAAGTTATGTGTGCATGTATATGATAACTCACCTCTGCAGATGATAGATTTTGTGTGTGTACTGGCCTTTTTCTCCATCTTTCTCATATGGTTCATTCTTCAGGACCTCGACACCCTCTCCTCCCCCTGTCTCATTCTTACTGGCCTCTGCTACTGAGTACAGCTGACCTACCTGATACTACACAACACACAAACACACACAGGGTCATTACATAAAAGCACCACAGGTGAATGCAGGGTAAATTACTACTATTATTATTAATAATGGTTATTAATGGGGGACCAGTCTTATTGGATAAAAATTCATTAGAGTAATATCAAGAAGGTACAACAGTAATAATTTGCCTGATATTTGAAAGAAATTGGATCGCTCAAATTTTGTGAATTTTTTGTATTGTTTGTAGAAATCAGAAATATAGAATACAGAAATACACACAATTAAAACATTAACAAAGTTTAATTATAATAAAAGAGGAGAAGCAAAAAATACATACAGGAATATATGATTAATTAAAAAATATATATACAACAATATGGATATAGATATAAAGAATGTGATCCTCTGCCCATTTTTGCTTCTCAAAGACTCTTTTTGTTACCAAATCATGATTATAATCACCTGGTAACATCACCTGTTTGAAAGCATATCATCGGGTTTTTTTAATTATTATTTTTACGTCAGTACTAGCCCTAAATTGGCCCTGTCCCAATTTGGTTGTTATGTGTTGCATGTATAACAAATGAGTGTATATAAGGAAGAGTTTGCATGTTCTCCAGTGTGCCCCGTTTCAACAGTGTGCTACGGTTTTCTTCCACAGTCCATATCATGATTTGTCTGATCAACTTTATTTCTTCAATTCATTTGTTACACATGCACCACATTCCAAATAAAATTGGGACAGGGCCAATTTAGGGCTACATCCAGCAAATATTAAAAAAAAAACAATTATAAAGAAAACAGAGAAAGAGAGACGATGGATGGATGGATGGATGGATGGATGGATGGATGTGGGTGGGTGGATGGATGTGGGTGGGTGGATGAATGGATGGATAGATAGATGGTTTTTTTCTTCCTTTCTTCCTTTTTTATGCTTTTTTTTCCATATCCAAACAAAACAATAAGCAATAGCTCCTTTCACTCCATGATCATCTTTAACACTTATAAATGATCCTATGATTACATACAGAGCACTGAGTGTGTACCAGGTACGTATGTATTAAAATAAGTAGAAGTGTAGGCAGCAGGAAGAATAAATGTCATTGTGTAAATAAGTTGTGTCCTAGTGAAGGGAGGCTCGGGGCTTTGTTCGACTAAGCTAGTTTTACTGAGCTGAAACATTTTGCTGTTAGTCCTGGAAAAAATTCCATCTAGCGGCAGTTAAGGGCAACTATTTACCTCCTGCATGTATCTAAGAGAGTCTGAGGTTGATAACATGGTTAAATATAACACACGCTTGTCCACACTATAGGTAGCATTATGCATGTGATGTGAGACCTTGCACTCAGAGGTAATACTCATGCTGGGCATAACCAGTTACCTCTGGGTCAGGAACACACACAGGCAACCATCCTATAGTGACTTAAGCAAAGGTGAAACAACAGCCGATGTAAACTGAGAAATAACGTAACTGAATAAAGAACGAGCCTGTATAGATAGATCTTGTGTACTCGCTGTTGTGTGTGTGCTCGGGACAGACGCTGAGGAAGCGATGCAGACTATACTATTTTTAGCACCCCCGTCCACACAGCACCGGCCAAGGAGAAGCAAAAAAGAGGGGGGGTGTGCAGGGAAGCATCTTCAGTTGCCTTTATTTTTAGTGCTGATCCGAGGATTTCATGACACTACGATAGGGAGGCAGAGACTGAATCACAAAGAAAGAATAAGATCCTGATGTTTAAAATAAAAACAGGAACACCCTATATTGGATGTAAATGCATGAATATGATTCTTTTTCATTTGGTGTGTGCATGAGTTTGTGATCTCATAGAGCCTCAAATGCATCATCCTGGCCCGACCAATCAAATGCTACGTTCTCACCAATCCCAGGCCACTAGCATTGCATGTCACTGTGCAGCCTTCACACACTGGCAGAATATTGTGCAACAACGGAATTTATAGATCTTTTACTAAAATAGAAGGATTAGGCTTTGGAAAGTGGAAAGTTTTAATCAGCTTTTTATGCAACAACTATGTCATGTGTCATATTGTTTTATAATACATATACGTATATTATACATATTACTTCTTGTGTGTGAGTGGAGTGTGCTTTTTTTTGGCAATTATTATTATTATTAATATTATTATTATTTTGGCAGCAGGTAGAGTAGGTTCAGCATGGCAACTTGGACTGAACCTTAGGACCAGGGCTCAGTTCTTCCCTCTGATCACTGTCTGTGAGAAGTTTGGTATTTTTTGACTGGGTTTCAGTGGGTACCTTTCTTCCATGGGAGGTCTCCTTCCATGTCAAAGTTAAAAAAGAGCAGCTATTTAAAAGCACATGTGAGTCCCCTCATAATTTATCTATCATATCATTAGCCATGTTCACATGCAGCCTGATCATTCATTAATAATCTGACTAATAGCTCTATCATATTAAAATACATCCATGTATACACTTGAATCGGAATAAACTCGTTAGATTGTGTCCATTCTGAATACAATTTCCATCCGATTAAAGAAGGCTAAAATTATCCTTTAAATAAATTAATAAATAGAAGAATAATAGCCATGTAAACACCTGTAAACACCTGTATCTGAATACATCCCCAATCTCAATGTTTAAGTACGTTCTGCACATGTGCATTTGCATCATAGTGAACAAAATTTAGCATGGCAGAAGCAAAATTGGTCTGCACAAGAGACAAGGTTTATAAATGTGCAGGGCGTGACATCTTTTCCTCTCGCCGCTTCTTTAATAAGTGAATGTAAAGTATGTTTTCCTGAGTCTGCAATTTAAAAATATGGTATAGTTTGCTGACCCAGTAATTAATACTGGTAAGCACATAGATAAACATCTATAATCTTTTTGGTTTGTAAAGTAGACACACACCAAGGACACACCAAGGCAAGGACAAAACCCATTCAAAACCCATCCCAACTGCCCAAAGAAGAGCAGTGATTTTGAAAATCTTGTCACACTTTGGGTTATAAATGTAACTTGAATAAAAGATAATACTGGACTTTTAGCTTTTAATGTTTGATAGATTACAGAAAATAAACATACATCATTTCAAATAAACAAATTAAGTATGGACGATGAAGTGAATATGGTCACGTTGCTTGTAGGTGCTTTTAACCATTTGAAGGCTTTAGACTGGACACAGTGTATTTTTAAAAGAACCAGTTCAATGGTTTTACTTACTGGTACACAAGTACAAAATCCCAACACGGGTGTTTATGCAGTCATTACAGTACAAAATTCTGCTTAACATTGCATATGCACACACACACGCACACACACAAGTCAGCGTGCAGTTGGTACTTACCTCCTCCACAGAAATGGGTAGGATCACACGACTGAAATGAAAAGAGAACAAATACAGATCACAAACAAGTCAGAACAAAATGAACGAATTCATCATTAACAAATTAATCACTGTAACCATCAATACCATCATTACCATCATAACCAGTATTTCACTTTGTCCATCACTGTCAGCAAGTGTTACAGTGCAATTATTCCTGTCACAACAGTCAGGAAAGTTCAATGCATTTGTATAAGCTGTTTCTATCATGTAAAACCGGCTTTTGTTATTATTTCTTTTTGCATGCATCTGTCTACAATATTATGACCAACCCAAAAAAGTATATAACAATGATGCATGCCACGGTCAAGTATATATTAAATATACAGTATTTAGACTCCACAAGACTCACAATGTTGCCAAACAATGTAGAACAATGCCTTTATTGTCACTGCACAGTGTACAACGAAATTTTTGAGCGGCTCCTTGAGGGTACATGTATGTTCACACACACATTTATTTACAAATAAATATATACACATCTAGATACAAAAATACAGGTGTGGGTTTTAAAGAGCTTTAAAGAAAGAAAGAAAGTTATTGCACAATCCCTATAAATTGCACATTATGCACTAGAATGCTACCTTATTATATAATTTATATATTATCGAACCCAGAGGCGGTGTGATGGCCCTTTTACATATAAGTCTCCACATTTGGACCCACACTGAGTGCGGGCTATGTAACTGGTGGAGTGCAAGTTTTGCTGTCACCAGCTTGTTCTGGGTGGCCTTACTTTTCTCTTTTTCTAAAAACAGGGTTGTCATAGGCGCTCTGAGCACATTGCCATATTATAACAACAGTTTCCATTTCATATTTAATGTAGTTTCCCTTTTTTATCCATTTTCTGTTGCAGGCTGCGGATGAATTTGTGTCTTTCATTTGTTACTTGGTTTCCGATATTTTGGCCACTGCTTTCATTTTCCCATTATCCACTTGTTTGTGGCTTTTAAGGCACAGTATTGTTCAGCCTTGGTTAACTATCTTGCAGGTACAGGGCTATGTATCGCACTTTACTTACAAGGTGTGACCCAACATGTCACTGTTTTTATTAGCATTTTAAATAAAGTACTTTCTGAGGTTTGTGAATCTTACACAATATTGTTTAAGGCCATATTTGCATATAATACAGAAAAGCAGATCTAGCTTAAACCTGGAAATATATACACTGTTTATTTACTGAACTTAATTACTTTCATTAATTTTGTATAGGCTAAGGCAGCTGGTCATAACACACGGGTAGTATTTGAACTTGACTTACTATTTAGTACAGTAGTACGCAGCACCACTGTTTTAATCACTACTATTAATTTTAGCTCTTTTCACCATATGTATCATAATTACAAAATTGGATTTGACTCTTGCAAGTATTTCGATGTGATTTAAACAATGCCTTGATAATTTCAAACTATAATGATCATCCCGCTGTCTTGCTAATTCTATTTAATTCTGCTTTTTATCTCCTCCTCCAGTTGGACATCCAGTTTACTTTGTACTGCCTGCATTTTTCATCAATACTCTTCAGGAGTAAGTCGACACCGGCAGCTCACCGGCTTTGAACTCTCCAGTTCCATTCCCATCCCCATCTTATGACATTAAACACCACACTTTTCCTCACGGCTTTACCGCCATACGCAGGCTCACTCCTGACACAAAGTGTGCTGAGTAGTTTAGCGGTTGTGCTTAGTGTTTCTCAGAAAAGAACGCTTAAAGTCTGCAGGTGTTGTGATGTACCGTTTGCAGCAGAACAGCGTGAGTCACCTTGGCTGTCCAAACGCCTGTAAGGCTGCAGAATTACGTTTGGTATGGGAGATCCGGTGTCTCTGTGTCCGTCTCCTTCTGCATTATGAATGTCTGACTGAACTGTAGTTCCCGACTGACTAAAACAAGATGTATCATGCTAATTGTTTTATTGACAGAGTTACAAATTATAGCCATAAGAATTTAAGTGACGTAAAATGAATAGATTTAAATATTTCCAGTTTTAAAACACAAGATCATCACTAAACATCATACAGTAAATGATCGGAAGCATTTGGACACCCTACCTAATTGTTGGGCTCATGTGTTTTATTCACACCTAGTGCTACCAGGCAAATAAAATGAATAAGAAATATGAGATATATGCTTCCAACTTTGCAACAACAGTTTAGTAAAGGTCCTTTCTTGTTTTAGCATGACTGTACCCCTTCATCACCCACTTTTAAAGCTGTAAATCGAATCAATCAAGTGTTTACATTTGTTACCAACCAAGCATAAACCCATAACGTAATGGGCGCACACTATAAGCAAACCTGATTCCCATGCTAGTCGAGCACAGTTTGATGATTTCCTAGCTGTTACATGTTTACCATACCTGAGTATTTACTAATACGCTGTATGAAAAAGCCAGAAATAGATATATCACCACATTTGCTGGACTGTAGCCATTCAGGTCTTTGTGCATATTGTTATTATAATTTTATAAAGTGCACTTAAAAAGTTTTTGATGGTAGCAAAGAATTTCATCTCATTACTACCTTGATAAAGAAATTTCTGTGCTACGAGGTCAATAAATATGTAACAAATTAAATTGGATAATTCCTATAATTTAGCCACTGTTGCTGTTGCTGTTGCTAAATCCCAAGTCTTTAAAATCACAATCTCCTCTCTTTACAAATGCACACAAGCAGTATTATGTTTTACACCTGTTAAATCAACAAAGCCATAACAAACTAACACATGTGCTGCTATGTTAAGACTGAATCATCCCAACACCTGAGTTATTTAGTTGGTTTGTTTTGTAAGAACTGATGAACATAGATACATTGCCAGGCAGAACAGTTAATCAACATTCATTAAAGCTCAATCACACCACTATATTTTACTTTTATAAATACACTTATTAACAAATCAAATGTGGATATGATAACTTTGCACATCTGTAAGGGTGCTATTAATGCTGATGGATATTTGCACATTTTAAATCAACACACTATAGTAGTACAGTATACTTTCGTCTAGAATCTTGTTAAAAGATTTTTTATCATGAAAAAAACAAAGCCACATTCTGCATGTTATACAGCTGAATGGCTGCTAGACTGGCCGGCCTGCGGTATATACCTGTCTTCCATGGAAATGGGAAAAATGACAAAAAGAAAGATGGAGAAAGATGGAGAGAATGGCAAAAATTCACTTTTCAAAAAGCATCACTTGGTATTCTCACAACTTAAATGATTTATTGTTTTTATTATAATTCTAAATGTGTGCCAGTCCCAGCTTTTCTAAAACCTGTTCAAATTTTTAAACATGTATCAAATTTGCTACAGGCATAAAAATATAACGTTTTTAAGGTAACATGAAATGTTTCACCCAGTTTTCAATTTAACTCGTGTTAATGTTTGTAATAGTTATTAGAAGGGTTCACACCGTTTCCACTCTAAACTGTGAATTATTGATTACTGTAATTAATAAAGATATAAGATGTGCATTAGTTGGCAGATTGTGTCTGTTGTTATGACGTGGATGAATCTCAGGTTCCATTTTATTAATAAATAAGTTAAAATCTCGTTCTGAATCATTCCAACAGGATTCAGCTGTTTCTTTTACCTGTATGTATGTACATATTTGATGGGAATTAGAATTAGTCCTGGTCCTGGTCCAGAGTGTATCTCACTATGAATGCCCTTTAATAACGGGTAATCCGTGACGTCACGACGTCGTGTCGCGGATGCCCTAGCTGAACGCGAGTCATAGAGGCCACGACTCTAACCGTATTGATACTAAAACACTGTATTAATACTACTAATACTTCCAACACTAAACACTGTAATGTGTTAAAACTGAGTAGTTAGGAAATAGCTTATTGCTCGGGTAGCCATAACCTGCCTGTATCAGTATCTCATCAGTAGAGACTAAACGGACCAATCACAGGCCTGCTCAGCCTCCCACACTTTGTACACGAATATTAAACGTATAATAATATTATATGATATTTATTTATTATAAAATTATTCTAATTAAGCCTGGTAAATGATGAAAAATTCCCCAGTCTGAAGGTTTTACCAGAGACAGGGGGATTTTGCCTCGGTAATGACCTTGATAGACTAAATGGAATGCCTGCTCGAGCTCGAGCCTACAGAACGGATGGTTTAGCATGTTAGCATGCCGGTATGTACCTGTGTTTGGCTATGTTTGGTTATAATATGTTAATATAATAACATAAATATTAAACATTGTCTCACATGTTTCCCGTCAAAAAGAATCCAATCAGAGCAAGCTGCTAAATGTAGAATTTGTTAAGACTATTCCAGTGCATTAATGAACCCCATATCGACAAAACCTGTGGCTTAATGGGCCTTTGGACTGGTTTACTATCACTAACATAATGTTAGTAATAATGTGTCTTAGCCACTGAAATAAGATAAATGCTTAGACCTTGGACTAAAAATAAAACATGTCAAACACCCCCTGCCTTCCTCCTGACAAGCTTTTAGAAAGCCGAACGCACCATATACACGAGTTCTCTGTTAATAAAACAGTGTTTTAATTCGTTTTGATGCACCTCATATTAATATAAATAACATCAGTTACTGTAGCCGTGGCCTGGATGAGCTCAGTCCATCTGCTCTCCAGAGGAGAGGCTGCTGCTGCCATCCAGCACATCATGTAGTCAAATACAAACACTAAAAGCGCACACTTACAATTCTTTAATCAGCATCTTTCTGATGGTCTGTGAGGGATGAGAGCAGTAGGGTCGGATTCGATCGGTTCCTCGGTGAAGCGCGGTCTCTTTACGGTACAGTTCAGATCAGCAGCGGCGCTTCTGTATCATTCTAGCAGCAGCAGCAGCAGCGGCTCTCTCTCTCTCTCTCTCTCTCTCTCTCACACACACACACACACACTAATCACACTGCCTCAAACCATGACGTAGCAGCGTGACGTCAAATCACAAGGTAAATACGTGTATAAATAGACATTTAGGTAACACTTACAGTGTGTAATAACTAGTCATCTGCGATACTGCGAAATCTGATATCGATCCGATACTTTTTACTTATAAAAGCAGTTTGTTTACTTTCATGTAGGGGAGAGCAGTGTGTCATGATTTATGAGTAGAGCATTTATTATTACAATAAACTAAGTCTGAGATTTTTGTTCAGAACCAATGATATAATAACAAAACATAATTTATCCCTTTCATTGCACTTTTCTGAAATTATCCACACACACAGCTCCTCTCTCTCAGCCTTTATTCTCTCGCTGTCTGTCTCAATTCAATTCAATTCAATTTGCTTTATTGACATGACAAATGCACATATTTGTATTGTCAAAGCATACATATATATATATATATATATATATATATATATACTATAGTACATAGTATATGTATAAATAATAAAAATAACAAGTATATACTTAAAGATAAAATGGTAAAGAAAATATCATTAAGTGTGTGGTGTGTGTGTGTGTGTGTGTGTGTGTGCAGGGGGGTATATATACATAAATAATAAAAAGAAGTATATATATATAGAGAGAGATAAAATTGTAAAGAAAATATCATTATGTAATAAAACAATTGTTCATAAAAAAGAGAGAATATCATTATGTGTGTTGTGTGTGTGTGGTGTGTGTGTGTGTGTGTGTGTGTGCGTGGGGTTATCTGCTAAGAATATAACTCTAGAATTTAAGTTCTTTACAGGATTATCAGTGATCAATAAAGATAAAAAAAACACTGTAATACCAATAATAATCAATAATTTGTGGTCGGCCTCACTAGTTGTCTCTCTCTCTCTCTCTCTCTCTCTCTCTCTCTCTCTCTCACTGCTACGTGTGTTCGGTCTCCTTAATCACGTGACTGTACGACAACAAAACACAGCAGAGCAGGAGGAGAGAGGTGAGCATGTAAGATGTGAGAGGAGCGTCTCTACAAACATGGTTTCTACTTACTGATAAAACTGGAGAAACGTGCTGAATGTAGCGGAGAAAAAGTAAAACTGAAGTATTGATACTATCGATATAGATGTGCAGTATTCTAACTATACGAAAGACATTACAGCTGTGTGTTAACATCCAAGGTAAACAACACGGGTACTTGTTAGCTGCTAAGCTAATTGCAGTGATTTCTGTTCCTATAAGCACTCTGTATGTATAACTCTATCATATTAATATTGTAATACAGACATTTTTGTCAGATTTCTTGTTTCTGGATGATTTGCTTTCTCACAACTTTACCATCATGGCGTAATTTCACTCGGGATAAGTGAAGCATCTATCACCACCAACTCGTAGTTGTGTTTGCTGGATAAATAAATATGTACATTTTACATAAGTGACCGAATATATGTGTCTTTGTTCATTTAAAATAAAAATAGATGCTATTCTGTTTACATTTATAAGCACAAAGTCAAAAGAAAAATCACAACGCAAAACTGAGCCTCACTACGCATGCGCAGACGGAACGAGAGCCTCACTACGCATGCTCCGATTCACGAAAGTGACCTACGAATGGGGCTCGAGTCGTGAATTTGCGTAAGTTGCGCAAAGTTGGTAAGGTGTGTTTGTACTTTACCTATGAATAATTTACACTAATTTTCATATATTTGCCCCTATTTCTGTATGTGAAAAGAAAAATATTCGAAAACTTTAAATCTTCTTTCAGAAATAAAAGAATATAAATATTAATTAGATCCAAGAGACTAACATTAAATGTGGTTTTCATTATTTGTGTTTCTGATGATAATTAGGCTACATTTCATAATGCACAGAAGCCTTTAAGTACAAATGAACCATCGTCTCGACTAAAGAACCATTGTGTTTAAGTGTGTGTGCAAATCAGGACAGTAATCAAGAACACTTATGTAAATTTTCAAATATATGTACTTTATTTGTACTTGTAAATAAACACATACAAAAACTAAATACTCTTTGTGCAAAATAAGCAGCTTGAACACAAACATTTACCGCAACATGGTCGCTGTTCCACCCGCTCACAACCAACTTAGCTTATCAATGCTGTTAACAGATGATCATTTATCCAAACAACCATCCCTGGTGTCCTAGATGAGTTTGCCCCGGTATGGTTTCCTCTCATTTCGCGTCTGCGTCTCCAGCTTTCACTGCTTCGAGAGAATAAAAAAAAGTATCGTAAGTGTGTTTGCTGCTACTTTCACTGTATCGCCGACATTCACCGTGTCACGTCCGTGATGTCACCTTGCTAAACACGTGACTGACAAAGACCAGAGCTGCGTCCGGAATCGCATACTTACAGAGTACGTACTAGATTGGAGGAAGTATGCACTACTCGGCCGGTAAAAAAGTACATACTTTCAGTACAGAAGTGTGCAGTATGCACACAACACCGCTACGTACTACATGCGGCATCTTGCCAACGTCACGTGATGACGTAAGGACGTGATGACGTAATATCACCATAGTTACAGACTCATTACAAACCCCACTCGCCAAAATTTTGGATATTTATCGTGTTTTTGTTATTAATTCGTCTTTAAAATGTTTTATTTTATATATCTTACTTACACTTGTGAACAGAGGACTCCGTTTTCCGCTATCTTTCTTGTTTCTTGTTCCGCTTTGAACGCCTATGCAGCTCCAGTTGCATTATGGGATACATTAGCGGACCGCAAGTGTGCATCGCTTGCATACTCAAACATGGCTGCCCAATAAGTAGGTCATCCGGGTACTTCTCGCGTACCTCTTTATTTATACTATGTATTCGGACATACTAACCACTCTCGCGTACTCATTTCGCGTACTATTGAGTATGTAAGTATGCGATTCCGGACGCAGCCTAGAACTAGTAATGAACAACTGAATCACTAAACCGACACATCATTCATTTTAATGAGTATTATTATATTACTTATTTACATTGAAATGAAATAATTTATTGCAATTTCATATAAGAAAATAATAATTTGTACTTGTTATTTATGACAGTTTTGACCAAATGAAGCGTTTTCAGAATGTTTGTGGTGTTTCTGCGCCATCATGTGGATCTTGAACCGTTTCCATGTCGTTTTGAGCACTGAGGCATATCGAGTGATTCACGAGAGGAAAAGGAGGTTTTTACTGTCAAACTGAACAGTGAAGGTGAGCACAAGAAATTGGGTGGTTTGATACGAGCTGAACGTGTTTTTACTTTTTAAAATACGATGTATAAATCACGCATTTTGATAGAAAAAGTTGAGAGTGCAGTGCTAAAATACTCCTACATGAATGATAAACATGTGCATTTATTATCGACTGAAGTTCCACTTTTCTGGCTTTTTGTAAAATAAACAAAATTATTAAATTCATTTTCAGTTAGAGGTTTTTCAGTGTTGGAGCTTGTATTGAACTCCCTCCCTCACGTGACCACGAGTCCCTTATCTCACTGACTATTTAAGAAGACAGTCAAACCCCTGATCACTCTTTAAGTCTCATTTGATTGTACATGACAAATTTCAAAGCAATGCTTTAATAAGTAAAGATCATTATTCGCAGATGAAAACAAATATTTGGTGATCCATTAAATCACAGGGTTCGTGTGTTTCAGTGTGGAGTAGCTGCAGGCTGCAATTCTTAACGCCACCAGGTGTCACTCTGCTCTAATGTCCATGTTTCAATGCTTCAAATCAGTTTCAGCACAATCAGGAAGAAGCTTCAGTGAGGCTTCATCTGCCCATCACTGTCATAGACAATAATATAATAACACAACTACATTTTCACTGCACTTGTGGCATACAAAAATAAAGTAAACAAACGTATTACTGGAGAACAAATGTTTTAAACTTTAAATTCTTTTTTATTCATTTTTTTTCATTTACTGCCGTAGGGTCACATTAACTTCAATCTTATATTTTGTACAAAAATAGGATCATACGGGTGAGGTTGGAGATGGATCCAGGTTATCCCTGCCTGGCGTCCCCTGTTTCCCAGAGAATCTGGAGCCGCTGTAGCATTGACCAGGATACAATTAAATGAAATAAATCTTAATCTTAATTATTTAAATGACTGTTTCCTAACTGATTCTTTGTAAATGCTTATCTAAACCACTCTGTTAAGGCTTTGTTTCCCAATGGCTTTTAGAACTTAATTTAAATTCTCTTAATCTAATGACTCAAGTCATCTAATGACTTAAATGGTGTTCTTACTACATTACTTTACAATGGCTTTTTTCATTGGAAAAAAAAACATTCTGAACAGCCTTCTCTAAATGTCATTTTCCTGTCACTTTACTGGTCCTGTTATTTATGAAAAACACTTTGTCCTGGTCAGGGTCTACTGCCCTGCTTCCATTATGACACAGATCATGAGGTGGATCAGGAGTACCCATTTATCTTAAAATATTTCATTTTGCTACATGGCATGAACACTTTTTTCTATATTAAAATTTATATTTAAATGTAAAATTTATTTGGAAATAATATTTGATTCCCGCATTAAAAAATCTGGGGGTGCAAACATTTGCATTTAACCTTCTAGTAACAAATGCACAGTGAGACTTTGTACGCTTTTTAATGCCTCTTAAGGAACTGTGGCAATAAATTATAACACATTTTAGGGACATTATGACTAAGGCACTTCACAAAGGTACTTTTTGCTAAAATGTCGTTTTTTCTATTTTTCTTCCTTTTCTGTCAGCTTCTTCACTGAACCTTGTGCAGCACGTCATCAAGGCGCTCAGAGCCAAGCAGCAGAACAGTATGTGCAAATATGATGCATATTATGAGCAACATGCTCAGTCAGACGTTAGAAATCTCACATACAAAACACAATTTAAAAAAACTAATCACTAATTCCACATCTTTTACAAATGTTTCTCATTCTCTGTCACTAGGATGGTCTCAGTTTCCATGACAAGTCTCTATGTGAGAAAAAAAACATATCTGTTAATGTGCATCAGTTGTATACTTTCTTGGCACACGTGTTTACACTGTCTTTCTTGCACATCGTTGTTTCGATTTGTAAATTCGCTCCGGCTCTACACGAAGGCCTCGGGTTTGTCAGTGCCGTTGATTTTGATGTAGATCTTGGCATCATTTTCTTTCTCTTTCCTTTTTTTTTGAAGCGATCTGCGGAAGCACAGCAGGTAAAGGGGCAGCAGAAAAGCCATCATGCTGAGGACAAGGAGACCCACGTCCACCTATAAGAGACCGAGATAAATGTTAATTCCAAAGTGCTTACAGACTGTAATAATTCCACACTACAATATCTTGTCTCTATTGTGTCGGGGCAAGTATTCGTTTATTCCCTTTTACAAAATCACTTTAGCATACAATGGGTCCTGCAGTATCAAGGATCTGAATAGCCAATAAGTGCATTTCTTTATTCATGAATTATATTCATAAACATATCAACTGTTTACATATCAGTAGATAAAACAAAGGCTGGAAGCAGGTAGAATTTTACAGTCGTGTAAACGGTTTTATGTTATACTGTAAGTAATAAGCAATTTTCAGATGTACGCAATAACCACTTGGTCTCTGGGTTATAAGTTACTTTACCAATAAGAGCCACTGAAAGATATCGACTACTAAGTGTTTACAGCATAGCATGGTATTGTTTGTAAGTAAATAATTTGGCTTTATGTCTGAATCATCTGACAAAGATTTTCTTTTGAACCAACATCTCCCCTTTCCAAACTTTAAAAGACTTGGAAGCATTATAGGGTAATAATGGTTTGCTTACTAAAATCATGTCTCTTTAAAGCACAATTTAACACCCTATTTTGAATCATCAATCATTTTAAAACTACTTATATTACTTCTAAGCACACTAATCACTAAACCAAATCGTGGTACCAATTCACATAATCACTATTTTTTCTTCAGTGTTTGTGTGTATATTCATACCCAGCGAGGATCTCGCCCCAGTGGTCCCATCATGGCCACAAACAGAGGCTGCTGCAACAGGGCAAACAAGGCACTAATCAAGGACTGCATTCCTGTCAGGGTTCCAAATTGACCAGATGGATACCTGTAAAAAACAACACATACACGATCTTAGAAATGACTTCTTTTGCATGCTCTTGAATCTGTTACAGAAATTGTTTTTTTATTATTATTTTATATATCTGACAGACTATAAAGGAGCAAACTTACACAGCAGCATAAAGTCCTCCAATGGCTGAGTGGATGAAGCCTCTAACGATGGTATGCAAAACAAATGAAACCAGCTGGAGAGAGAAAAGCATAGAATGAATTCAGAAGATTCAGCGCTTAAATATACTTATTTTTGTTGATTATTGATGTGTAACTACTCCAGATAATCAGAAATGTTATGTTATGTATGTTTATATATAGCGCAATCAAGCATTTTATCCTCTGGGAGACCTTGTACATATAATTCTGACGTGTGGTAATGACGTCACTAAATGCATTAAATGATCAGATAACTAAAAATGGCCTTCATTTGATTACCAGGTATACGTGCACTGATTATCAAAAAAAACCTTTAGAGTTAACATAAACGGTAATCTAGTTTATCTCCTTTTTAAATATGTTTTAATTAATGAGACAATTCTAGTAACAGAGTAGCACTAATATGATCTTTTTCTTTAGGTGCATAATCTTTTTAACAGTAAGTTTAGGCTGTCAGAGCCAGATGTGTTTTTTAATAGAATATTCTGGTGCTTTTTGTGTTGCCTTATCTATACTAGTGATGCTCCGACTGTGGCTCATGAAGCTCCTTGATTTCAAAATGTTGCTCCTTGACTGGCTTTACTATTTCTAATTTATTAACACATCATGATATTAAAGCCAAAGATGATTAGTTTTTTTATACATACATTATTTCAATAGAAGCAATTTAAGAATTACATTTTTTTTCCTTTTTTAAGATGTCTAGCCGTTTTGTCATGACCATGCTGACCATATTGACCATGACCAGTTGTATTAATACACTGTACAAAAAAAATTTATACTGTCAATGTAGAGTACAGTGCTGTGCAAAAGTATTTGCCCCTTTGTTCTATTTCTGCTAATAAATGTTTCAGGTTTTTACCAACTAATTTTAATATAAGATGAAGACAACATGAGTAAAAAAGCTTTTAAATGATCACTCAATTTATTCAAGGTGGAAGTTTTATTCAAAACCTATACTACCCATGTGAGAAAGTAATTGCCGTCCTAAATACAATAACTTGGCAGTAACAATTGTAATCAAAAGTTCCTAATTACTTGTGATGAGTCTTTTACATCTATCTGGAGAAATGTGGAGGAACTGTGGCCCAATTTGGCTATAATAGAGCAGCTATAACTAGAGCAATTATAACTGCTCATTTTAAGGTCTTAGTATGATAGCTTTTGTTCATCAAGTAATATTTTAGGGAAGAATAATGATGAGAATGAGGCTGCAGCAGTTTTTTTGTACAAGCAGGTTATCTAGAACAATGCTGAGGACAGAAGATTTCTCACTTACCTGCAGCTCGAGAATAGGGATTAAACAGGTGATTCCAAAACCGACAAGGATGAGGTTGGTTAAAAAGAAGGCTCGTGTGGCATTGGTTATTTTTTGGATTTTTCTGTCCCTTCGCTTAGGCTGGGGCTGGTCTCTAAAAAAAAAAAAAAAGAAAGAATAAGGTTATACCTCCTCACCAAAAAAATCTATATTTTTTGCATTGGGGGACTTGCACAAATGCTAAACTCGTGCACAATGAGTTATGCACTAACATGTTTTTAATATGAGTTGCTTATTCCTAATATGACTTACTTAATGGCATTTTTCACATCAAACTCTCCGTCGTCACACTCCTTGAGTTTCCAGTCCATGATCTGACCGATGACTGGAGTGGTCAAAAGGCACAGCAGTTGCATGACTCCAAAAATAGAAGTGTACAGGCTCACTGTAGTCAGAAACAAAGAGGAAAATGTATTAGTACATTGTAATGAATAATCAGTCAGAAGGATAGTTGGGGACTACTCTGGTTAATAAGTAAGCCTAATGTTAATGACTATGAGCTGTAACATTTTGGTTTCCAAAGCCACTAAAGCAGGAGAGCAGGACATGAAAGTGCATTTTGTTGCAGTAGCAACCTGCTCAGTTCAAGGTTAATTGATGGGTCAGCAAAGCAGCTAAAGGCATACACTGTAGCCCATTTTACACTCAAAGGTAAATAGGTTACTTTAGCACTGCTGCAACATTACTTGCTAAACACTCCTCTGTGCCTTTTAAAATGGGTGTGCATGGCAAACGGCACCATTGTGGTCAGGCATGTACTCAGTTTAAATGTACACAAAATCGTGTGGCTTCTTGCTGAAAAAAGCCCCTACAAGATACAATACAGTCTATAGTGTAGTATAGTATATTTACTGGTTTGTAAAAGCTTGACCTGCAACTTAGCATTTGAGTAATACACTATATGGCCAAAAGTATTTGGACACCTGGCAATGACAGTAAGCGTGTTGGACATCCTTAGGGGCAAATCACTTTCACTATTACATAGGGCCAAGTAAAAATAGGCATCGTGTGTTTACTTGAGTTATCGTTCTCTAATATTAAAAGGAGTTTGATGCATGGAAACATAAGTGTGGCACATATGCTAAAATAGACCTCGGGAAGGGTCCAAATACTTTTTCACAGCCCTGTGTTTAAGTCAAATTGATATCAAATTGAAATGTTGCAGAGTGATAACGACCATCTAGGTAAAATGGGCTTTAATCTACCCTACATTTCTACCCTCTTACCCAACTGCATTCTCTCAACTGCCTCAACAGTCCGACAGACATCGTGTATTTATAAGACAGAAGAGCAGGGGAAAATTATTACACAATGCCAAAACAACAAAATACCATAAAATAGAATGAGGATAAGGTTCAGTCGTGAATCTAATAGTGTTTAAACAGTCAGTAAACACACCTGTATTGAAGTCTCCACCGCTCATGGACTCCAGGATGCTGTTCATGGCTCCCATGTAGAAGATCAGACGCAGCTGAGTGACACACATGGTGACCAGGCTGAGCAGGAAAAGAGGGCTGAAGATGCTCTTCATGAACGATTGAGCTACAGATGGAAAAAAAACAAGCATTACTCATCACATTGACAAATATTTTATAGCTTGTCTAATATCATTGCATCAAGCAAGATACAGTCATTGAATCTAACCCTGTGTTTGTATGCATTTAAGAATTGTAAAAAAAAAAAGTCTCTTACATTCTTCTTTAGCTGCACATTGAACCTCCAGGTCCATAGTAGACAGGCAGAGTTTGTGACCCTCGCTGGTAGCCAGCTCCTTCCGTGCTGGAGAATTGTTCGTGCTCAGTCGTTTGCCGACTGTCGTCACCTGCTGGTAGAACTTCTTTCCGGTGATCTTGTGGTCAAAACCCAGCCAGCTGAACTTAATCTTGACACTGGAGCATAGATCAGATATGGAGAAAATAATTAGAGGTAGGAATAATAATAAAGCGTTTTGGTTTTGCATGTCCTAATTGGTGTATATGACTTACGTGTAGTCCATGTCCTCTGGGCCAGGGAAGGCCTCAAGTGGCCAGTTGAGGAAACAGTTAATGAAGACTAGGCCGGCGCACACTGCCCACACCACCAGGATTGTGATGAAGTTAATTCCTAGGTCATAGATTACCTATAGAAGAGAAAATAGTGACACATTACTCTATACCAGTTCTATAATTTGTACATTTAATCTTAGTACACATGTAATTAAACACAGTGCTGCATTAACTAAAGCAGAATATAAATATTATCATGATTATAAAAGATTATGAAAGATTAAATGGTGTGTGGGATTAGTATATGTATAACAGATTTGAGAATGTAGTTTATTCTGTCAATCTAGCTCACCTTAACTCCAGGGAAGGTAACAGCAGAGGACGCATAGGAGCCAATCATTAAAGAAATGAAGGTCGAGCGCAGGTCTCCAAACATGTTAGGCAGCTGTAAAGAGAACCAATAAATATTAGTTTAACACCGCACAATGCACAGTGTCTACCAAAAAATGGTTCTAGGTGTTATGACCTTGTCCAAACTTAGATTGCATCGAACAATGTAGCAGAAACATGAAGTTAAATCTATCAAAGTAAAGCATGTTTAATCTCCAGACTTATTAGGACTTATTTGGATTTATGTGACTTATAACTTGAAGGCTTGCTAGGCTGTGACTTATTTGAGTTTCATTTTGTGCATGAAAACAGTTTTACTTAATCATTACTGAAGTCTGTCGAAGAGTTCCATTACACTAAAGTCATCAAACCATGTCTTTGCGGGCCTTAATTTGTGCACAGTCAAGACCCATCCCCAAACTAATGCCAAAGTTAAAAGCATATAGCATATCATATATATAAAGGTGATGTTCACATACTCCTGGCTGTATACTAAATTGGCTGCTTTATTTACTGTTTTATTTGCCATTTAATTGAATAAATAATTCTAAAGTAATTAAAGAAACACTTTACAAGGTTTTTATATAATCCTCAAATGTCAGCCTCCTAATTCCACTATCAGCCATAATTTTAAAACCTGGATCATATGTACCTGGTAACGTGTTTATTTCAGATCACATACTGATCTTTTTTTTTTTTTTTGCTTTTATTATTTGTATAATAAGAATGTGTTCACTAAGTCTGGGTTTCACAACACCAGTCCCCAAATCCCACTGCCCTGCAGGGTTCAAACTTTCCAAACTCTTACCCCACTCAAGCTACATTATAGAGGAAATGAGCTAAATCACTGGGGTTGGGGTGGGGTACTTTGTAGTGGGTAACTAAATGTTAGTAGCATCAGTATTCAAAATCTACATTTGACTAGAAACTCTAGGTAAGTTTGTCAGGGGAGAAAATTGAATTACTTCAGGTTCTATCCAAATTGGGATTTTTACAAGTTATATACAGTATATGCAGAGTTGCATGGCAATGGGGGAAATCTTACGATGCAATTTCTCAAGCTTTTCTTGAGCCAGTGATGACCTTAGGCTTTTGTTGCCAGGTCAGCGCTTCGCTACCATTTCATTAGAAATTAAAGCTAGACAGCTCTTGCCTCAGCAAAACCCTCTCAGCAGGAAAGAGAGAGGGTCGAGCGAGGTAGATGGGCCTAATTATTAACCTACAGTACACTGAGAGAACAAACGACCGGGAGAGGGTTGCTTAGTCTCTTCTTTTACCCTGCATTCATCACATCCATTTTCCTAGAAAGACCCTGCTCTGTTAGGTAACCAAGAGCTAATGGTTCTAATGGATGGAAGAACATGAACACTGAGCCAGCTGACCAGAAAGAGCAAACCATGTTTTTTTCATGTTTTAAAAATGATCTGTTACTGTTAGCCACTTACGGTGAGTGAAGTGAAGGTCATGCACATTCCACCAAAACCATTAAAGATCAGAGCAATAAAGATAAGGACGGAAAGTTCTGGTAAAAAATCACACACATCCTTTATTAGCAAAATGTACCCACAATCTGTAAATATTTCTAATCCATGTTTTGATCATGTGGAACGCAAACAACTATGGTAAATTAATGCAAATAAAGCAAATGCTGATACAAATAACACTATTAATAGCTTACCATTAGGGTTGCTGGCTCCATAAGCGATAAGTAGGCAGGACAATCCGAAGCAGGCACTGAAATTAAAAGAAGAGGCATCAGTGTTGAGCAGCACAAAAAAATTATGCTGAGTTGCGTTGATTGTTTGAATTGATTAACATTTGTAATACACAACAGACACAGTAGATTTTCAGGGACCAACCTGCCAGTCAGACGGAGTTTGCGCGGCCCGTACTTGTCCATGACTATACCGAGCGGAAGTGCGATAGCGCTGAGAAGGAAAGATCCGACAGTGAAGGCAAGATTCAGCATTTCGTCCTGTTCTTTACAGATCAGCCAGCCATTCATTCGCAAATGGTCATCTGCTGGCTTCAAAGGAACCATCTCTACCCCATCGCCATGTGGCCCAGACAGGTAGTCTTCATCCACGTAGTCTTCCTCTACTGCTGGTGAGGCTGGGATAGATGCGTTAGAAGTGATGTTACCTGGAGAGAGAAATAGAAGCGTAATTTTAGGTCACCCTGATTAAGAATTACAGTAACTATAAATAAATTATGTTTAAAATGTAACAAAAATGAATACAATACATTTGCATTTTTAGAATGTTTAGTTGTTAGCAGTTTAGTGTTGGTTCTGAGTCCTTCTAAGCACGTGCATATTTAGAAATCCATTAATAAGCAGAAATTACTTTTAACTATGTACCAATGCAAATATTATGAAATTCATTTCAACAAAAAAGATTGTGAAATTAAAAGTGTCATCAGGGTTGCCCTACATCTCTCTCATCTCTGACCTTTACAATATGTTGTAAGATTTATATAAAAATATTACAGATTATAATCAATACAAGGGACAAGTCTACAATCTAATCTAACCTCCTGTATAAGTCCTTGTTTTGACAGATTTTCATGTCAAAAATGTTGTCTTATTGCTTCCTGAATTTTAAACACCTGTATTCACAAATGCTGCAAAGTAGTGCAAAAAAGTGTACCATAACATGTGACACTTTAAAGCTAAGCATCTCCACAGTCACTAGTAGGGAAGACTGCGATTAAAAGTAAAAGAATTTATTTATTTATTAGGATTTTAAAGGCAAACACATTCATGGACAATTTTGTATCTCCAATTCATAGGAAGAACATGCAAACTCCACACAGAAAGGACCCGGACAGCTTCAACCCCTGGAAGTTCTTGCTGTGAGGTGACAGTGCTACCCAATGAGCTACTGTGCCGCCCAAAGTAAAAGAATTTTTAAATGACCCGAAAATGAGGCCCAGCACAAATGGATATAATACACAATGTATCATATTAGTCCAAAGTCTGAGGAAAGATAAGCTTAGATGTTTATAGCTGTATAGCCGTGTTATCATGATAATTCCTCACGTTACTTCAGAACGGGTGTTCCTGGAAAATCACAAAGTCACAAAAGTGCCATGTGACTCAAGGTTTCCTGACATATGACAGACTTTCCACGTACTCTACAAAAGAATTAGAGAACAAAATGAAACTGCATATAGTATTTTTTTTTTAATATAGTATTATGTGTTTCTTAATTTTGTATGTTGTTATATCATGTTTTATATTGACGTAAATACCTATTTGATCTTCAATCCAGGACCATTTATGAGAAAAGTATAAATTATTATATAATAGAAATGATTAAGAAATGACATTGCCTGTGTTTACACATTGTTGTACAGTACAGACTTGTGCGGCTTGACCTTGTGCAACAATAAAGTGCTGACTGGGGTGGGCTGTGTGCTCAGATAAGCTGTGATAGGCAAGAAAAAACACTGAAGTGCTGCTCTTTTATTGCACGCTACTGGAACAGTGTGTTGTCGTACTTTGGGCCTGTTACATAATCAATCTGGCTGAAACTGGTACTTCCCTCACTACTCTCATGCAACAGCAGGCTAGTGAGCTGGCACCAAGTTGCTAAGCGTTTGCTTATAGAATTAACACTAATGCCACTGAATGATCCTTAATCTGTGTTGCCATTTTAATTTATTTAGGTCCTCTGCATTTTTTATCTTTTTCCACCTGAAATTGCACATCCAAAATTTAAACTAAAAATGTATTATGATGATTGGATGTTTGATTTAAATTCTGGCCTTCTTTAACTGTACTGTAAATCTTCCAATAGTCCACGTTCTCATTACTGGAACCAAAGTCAGAGAGGCCAGACGTGCTTTTGTTCACAACAGCCAACTGAAAAATAAAGCCTGTTCCACTAAGCTGAACATTCAGGCCAACCGTGACATCATAGCCAATGTTGACGTCTTTCCTAAACCAGCAGTTGGCCACCATTCAGGCTCATAAACGTTCAGAGCTTGGTATTATGCGGGAACATACAGTACAACAACATTCCTTAAACTATCTTAATAGCAGTTATTACTGAGAAAAGCTCAGGTGTACGTTCACCTAAATGAACCAACAACAAAAAATAGCATACCTGCTTTAAGATATGGTATCATTAGTTCATTATTTTTACATTACATTTACCATTTTTTTATTACTGTAATCACACTATTGTTATCCACTAGTCTTATTATTCCACCCATTTTTGTCCGGCTTTCTTTGTCCGCAATTTAAGATAACAACGCCGTTTTAAATCATCTGGCCCGTTGATGACACCAACTACATGACCAAAAGTATTCGGACACCACCGACTGCATGACCAAAAGTATTCGAACACCACCAACTGCATGACCAAAAGAATTCCCCATATATTAGTCCTTATTGCTGCTGACCCCAACAATGACTGAAGAGGGCCATACCTAACACACTGCCTCTCTGACACGTACAGTCATGTGAAAAAGTTAGGACACCCCATGAGAACCTTTGTCGTTTTGAACATATTTAAACATGTGGACATCTGAGCTTCATTTGAACAGTATTGAGAGATGTAGCTTATAAAACTAAACAAATAAAATGTTAAAAGTTACTTTTAAACACAAGTTGTAAAATGTAATGAACAAAAATGGAAATTTATTGTGAGGAAAAAGTTAGGACACCCCCACATTTATTACTACGTAAAATGTCTAAAATTAGAATCCGGTGCACCACATCAGCTGCAATGATTAGAGCATCACTGGAGTTTTATTTAAACCTTGGACATCAGTTTGGTTTGGTCTTAATTGTTGAAGTGAGTGTTATCACCATGGTGAGATCTAAAGAGCTCTCTGAGGCCTTTAGAAAGAAGGTTGTAGATGCATATGAGTCTGGGAAGGGATTTAAAAAGCAATTAGAAAGCCATTCCACTGTCCGGAAAATTATTTACAAGTGGAGAACATTTAATACAACTGCCAACGTGGTCAGGTCAGGCCGTCCTAGCAAGTTCCGCCCAAGAGCAGACCGCAAGATGTGTAAAGAAGTCTCCAATAATCCTATAATGTCATCATGGGACCTACAGCTAGCTCTTGCCACAGTTGATGTCAAGGTACATGCATCTATCATCAGAAAGAGACTGCACATGTTTGATTTTCATGGGAGGTGAGCAAGGAGGAAACTCTTGCTATCAAATAAACAACATCAAGGCAAGACTAAAGTTTACCAGAGAACACCTAGACACAGACCAGGACTGGAACAATGTGCTTTGGACAGATGAATCCAAAGTTGAATTATTTGGGCACAGTAACAGTAGACATGTTTGGTGCAAACCTAACACAGCATTTGAGCTCAAGAACCTCATACCAACTGTGAAGCATGGAGGTGGAAATGTCATGGTTTGGGGCTGCTTTGCAGCAGCAGGGCCTGGCAAGCTGTCCATTATAGAATCCACGATGAATTCGTCACTGTATCAGAAGGTGCTTGAGGAAAATGTAAGACCATCTGTAAGACCAAAATTTCAGTAAATCCACCAAGGAATGGCTCAAAAGAAAGAAATGGAGTTCTTGAATGACCAAGTCAAAGCCCGGATCTTAATCCTATTGAGATGCTGTGGGGTGATTTGAAACGGGCTGTGCATGCAAGAAACCCCTCAAACCTCACACAGCTGAAGAAATTCTGAATGGAGGAGTGGGAAAAAACTTTCTCCCAGTCGATGTCAGAGACTGGTAGATGGTTACAGGATACGTCTAATTGAGGTTATTTCAGCCAAAGGGGGATATACCAGCTATTAGGGCACAGGGTGTCCTAACTTTTTCCTTAGAGTAAATTTCCATTTTTGTCCATTGCATTTTACAACTTGTGTTTAAAAGTAATTTTTTCAGTTTTATTTGTTTAGTTATATAAGCTCCATGTCTCAGTACTGTTCAAATGAAGCTCAAATGTTTATATGTTTAAATATCTTCAAAAAGACAAAGGTTCTCATGGGGTGTCCTAACCTTTTCCCCTGCCAGGGAATGGTTCACACAGAGAGCAGTATAGCAAATAAAGAGTAATGCACTGATCTTCATTATTCTTCATCTCTGTGCAGGTGCCTTTAACTGTAATTGTGTCAATACTAAGAAATCCCCTCCGTCTGCCAATCATGTCTGTATAGGAGGCCGGCAGGCCGATAGCAGAGCTGAGATTCAAACTCAAGAGCTCGAGAGCTCAAGATCTCAGCAGTGGTGAGCTAACACTTGTAACTATACATTTGGTCTGATTAGGTACAGAAACTCTATTACTACCAACAGTATACTGCTAAGTAATATAAAAGTGAGTCAGGCTTGCATGAGCAAGACATGAAAAAGTTGACTAACCTTTACTTCCATTTTTATTGACCTCAAGTGCTGAGCAAGAACTGATATGGCACTATTTTATTTACTGGCCAGATATGATAACATCAAGAACAGATGGTACGCACAATCACATTTCGTCTTAAGCAGGGCAAAGGCCTGCGTTATTGTTGCATTTCTGCTGAGGTGGCTTTAAACTGTGTGCTATTCTGGAACTTTTGCAATAGTCAGCTAGGCACGTGACAGCATCTTAGTTCATAGTCATACATTCACGGGTTAGGAGCTATAGTTAATCACATCAAATAATACGTATAATGTAATGTAATTTCATAGGAAATAATGTGATGAGTCACTTTGGCTTTGCCGATCTTCTGAGATTAAGATACACAACAGTCTCTAGGGTTTACACAACTGGGTTACCAAAACTAGACAGTTAAATATTGGGAAAAAAGTCTTGGCTGGTCTGATGAATCTTGATTTCGGGTAACTTTTAGGGCATAAACAATTTACTGGATTTGTCTGAATGCTTTTAAATGTTTTATTTTAAATAGAATATTTTCATGTATGACATTCAGCAGACGCTTTTATCCAAAGCAACTTAGAACAAATCAGATTTAAAATTAGAATATGAATCATTTAATTTAAATTCGCCAAGTATGAACAACCACAATGTAGAGTTTACATAACTGTTGGTGTAAAATAAAGAAAAGATAAATATTAGGTAAGCTGTTGTTAGTAACTACCTAGTGATAAAATTCCGAGCATAGGCTACAGTGGGCACGGGCTTACCAAAACTAGATCTTTAGTCCACATAACGGATTAAAACTGAAAACAAATCTAATGGTGCCATCAGTTTCAACCCAGGGCAATTTAAAGATGTTTACAAGCCATTGCTATGCAACAACAAAAAGAGGTCACTCTTGACATGTTTTTGTGGTTGAACCCAGATCAGTCCCGACCCATAAACCCCCACTGTTTCTATTCACAAGGATCCTCTTTTCTCCCTCTGGGCTGCCCTTTTGTGCTCATCACTTTGACTTTTGTTATTCATCAGGTCCTGGTTTCTTAGTAATTCACATTTAAATGTAAGGGAACAAAGAAAATACCTGGAACAGAGTGCCCTGTTAAGCCACTGAGTCAATGTTCAAGTCAATTAATCAGTCCTGACACGATCAATAAGGCCAGGACTCACTGAAAACATTACACTACATGTTCTATAAAAACAACCCTAATTTGTGTAGTTCGAGGCCTCTCAATTTATGGCTTAGGTCACTGAATCCTGCTGGAGTAACTTCTTGTCTTTTCAGCCTGTTAAAGGTCTCTAAATGCAGGAACTTAAATTAAGAGGACAGAGACTACTCAGGGATGAACCAATTTCTATCTGTGGTAAAGGAGAGAGCAACAGGCTTTTAAAAACAACTACTTTGCATCTAAGTTAGAGCTAATAACACACTGCTATTACACTATCTCAGCCCATGTATTTTGCACTTTTGTAAGTACAGTTGGTAATTTGCTGATTTATAGCACTGTCAATGCCAAACCAGTGTTTTTTAACCTACCGTATGAATATTATCGATATCAGATAGTGTGAGCCACTAAATAATATGTTTAACATGTTGAAGATGCTTACCAGGTTCAGTGCAGAGGTATGAGTAGAAGCCCTCAGATTGAAGCATGATGAGCAGGGAGCCCCATCCCAGCAGTACAGCAGAAAACAGAAGGTTTTCAATAATGGCTGTCACTGCCATCCACCATTTGCGGGCAAATGCCGTAGATAGTGTTGGAGCCATTGTAGAGGTGGACAAGAGAGAGGACTACGAGAGGATGCAATGATCTGTAGCTGAATGAGCAAAGGACAAAAAGCAGCTCATTTAATTCCACTAATAATATCTTATAGTTAAAAGCATGACATATTATTACAAAAGTAATGTTACAAGCAGCCAATGCAATGTTAACAGAGTTACAATACATGAGAAATGATTTTTTTGTGAGTTTTACTCTGATGAGCTGATCAGGTATCTAAAGACATTCGCAGTAGGCACAAAATCATTTAAAGACCTTCATAATACATTACTTTTAGAATAAAATAAATGTCTTTCCATGGCTGTAGTCAAACTATAAGCACAATTTACTGTATATGTCTTTTTTTAAAATAGAATATTAGTAATTTACATTTCCATGTATTACATTTAGCAGATGCTTTTATCCAAAGCGACTTGTAATGAATCAGAATTAGAATCAGAATCATTTAACATTTATGTTACATATAAGAATAGTGTGAATAGTAAACAGGCATGTAGATGAGCTAAAGATGTGTGAATATATATATATATATATATATATATATATATATATATATATATATATATATATATATATGCATGCATGTCTAGAGTAGATAATATAGTAAGTATATAGTATATATAGTACTTACAGAATGATATGAATATAGCTGAGATTTGATTTAACATCTGTACAGTTGTGCTTTAATACAGTAAATACATACAGTAATACAGTAAGGAGGCTTGATGATTAGTTTAAATTTGCTATTTGCTAAAATGATAAGGGAATGCATTTTAATTGTTAATATTTTGAGCAACATTAATATATCATAACCACATAGAAAAAGTAGACCTACTACATAATGAATCTAAAAAAACATTACCATTAAATTCTATGCTTTAAACAGCGTAAATTATTCTTTATAAAACAACACATACCTGGAATAAATCGCCCCTCTCCTCTCTCTCGTCAACTTTGTGAGGAAGTGTTTTTAAGCAATCGAGCCATTTATAGCTGCCTGAGCTTGGAAAAACATTGGAGCGTTTTGATTGGCTACCTGTGGAGTCGGAGGTCCAGCAAATCAGCAGAGAGTTTAGAAACCGTTTGACAGGTATGCGCTCGATTTACAACTGATAAATCACAGTCCTTTCGGAGTAATGTAAATATTTCCAGGTTGGGAGTCGAATTCACTGCTCGCCAATATTTGTTCGATTTTCGATGAACAAAGAATATGAAATAATACACTTGTCTACTGTAAAATGAACACAGACCTATACAATAACCCTATACTGTAAATGCCTCATAGTAGTTCTCACACAAACTTTACCTCAGTTCCTTGTGGAAGCCGGTTGTTTCGGTTATTTAAAATCTTTCACACAACTTGCTTTAATAAAACATTTTAAGACTAGAAAATGTTGTTGTATAAAGAGAGACAGTGCAACGAAATACATCTTGTCTGTCCGCAAACTTATACCGAATCAATTTCGCTCTTTGGATTCAAAATCTTAGTACGTGGAATCGGAGAATCGACTCTTTTTAATCGACTCCTTCAAAGTTGGTACATAGAATGCAAACAACATTATTATTATTTTTATTATTATTATTATTATTATTATTATTATTATTAAAATAATAATAATTATTAATCTTCTCAAAGTAAGCTAAATCTACCGATTTCAAACGTATAATCCAAGGAATCGACTCTTTTGGAGTCAAATAACTATTCAGAAGTTTAGTGCACAGCAAATAGTCACTTATAATTATTATTATCATCTGTAAAAAAAAATGGTTGGTTACTAAAATAATTGTTTATACGTAGTATTAATAGTCCAGTTTAAAATAATAATAGCCTAATTTACGTTTCATTTAGGGAGAACGTTACCATTAAAACCATTGGATTAATTTAAAAGCTTTAAAGTGAACTCACTTTTAATGAAGCTTATATTAATAAACTACTATTATGTGACAGTGGTTAATGTTTTGAAATAATGCAAAATAAGCACAAACAAGCAGAAGCGAAATTGCCTTGTCAGACAAAACTGGGGATAATGAGAGGAAATATGTGTCTGATAATAATGATAATAATAATAATAAAAATATTTATAATAATAAATCTTCCGAAAAGTAAGCTAAATTGATTGATATCAAATGTATAATACATAGAATCTACTCTTTTGGAGTCGAATAAATGTACTCATCTGTAAAAAAATTAATAGGCCTGTGTAATGTAATGTAATAGCCTAATTTACGTTACATTTAGGGAGAACGTTGTAACCATTACAATTATTGTTAAATTCTGGGATTGATTTTAAAGCTTTAGAGTTAACTCACTTTTTGTAAACTTTATATTAATACAATTTGTAAACTATTTATATTAATGAACCACTAGTATGTGACAGTGGTTAATGTTTTGAAATAATGCAAAATAAGCACAAACAAGCAGAAGCAAAACTGCCTTGTCAGACAAAACTGGGGATAATGAGAGGAAATATGTGTCTGAAATGTGTCTGTCTCTCTAGAATGTGGTTAGGAACAATAGCTCTCAGAAATCTGGAAATCTTGCACCTTGTCACTAGGTAATCCAGGTAATCTCAGCTAGCCTTTAACAGCTCGATTGTGTTGCACAACATCTGGACTGCTGCAAAATCAACTTTACATATTGACTCGCCTGATCAGCACCATTCATACTTATCACGTCTGTTTACCACAGTATTCGCATTCTGTCCTGCTCCCATATTTGTTTTATGGACAAGGAAGTGCTCTTAGGAAGTGCTCTTTTAAATCTCACTTTAATCAGCGTCTTTATTCAGAATAACAAAAACCAGAATGAGAGGGTGGTGTTCTCACCCTTAACGATGATGTGTGACATGATGAAAAGTGATAGGTGTCTCTTGACTTTCAATAATAACCAAACTAATAGTGCCTCATCATGCTCCATTCACAACAGAGATGTGCTTTATTTTTTATTAGCATTACACTGATGTGTTAATCAAAAAAGTCATTTAACAGTCAGCTATACAGCAATACCCCATACTTATTTTAACTTATTGACAAAGATGTAATGTTGGCCCAAGATTTACATTCACATTTATGCTAAATGCTAAAGGGCTGAAGTTTAAAAGCCATGGTTTGCTACTGCACAATATAAGTAAGTTATAAAAGTAATATATACCTGTATTTGCCATTTGCTAGCCATTTTATATTACCATGATGTGTAATTATTGCTCTTGTATCAATAAAATTTAGATTAAGGTTTACAGTCTTCTATTTATTATAAACAACATTAAGACAGAAAAGCTTTAATAAATGAGCATGTAATAAGACACTATAAATATTTTTTTATTTGAGATCATACTAGTCCATATTAAGGGTGGCGATGAAGACCAGGATCCAAACAGTTACCAAGTGTTGAGATGAAGTGCTGGCCCCTAAAACACACATGCAAACAATAATTCAGTGTGTCTAGATACACAATTTATTTGCATTTGTAGGCTTTTTTCATTGCATTGCTTTATTTCATTTTTTCATTTTCGGCACTTTGCAAACGCTTTTATCCAAAGCGACTTAAAGTACTGTGACAGTTTACAGTCTAAGCAATTAAGGGTTAAGGGCCTTGCTCAAGGGCCCAACAGTGGCAACCTGGCAGTGGTGGGGCTTGAACCAGTGACCTTTCGATTACTAGTTCAGTACCTTAACAGCTAGTCTATATCTGCCCTCAAACAAGCTGAAATTTACATGTTTGGCATTAAGCAGACACATTTTTTCCAAAGCGACTTACAGTACTGTGACAGTGTATTGTCTGAGCAATTACAGGTTAGGGGCCTTACTTAAGTGCCCAACAGTGGCAACCTGGCAGTGCTGGGGCTTGAACCCCTACAGGATTACTAGTCCAGTACCAGTACCTTGACCACTAGGCTACAACTGCCCTACCAACAATTAAACGAGTACTAATATGGAAGGGTGGGGCTAACACATGCTTCCCCAAAATCATGCAAATCAGCCACCTTCTCTTTTCAAACAGCTGCTCAATAGCATTATTAAGCTGATCAACACACTAGTATGGGTGTTAACTGCCCTATTTTGTTTAGGCACTCTTGGACTCCAGTCTATGGCCGCAGATGCATAATCTTAATAATGATATATTTACAGTTTATTTACTGTATTTGAGCAGGAGTCCTACCTGAGCTGGGCTTGTATAGGTTTAGACTCTTGATGGTGTAGGTTGTCTCCATGCCTGCATGAATATGGTCATTCACATGGCAGTGCAGAAGCCACGTTCCCTCACTGTCCGGGACTATCTCCAGCGTCTGGAACGTGCCCGGGAACAAGTCGTATACGTCGGCCCGGTGGGTGTGGTCTGTCTGCTCCAGACAGGAGAGTAAAATGAAAGACAAAATAAATAAAAAATAAAAAAAATCTTTGTTTCATGTCAACAACAACATTTTTTTAGTTTAATATGTTTTAACCTTGTGGGTGAAGGTCTGGCCATGTAGGTGTACAGTGTGCAGATCCACTTCACTGCCCATGCCCAGCAGATACCAGTTCACTTTATTTCCGATCTGCATTTCTAGTCCATGAAGATTTCCATACACTCTGCCATTGATTGCTGGGAAGAGCAGTAAACACAGTAAGGAGTATACTCTTAAAATTAGAGAGGACAGTTTTTTTATTTCTATTAATGCCATAGAAGAACCATGCTTGGTACCTTGATACCTGTTGTTTTAATAACTAATTCCGTAACCATTTGTGTTTGCTTAAGGGCCCAACGCCATCGACCTAGCAGTGGTGGGGCTTGAACCAGTGGCCCTTCTGATGACTAGTCCAGTACTTTAACAGCTAGAATATAACATCCCAAACATAACAGCTGCAATTACCACCTTTGCTGGTTAAACAATGGCACCTACACAATGAGGCAGAAAATAATGGAGATCGCTGCGTGACTCTCCATGTGTGATATGGATCCCCATATAAACCTGCCTCATTGCAGCAGTATCGGTAGTAATTGGACATGACTAGATTGGGAGAAAATTGGAGGAAAATTTTTACAATGATATCTGAAGATGATCTTTAACAATGGTAAATGGTTCCATTGCTATCAATTATTTTCTGAGACTTTAAATATGCCTGTAAATATAACAAATCTCACTAAACACAGCAATGAACTCACATGTTATGGACATAAATATTTCTGTATAGCTGAAAAATGCATTTCTGTGGTCAAGTAACAAAAGTTAAATGGTTCCCACCATGCATTTTATTGCTCTCCACAAAGTCTTCATTCTTGATCAGAGGATGTGAGCTGTTATAGTAGACTTGAATGTTTTCCTCCAGGTACCATGATATATTCTCATCAAAGATGAAGAATAGAAGAGCAAATTCTTGATCCACGTCAAGTCTTTGTCTGGTTTGGCTCAATGTTCCTTTCCTGCAGATTACTAGTGGTCCTATTAGTCCACTGGTTGTGTCCTGAAATACAATATACATTTTAGGAGCACCATTTAGACCTTGTAACAAATGTAAAATAATAAAAAATCTGAATGGCAGTTTTTAGGGCAGTTGTAGCCTAGTGGTTAAGGTACTGGACTAGTAATCCAAAGGTTGCTGGTTCAAGCCCCACCACTGCCAGGATGCCAATGTTGGGCCCTTGAGCAAGGCCCTTAACCCTTAATTGCTTAGACAATATACTGTCACAGTACTGTAAGTCGCTTTGGATAAAAGTGTCTGCTAAATGTTGAAATGAAATGAAATGAATGGTCTAATAGAGTGTTTCTCAACTAGGGAAGTCTGCAGCCCACTAGGGGGCCCCAGTGAGCCCAGATGGGAGTTATGTTGCATTTTATTGAGAAGAGTTTAAATAATCACATAATATATAAAATATTTCCACACTGGTGATTAGTGATTACCTTAATCAAGTCCACAGTAGAGTAGTAGGCGAATGTGATGCAGTTTGGATCAGAGACACCTGGGCCTGAACTCTCAGGAACACTCCACAGATATGTACTTGTGTTTCCTGCAGTTAAAAATGATGGAAAATTTCCAAAGGTTTAATGTATATGTCTAAACCTTATGTGTAAAATGTTGTTTTCATTTATGTCTTTTAAATAAGTGTTTCTCACCAGGCAGTACAGGTTCTGGATTTTGGGGTGAAGTTTTCACTCCATGAGGGTGGATAGTGTAAGGACGACTGGCCTTATTAAGGAACGTGATCTGAAGGACCTCCCCAACCTCAGCCCTGATGATTGGACCTACACACACACACAAAGAGACACACATAGACTAAAATTAACTGACAATTATAGATGGCTTTGTAATTTTGTTAGTAATATATAGAGAGTAAATTAATACATTAATTAAGACTATACCCAGTATTTCCAGATGTTGCTCTGCAGTCCCACGTTGCTTCCTGATTCTAAAGGTAGCATCAGTGTACTCCCTGTAAACGACTTTCTTATATTTAGAGCCAAGCCGGGTCTCTCCTCTCCCCACAAATATACTGCCTGGACTGAGAAACAAAGCTTATATTACTTCACAGACAGAAAATTGTAATCAATAATCATTTTAAGTATTGTGTTATGAATTTAATATAAGAAGATATGTGTATGTAAAGAACTTACTTTACTTTTATAACCAATTTTTTGTATATAAATATGCTCACCTGTCTTCTTCTGTGGTGTTAAAGTTTTGAAGTTCCCAGGTGCGATCTGGTGCGTAATCCCACTCCAGCTCCTCTGCTGAGATGTAGTAGTTTGCTGTAGGAGCAGACAGACGAGACGACCGACTGTCCCCACACTTCTTTACTCTGTACTGCTGCCTCATTCCTCCCATGTAATGATCACTGACTTGGCAGCTTAACTCAAACTGCCCTGTATGCAGGAAAGCACAAACATTTAATGAATTACCAGACCAATTTCTCACAGCATAACATAACAATTTGTGTTAGGAACTATATACTGTACTGTAACAAAGTAGCATGGCTTTCAGTTATTCAGTCATAGAAAAAGAACAGCCGCAAAAGCATTTAAATCCCAACACCACCCTACAAATGTGTGTAAACTTTCAACTATTATCAACTAACTAATAAACATTTAAAACAAAACAAAAGCTACGACTAACCAGTTGTATCTGGCTGCATGAAAACACTAACAGCAGTGTGTGGGAACACGGCGACGGTATCACGAGTGGTGCCCTCTGTTAGAAAGGTGTTTCCCTGGAAGTGAACCCCATGCATGTCGACTTCTGTGCCGAGCCCTAAGAGATGCCATCTGACCCGGTCATTCTCACATATCTCCAGCCCTGGAAGGTTCCCGTACATGTAGCCATTCACCGCTGCAGTACAGACATGAACATACAGAACACAACAACTAGTTAGTAAACATTTTACCCAAAGAGTTTTGGACTATGTGGTGGAGCATCTTGTCACAAATGTTAGACTTGGGGTTAAGATCAGGACTATAACCAGACCACATATCCAAGATCTCTTTGTACTTTTTGTTATTTATTATTATTTTATTAATCCTGATCATATTACTGGTTCTTCTTGCTGAAAGCAACCCCATAAAATGATCCTACCTCTATTATAGTCTACAGAGAGGATTGTGCTACCCATTATGGGTTTCCTTCTTACAACTTGGCCGTAAGGGTTCTTTTCGTTTGGTTTAACACATTGGATAGAATTGATTTATAAATTGTTCATTCAGTAACATACACTGGCTTCTGTAATTGAGTCAAATAAGAAGTTTATGTCACAGTAACCCTTCTAATTTAGTGTTTAAGTTCAGATGAGTGGCCTGACCTTTGTATTTAGACTGTAATAAACTTTAAACTGTGAACTGAGTCTGTTCAGTGCTTTTGAAATGGTCCAAGTTTTTGTTTCTCTGTGTTTTGAGACATTATTTTATTTAAATGCTCTTTCGACATAATTTGTTATATGGGCAGTTTCTACTCTATTTAACATTTAAAATGAATTGATTAAATAAAATATTAATGAAATAAATTATCTAATAACAGCAGATCCATATAATTTTTAATTGTTAAGTAAGATCAAAGTTCGTTACACAAGGGGTATGAAAACAATATCACTGGTTTCCTTTTTAAATATCAGTAAATTGTTAAAATGCTTTAGTCTTAATATGATAATGCAAACTGTTTTGAAATCAACTACAGCAAACAGCTGTAATAATGTTTTATACTATGTAATAAAATGATGGTGAGATGTGTGAATGTAATGAGCTGAAACTCTACCATGCATCTTGTTGCTCTCCTGAAAGGTTTCATCCTCTGGGTCAGATTCGTATGTTCCATATAACTGAATATTCCTGTTCAGGTACCAGCTCAGATTTTCATCCAGAACTGAGAAGAGCAGGAAGAACTCTTTATCCACATCTTTCTTACAATGTCAGGAAAGAATAAAAAATATGTTATGAATGTATATGTGAGATGAATCACAACTCATGAAACAAAATAGGTATATTGGTTATTAAAATAACCATAAATAAATGTGTTTCTTTTTGTAATTGTTTTGCACAAACACATTACAGGGCAGCTGTATCCTGGTGCCCATTGTACTGGACTAGTAATCAGAAGGTTGCCAGTTCAAGCCCCATAACTGCAAGGATAACTGCATAACTGCTGTTGGGCCCTTGAGCAGGACACTTAACCCTCAATTGCTAAGATTGTATACTGTCACAACTGTAAGTCACTTCGAATAAAAGGACAAAAGGGAAATTGGTAGCCTAGTGGTTAGGGTACTGGACTAATAATTAAAAGGTCGCTGGATTAAGGACCCCCCACTGCCAGGTTGCCACTGTTGGGCTTATGAGCAAGTCCTTAATTGTGATAGTCAAACCAGAAGTGCCAGAGCAGCAGACCATCACTAAAGCAAGAAATTCACCCATTCTAATCAGGGGCAAGATGTTTAATATATCACAGATGTTTAAAACTATTGCTGGTATCCCCCTTAGAAACGAATCTCATTTAAAAGCATCTTTATTACGTAAAATGTAGAAACAATCATACCTGGGTGTTGCTGGAGGTCAGCGTACCTCTCTTGCACACTAAAAGTGGGCCAAAGAGGCCAGAGTTAGTGTCTTTAATAGGGTCAGTGGAGGAGAAATACAGGTATGAGATGCAGGCCGGGTCACTCTCAGAAGGCCCCTCTCTCACCTCCCACCTATAGGTGAACAAGTGTTCTGGCTGCACATGAGATCCACTTTTCACAACATCTGCAAAATAGTATTTTTTTATTATTTTATTTATTTAATCTGTAGTCTTTTGTGGTGTTTTTTTTTCTATTAGGAACATGCTGCATGCTGTGCTCTTAGTGTGATCTTTGCAAAATTCCCACCCATATGGAAAGTATATTGTGATAAATCTCTACATGATGTTACCAGTTACAAATAGGGTATCAACTTGTAACCACAAATAAACTGCCCCCATCCCATCATGACCCCACAAAACAGCCCCTACCAGTAAAACTGCTAAAGTATGACTTGGTTGTGTATGTTAGAGTATTTTAATTGAATACTGAATACTGTATTTTGTCCCAAAGTATTTGGATCAACCTTTTTGCCCACTCACCATCTTCATATTGAGCTCCCTCATAGTTCTTTGCGTACTGGAGGCCATGAGGCTGGATGCTGTAGTTCCTGTCAGCTCTGTTCAAAAATGTAATCTGTAATACGTCCCCAACTTCAGCATGCAGTACAGGACCTAAAAGAACAGAACCAAGCAAAAAATTATTAGTCTTTTTATTTATAGGATGGATCTTATATTAATATAACACACATGCACAAAGATTATCTCCATAACAAAGATGACAACTCTTTTTCTGATTATTTTCTGATTATTAGGTTCAAGTGTTTTAGGCTCATTCATTGCTAACAGATCTATACAGTTAATTACTATTATTAAAGTCAATTAAAATAAATAATTAACTTGATTCCTTGGTGGCAACAGCTTAGGTGAACATGCTACTGTTCCTTGTCTCAGCATGACTGTGCTACCATGAATAAAGCAACATATATGGCTTGGAGAGCTCAGTGTGAAATTTCACTGACCTCAAACACACTAAAGACTCTTGGGATAAACTGGATGTCGATTGTTCGCCAAGCCTTTCAACATTAATGCCTTTGCACACATGACCGCAAACTCACTTCAAAACTGGTGGAAAGCCAGAAAAGTGGAGCCTGTTATAGTCACAAATGAGATGGAGGTGGTGGTAGTAACTCCATTTAATGGCCACTGATTTGGAAGGGATGTCCAACAAGCTCATGATTAGGTGTTATTGGTGTAATAGGTGTAATATTTTTAGCCTTACAGTAAGTATGGAAATAAAAGCACAATATGTTGTAATAATGGCTTAATGTGCAATCATTTAACATACAATTTAAAATAAGATCACAAACTGTCCATTATCCATTTCATGTAATGGAAAAATAATGATAAAAAAGGAATAAAATTGTTTAGTTTACCCAAAATTCCAAGGTGGGTGTCTGTGTTAATCTTCTCTGTAAAAGTGCTATCAGTGTAAGCTGTGAATACTGCCTTTATGTATTCCCCACCCAGACCACCACCTTCTCTGCTAAAATAAACCTCTGACGGGCTGTGGATGAATAGAATAATGTACTTCTATTAAAATATGATCAAAACATGCCGAATAAATCAACAAAACTTTACTCTGATTGACAAAAAAATCAGAGATCTAAGCAAGAGAGTGAAGTAGCGTGACAAATGTTAGACAGACAGACAGACAGACAGACAGACAGACAGACAGACAGACAGACAGACAGACAGATAGATAGATAGATAGATAGATAGATAGATAGATAGATAGATAGATAGATAGATAGATAGATAGATAGATAGATAGATAGATAGATTAAGACTTATGCAGGAGGAATGGGACAAAATAACACCGGAAACCCTTAATTGCTTGGTATCCTTGGTACCAGAATGTCTTTTAAGTGTGGTGAGAAGAAATGGCAACATGGTACATGCTTTACTGTTCACAGTGGTAGGTGCTTTACCATCCCAACATTTTTTATGTGTTGCAGGCCTGAAATGAATGGATGTATATTAACAAATAATTAAAATAATGCTGACCAGACAAAACATGAAATATCTTGGGTTACTTCTTGGGTTGACAATAAAATAAAAGTCAAAGTACGAGGGATCTGATCTGGTGATGTTTATTAAACATTATAACTATTATAACATCTATTTACTTGCACAAAAAACTAGTCCTGTTTATTTGGGTCAATAAGGGCCATACCTTCCACTTTCAGTCAGTGACACATGGGTCAGAGCATCTATTCCTGATGGAGCATAATTCCATGGAACCAGCTCAGCAGCGATGTAGTACTTCCTTACAGTCCCGTCCATAGTCACAGAGTTCGTCTGCCCACCGCAGTGTGAAACCTGGAACAGTGCTTGCATGCCATCTGCACATAATTATCATTACTTTATACAAAGTGACAGCAAAACCACAAATGTGGAGGCCTTTATCAACAAGATGTGTATCTAGTTTATGTATTATATAAACTAACGGCCGTGCAGTGTATACACTGACATATACTGTATATTGTACACTAAAGAATTTCACTGGTAATGACGTTCTATAAGTCTCTGTTTACTGCATGTGTAGCATTTGTGCAGTTCCTAAACTGGGATCTTTTGACCTAAAACACACTTAGAATGTAAGTCTGAGGGCAGCTGGATTTCAGTAATATACTAAAATATGACTTAATCAAATAAACATGACTATAACATGAATACCAAACCAAAACTGTTAAGTAGGGATAGGGAATATGCCCGGAAGATCACAATGGATGACAAAGTCCAGTTTTAAATAAAGAAATGTGATTTCTGTGCTGTTATGACTCATTTGACCCACAAACCCAAGTAAAGTATTAAACCCAGCCACCCAAGAAGTCCTAAGCATTCAGGAAACCATTTAGAAAAGTAGTTTATGAGTGAGGACTTTAATGTAAAGTGTTCCAGGGGTTCAAATCCCTGGCTGGGCTCATGAGTATAGAAAGTGCATGGTGTTACATAAACCTAGCTTTTGGGGGATGGGGCACATATCGATGCACATGTGCCAGTCTGGGTCCCAAGCCCAGATGAATGGGACGGTTGGGTCAGGAAGGGCATCTGGCGTAAAGATTGTGCCAAATTGAATATGCATATGAATGAATCGGTGTGGTACCCCAAAACCCTAATAATTTGGTCCGTCATTTTTACCATGACCCAGACAACACAAACAATGCATCAAAATGAAATACACTTAATTAATAAAAATGGTGGCAATCTGGTTCCACTGTGGTTTACAAGATGTAATGTAAAGCCTCCACAAGGGGGTGTTCATGTACAAGTTTATTTTGTGTTTATCATTTATTTAATTATTATTATTTTTCTCTGCAACCCATTTTTTTCAGGGTTTGAAAAAGGTAGAGCTAGAGATGAAGGTTATTTTGTTTAATATCTTTGATAGATGTGGTAGAAATAAGCTTGAACGCATTTATTTTTCTTTAATTACGCCTTTTAAAAACAGTGTGTACCTTGGATATGGGTGTTAACCTGACAGTTCAGCAGCCATCGTCCAGTCACCAAAGGCACCATCTCTGCCGTCATGAAGGTGGCAGGAAACAGGCTGACGGTGTCCACGCGGTGCCCAAGAACCAACATTGTGTGCCCATGGAAATATGCAGAATGAATATCCACCTCGTTGCCCATGCCGAGAAAATGCCATGCCACTTTTCTGTTCTGGCATAGCTCCAGTCCAGGAAGGTTTCCGTACACATAGCCATTAATAGCTGAAATATAAAATAATATACAGAGCATAAAATATTAACAGTATTAACATTACTCTTGGTAATTTCTGTAGATTTGGTTATTAAAAATAATGATTCTTATTATTATTATTAAAAATAATGATTCTTCTTATTATTATTTATATTTTTGGACTTTCCGCTTTTGTATTGTCTCAGTTTTGATATCTTTAACTTCCTTGTGCACGCTACACCCTGGCTGTCCAAGGCTTCTTAGATATGTGTGACTCCTCTGGCCAGAGCTTTGCACCAGCCAGCAGTGGCTTCCTAAAGGGAGACCCAGCGCACTGGTAGGGGTAGAACTTTGGGCTGTCAATCAAAAAGTGCAGCTACTGTTGGGACCTTAACACCCTCGGCTTCAGGGGCATCACACAATGACTGACCCTGCGCTCTGACCCCAGCTTCCAAACAAACTGGGGTACATGTGTATACGTATATATGACAAAGGCGTTCTATTGTACATACTCAGGTCAGGCAACATATTCGTGGTGGTGCCTTGATCAGACACTAGGTGTTGCTGTCAACACCCTTTCCAGGCTTTCCACTATTGGACATGGTCAATTGTGCCCAACCTTAGACTGAAGACTCTATGTGATGGGGTGATGGGTTTGTGTACTGGACCACTGGGCCACTCAAGCACCCCCAAATGAATCAATTCTAGTGCAGATGTTCTTAGACAACAAACATAAACATACAGAGAAATAATTACCATTCATCTGGTTAGACCGCTGAAAATCTGGATCAGTTGGGTCCACACCATCTGGATCGAAACAAAAGTTTTGGATGTTTTCATCTAGGTACCAGCTCAGGTTCTCATCCACCACACTAAACAGAAGGAGAAAGTCCTGATCCACATCAGTTCTTCGTACCTGAGAGTAGGTTACCCTTGATGGTGTTTTTGAATTTAATCCATAAATAGGCTGTAGGGTTCCTAAAATAAATAGAGTTCCACAAATGTAAATAGTTACATGTATTTCACAACTGATATACATTTAATATTTACATGTGAATGTTGTGGGTTAGTTATCAGTGCATTAAAAAGTGCAGGTCAGTTGGATCTACTAAAAATTAACCCAAGTGCTAGTAGACAGCTCTTCTCTGCCAGCGTAGGGGTTGTGCAAGCAGCAAAGGAATTGTAATAGGGAACTGAAAATGACTAAATTTGAATAAAAATAAAAAAAGGAAAACAAAAACTAGAACTATAATCTACCAAAACTAGAAGGCCCAGTCGGACCAAATCATCAAAAGCACCTGACCATTACTTTTTCCAACCTGCCTTTCCTGTCAGCTAGATATTTTATGTAACTATGTGGATGCAATTAGAGATGGAGGTTATTTTGTTTGAAAGCTAACTCTCATACCTTTCTTGCAAGTCAGCAGAGCTCCTATGAGTCCAGAGGAAATGTCTCTGGAAGCAACCAGGTGAGAGTGGTAAGCCCAGGTCAAGCAGTTTGGATCTCCAGCAGTTGGACCATACTCTGGCTTCACTGTCCACGTGTAAGTGTACGTTCCTCTAGGTGGAACCCCATCATCTTGCTTCATTCTTCCAGATGTTCCGTCTGGATATAGTGCCCCTATTACAAAGAATATAATGTTAACCCAGTTACTGTACAGAATTTTAAACTCGAGGTGTTCGGGTGGCGCAAAAATCTGTTATGCTAGCCCTCCATTGCTTGACATTTACACAGGCATGGTTGGCCATCCAAAACTGAAAACTTCCAACTATAGGTATCATTCCTACAGTAACAATGAACTCTATAAATAAAATAAATGATAAACCTTGGGCAACTTTCTTATGTATGCAGAATCAGACAGTCAAACGTAGCTACACAATGATAACTCTTCAGGCAGCAGTTTGGCTACATTTGCATGTTAGGAAGCACATGCTAGCCGATTTTATTAAGGAAAAATCTCTAATTGCAAACCATAATAAGGCGAGGGTCGAGACAATCGAGAGGTCAATAAAAAAGGAAACAGTTGTAGGATTAAAGTACAGACAGTGGTCAAGGAGACAGGAAGCTTGTGTGCATTGTTGCAGTCTAGGTGAATGTACTAGATGATGACGAGTGCAATGTTTTATACCCCCACAGCTGTAAAATGCATTAATACAGATAAGAAGTTACTAACTTTCTTTTTTTTTACACGTAGTACACATAGTGACTTGTCAGCTTAGTCTGTGCCCATGTTTTACACAACATGTACACCTATTATTATCCCTTCTTTTGTATTTTAATTAATCTGATAGTCTGATAGTTTTATTTAGTATTTATGGCAATGTACAGTGTATCACAAAAGTGAGTACACCCCTCACATTTCTGCAAATATTTCATTATATCTTTTCATGGGACAACACTATAGACATGAAACTTGGATATAACTTAGAGTAGTCAGTGTACAGCTTGTATAGCAGTGTAGATTTACTGTCTTCTGAAAATACCTCAACACACAGCCATTAATGTCTAAATAGCTGCAACATAAGTGAGTACACCCCACAGTGAACATGTCCAAATTGTGCCCAAATGTGTCGTTGTCCCTCCCTGGTGTCATGTGTCAAGGTCCCAGGTGTAAATGGGGAGCAGGGCTGTTAAATTTGGTGTTTTGGGTACAATTCTCTCATACTGGCCACTGGATATTCAACATGGCACCTCATGGCAAAGAACTCTCTGAGGATGTGAGAAATAGAATTGTTGCTCTCCACAAAGATGGCCTGGGCTATAAGAAGATTGCTAACACCCTGAAACTGAGCTACAGCATGGTGGCCAAGGTCATACAGCGGTTTTCCAGGACAGGTTCCACTTGGAACAGGCTTCGCCAGGGTCGACCAAAGAAGTTGAGTCCACGTGTTCGGCGTCATATCCAGAGGTTGGCTTTAAAAAATAGACACATGAGTGCTGCCAGCATTGCTGCAGAGGTTGAAGACGTGGGAGGTCAGCCTGTCAGTGCTCAGACCATACGCCGCACACTGCATCAACTCGGTCTGCATGGTCGTCATCCCAGAAGGAAGCTGACACACAAGAAAGCCCGCAAACACTTTGCTGAAGACAAGCAGTCCAAGAACATGGATTACTGGAATGCCCTGTGGTCTGACGAGACCAAGATAAACTTGTTTGGCTCAGATGGTGTCCAGCATGTGTGGCGGCGCCCTGGTGAGAAGTACCAAGACAACTGTATCTTGCCTACAGTCAAGCATGGTGGTGGTAGCATCATGGTCTTGGGCTGCATGAGTGTTGCTGGCACTGGGGAGCTGCAGTTCATTGAGGGAAACATGAATTCCAACATGTACTGTGACATTCTGAAACAGAGCATGATACCCTCCCTTCGAAAACTGGGCCTCATGGCAGTTTTCCAACAGGATAACGACCCCAAACACAATCTCCAAGATGACAGTTGCCTTGCTGAGGAAGCTGAAGGTAAAGGTGATGGACTAAACCCAATTGAGCACCTGTGGCGCATCCTCAAGTGGAAGGTGGAGGAGTTCAAGGTGTCTAACATCCACCAGCTCCGTGATGTCATCATGGAGGAGTGGAAGAGGATTCCAGTAGCAACCTGTGCAGCTCTGGTGAATTCCATGCCCAGGAGGGTTAAGGCAGTGCTGGATAATAATGGTGGTCACACAAAATATTGACACTTTGGGCACAATTTGGACATGTTCACTGTGGGGTGTACTCACTTATGTTGCCAGCCATTTAGACATTAATGGCTGTGTGTTGAGTTATTTTCAGAAGACAGTAAATCTACACTGCTATACAAGTTGTACACTGACTACTCTAACTTATATCCAAGATTTATTTCAATAGTGTTGTCCCATGAAAAGATATAATAAAATATTTGCAGAAATGTGAGGGGTGTACTCACTTTTGTGATACACTGTATATAACAAATGTGGTACTAGAAATGGAAAAAATTATTCACTGCATTAAATCATTGCTCATATTCAGTTTGATGGCAATAATGGTCTTAATTCCAATTCATTTTCACGTTTTACCATGGCTTTATCCTGGTCAGTGGTCCAGCTTTTCTACAGTCAATGGGTGCAATGCAGTAACATACCCTACACAGGACGTCAGTCCATCACAGGGCCTTGACCAGACGTAGCCGGTTATGTCTGTATGTAGACGCCCAACCTGCCGACAGCACCACTGGGGATTTGAACCCTGCATCTGAACGGTAGTGGGCTAGCACAATTTATTGATGCTTGACCCTTATTTAAATATAATAAACTGAAATCTCTTATTCACAAATGTATTCAGACACTTCATTCATTATGTTGTAAAGCCTTTTTGGCAACAATTACAGCTGACCTGGTAAATATGTCTCTTCAGGCTCTGCACATCTGGATTTGGGAACTTTCTCCCATTTTCATGAAAAATCTCAAGCTTTCAGACTGAATGGCGAACGTATGTGAGCTGCTATTTTATTTATTTATTTATTACAAATCATATAATTAGCATAATTTAAGTGAAACTTAATTTAAGTGAAACACCATGATTAAAGACAGTGGATATTTGAGTTACTGCCTTTCTATTAACCACTCTGGCCACTGAAGATCACTAGTTTTTTTATTTATTTATTTATTTTGGCAACATTCTTCAGATTAGCTGTTCCAGACACATTCAAATGAGACCGGCATTAACAAATATGCCATGCTCAGTCCCTCAGATCACACTGTCCCAATTCTGATGTTTGATAAGACCATTAACTGAAACCTTTGACCCTTGTCTCTATGATTTCTGCATTGCACTGCTGTCATATGACTGGCTGATCATTAGTCTCAGAAAAATCAGTTTTGCTAGTACGGGAAGTTGGCACAGTGTCATTCTGTCACTAATGGCATGTCTCTGTGCCAAAAGAGATAACAATGTGGCATACAGAGCTTTTTTTACTTTGCTGTTAACTTCCTTAGGATTATGTATCAGACCCACACCCGATACAACTTTTGACTAAAAGAAAATCAGAGATAAAGGATTGACCAATTCGTCTCAGCTCCATTTTCTGTCTAGACTAGATCCTTTTACCTAATGTTTCAAAATACCCTACATAGAGAATAATGAGCGCATTATAACCTGAAGTATTTGATAAGGATTTGTATTGCATAATACAATAATCAGGTTTCTGAGAAACAGCCTTTTGGTTTTATAGTAACACCACAATCAACTGTGAAATAATTATTTTTAACCCTTATGAATAAGGCCCTACCTAATTCACGGCTGAGTAACATGCAATTTTCTGGGAAATTCAAAATGTAATGTTTGTGTTTAGCGGTTTAATGTTTTTTATTCGTGTAGCATTTAAGTGCCTCACGTTTACTGGTTAATTTGCACTATGAGGCGGTTCTTGAGCAAGACCCTTAACCCTCTCGGCTCCAGGGGCACCGTACAACAGCTGACCCTGCGCTCTGATCCCAGCTTCCAAAAAAAAGAAACTGTACACTTATATATGTATATGTGACAAAGGCATTCTATTGTAATTGTAGTTAGGAGCATCATGTTTGCGTTTCTGTCATTAAAACGCTGGGTTTTTTGTTAACCTCATAGAAACTATAAGTCTCGTTAAACAAAACTGTATTTTTGTTGTGTTTGGACCTTAATTCCTGCATTCTTGCAATTCCCTGAACTAAAAAGCTGAGAGTCATGACAAAAATGATTAATTTGAATGAAATATTAAGTAATTTTACAAGAAAATGTCAGTGTAGTAGTCTATCACATGAACTATAAAAAGCTCTTCATTTATTTATAGTCTGTTTCAATACTGCTTTATCTTGGTCCGGGTCACAGTTGGTGCAATTCACTGGGAGAAAGGTAGGAAACACCCCGGACAGGTCGCCAGTCCATCACAGGACAGTTAACCTGACCGCATGTGTTTGGACTCTGGGAGAAAACTGGAGAACATGCAAACTCCACTCAGAAAGGACCCGAACTGCTCCATCTGGGAATCGAACCCAGGAGCTTGTTGCTGTGAGGTGACAGTGTTACCCACCAAGCCACCAATAATAATAAATAATGTAATAATGTTTAGTAAATGTATAATAAATAAATAAGGGTCTATCATTATGTTATGTATAAAGATTAAAACTGATATTATTATTAATTATTGGCCAAAATTATTATATCCCTGGGGATTGGGTGGGGGATGTATTTTTTTTCTTGAACCCTTATGTATTTATGACTATTTATTTGCTTTTTGGTTGTTTCAGTGGTGTTGTGTTTTCTTACCACATGTTTAGTGTTTTCAGGCATTAATGCATCTTTAACATGTTTTAACAGAAATTTTAAGTCAGACAGGTTTTACCTTCTGAGTCTTTCTCATAGAAGACCCCGTGTGTGTGCAGAGAAAAGCTCCTGGACGCAAAGTTCTTCAGGCGGACCACAATAACATCTTCAACCTCAGCCCGAAGCACAGGCCCCAGGTAGCCAAGCCAGCTGGGTTTTGGGATCTCCTGTGTATAAGTCTCGTCTGTGTACTGCCTGTAGATAGCTTTTTTATACACGTGGCCAATTCTATGGGGGCCTTGTTCGAGAAATACAGATGCATGTCTGAAAAAAGAGAGAACCCTTTTTTGTAAAACTAAATTATGCTAGATGCATCCCAGAAATAGGTTCATCTGCCAAACCCACTGCTAACATGTATAGAAGAATTATTAAATCAACTGAATTTAATGCTTCGAACTTGGCTTTAGTTTGGGAAAATAAACAGGACTGTACTGTTTGGTGGAACCCTGATTTTAACATCACTAATAAACTGAAACGTTGATTGTACTGATTGTAAGCCAGACCTTTTCATCCAATACCAGCGTCTGACCTTACAAATACACTTTTGACTAAATGGACACAGACACAAATATATAAACTATATATACAGTACATTCAGAAAGTATTCAGACCCCTTGACTCCTTTTTGCACACTTTAGTGCATTGTGGATTTGATTTTAAATAAATATAACATTTATTCATTGCTTGTAACACATTAATTTAAACTCACTGATAATGATGAAGTAAAAATATTATAATAAATAAACAAAATATTCACAAAATTATCCAGAACCTTTAATTTGGTGCTCCTAATTGTAGTTAGGAGTATCATGTTTGCTTTAATTATTTTTAAGAACTATGTCTAGAGCTCAATTGGAATCCACCTGTTACAATATGAATGGATTTGACATATTTTGAGGGTTAGAAATTTCACTTTTGACTTTAAATTAAGTTAAAAAATCCTGATTTCAAAAATAAAAATGAACAAATAATAAGAAAAAAAATTATTAGTAATAATACTAAAAAATAAAATATTATTAACATGTTTTTATTTAAAAAAAATAAAAATAAAAAAATAAAATAAAATCATGTTTTTACTTTATCATCATGGGTATTGAATGTAGACGTGTGTGCCTCGCCTAGTGGCTGCCGTGCAAGAAAATCTGTGCTCCATAATATGCACCTTGATGCTTGACATCTTGATGTTGTTTTATGATTAACAGACAAAAGCAAGCTTAACTGTCAGGACTGATAGTGTTACATTGTTCCAGCAGCTTCTAACTAAAAAGGGTTTTTTTCAGCAGAGCTATTTTTGGTGGCTCCTGGATTAAATATTTTCTAGATATTATCCAGACAAATCCAAAGGTTGGGCTTTTTTAACTCTTAGCAGGAAACAGAATCATATACGGCACATTTTATTAGTTGGGGTAAAATTTCTGTTTATATGGGCACAGAGAAGTCACCAGGTCTAATCAATCATGATCGTTAATGATGTGCTGAAAGCCCATGCCACAACGTTTAATGAGAAAATAATAATAATAGTATTACTATAATGATAATATAAAAACTAATAAAAGCTACTGTATGGACAGCTATGACACAAAATATCTAATATCTATTTACACAACAAATTTATGAACAAAGTAAAATTCAATTAATCATTTAGTCACAGAACTAAACAGGAGTCAGAAATTTTGACTTTTGGCTTCTGTATTCATGTCTTGAATATTATACCCATATTTAAACATAATTAAACAATAAAACATACTCATCCTGAGCAGCAGATTTCCCGTTAATGTGGTTATATCCTCCTGGTGCATAATCCCAGTGCTCCTCTCTTATTCCAATAAAGAAAGTTCTTTTAATGCCTTGGTTTTCTCGAATGAATGAGCAAAAACTGATTAGACTGAACAAACACCAGCTATTCACGTGAAGCTCCATTGTGTAAGCTCCAGCGTGTCCTCTGTAAAGTGATTAAAAGTGCTGATGAGGCTAAAGCAGAGAAGAGAGAGAGAGAGAGTGAGAGTGAGAGAGAGAGGAATGACATGGGATGGGATCTATCACAAAGACACAATACATTGTAATGAACTACTTAAACTAGTGTACTGATCATTTTTCCCTTTTTGCACTGTCCCAAAATATTTCCAACCCAGTTCCCTTGTACTCCCCCGCCACTTGCATGACACTGAGCAGGGCTGCAGGCTAGCACACACCTCCCCCAAAACATGTAAAGCCATCAAGTTGACCACTTTCACATCCTGGCCAGTGGCTGATTCTTTTTTGCCCCTTGTTTATCTTGATCTGTATGTTTCTGATTTTCACCCATTCTTTTACCACTTGCACCACCCCACTCTGACCGAGGAAAGCTGCTGACTAACATTCGCCCCCTGCAACACGTACGCTGTCACCAGCTGCTTCTCTACACCAGCCAGCAAGAATTCTAAAGGAAAGTGATACCCCATATAGAAAGTCAAGCTATGCCCCATGCACTACTCATGCTTGCATCTCGAACAGACAGCAGAGGACGCATTTGCAGCGGTAGGCCAAAGGTTAGCATATTTAATTGCTGTGCCACTTGGGTGCCCTGGCGGTGTATTCTTACAGAAAGACCTAACTCTTACTGGGGATCACATCATGCTCTCCATATTTGTCAGCTGTTCGTGCCAGTTTGTGCCAGCGCCTTCCCTTTTGTGTCCAGCCTTCCCTCCCTCAGGACACAGCCATTTGTGTCTGTTGAGTGGTCGATAAGTCTGGGGGCACTACTTAGTCTCATTGGCTCCCAAGCTTTTTTTTTTTTTTACAGACACAATATTATAGCAGTGACATGATGGTGCAGCTGGTAGGTGCTGCATTGAAACATGGGTACTAGGTGCCAGGGTTTGATCCTTGGCCCACTCAGTATTAAAAATAAATTTTTAATTGGGGAGGAAAGGAAACCATATGCTGCAAATAGCTAAAAATATTAACTTCTTGTAGTTGTTGATCACAATTACGTTTACATTTTCAGCATTTAGTAGACGCTTTTATCCAAAGCGACTTACAGTATTGTGACAGTATACAGTCTAAGCAATTGAGGATTAAGGGCCTTGCTCAAGGGCTCAACAGCAGCAACCTGGCAGTGGTGGGGCTTGAACCAGCAACCTTCTGATTACTAGTCCAGTACCTTAACCACTAGGCTACAACTGCCCTTTATTTATTATTTATTACAGAAACATCTGCAGTAAAACATAGTTTTTTGCAGCATTGTGGTTCAATTTTGGCATTTGGAAATTGTTTTTCCTAAATTTTAAGTGGCATTCAGGTCAGGAGCTCAGTCATGCAAGCACCTTCCTTTTTTTAAGAAACTAGTCCTGACTTGGTTTCGAGTTTCTAGTGAAAACATCCAGATTTTTTGTTGAAGATTAAATTCTGTTTTTTCTGACATGTTGACAGACGATCCAAATGCCTGTGTGCATCTTCCTCTTTCTTTTTGGCTTTTTGGAGTTTTTATGTGGGGTGTGGCAGCAATGTGTCTTTAAATTATTGTATATTAATGTATTGTATTGTTGTTGCTATGTACAAATTTTCCATAACTGAAATGTTTTAGTAATACATTTCAAAGCAATTTTTAGTTGGCATGTCTACGATAAAATTTAAAGTTAGCTTTACTGGATACATTAACATCTGCTAATTTAAAATTAGCTTAGCAATTTAAGTTTAGCAAAAATGTTATGCCAGACTTGTTATGCCAACTTAAATTTGTAATTGTGGGGGTCAAATCAGCCTTAATGTTGTACTAACTTAAAAAAGGCAAGAAAATCAGTTACTTAATGATAAATAAAGTTGAATTCACTTAATTTGTACAGTTTGCTTTGAGGTTTATTGTTGATTACTTTCTGTTTAGCTGTTGTGTGTGGTGCACATGTACAGGTACATTTTGTGGTGATTTTTGTTCCGACAGGAATGTTGCTATGGCTTGTAGCTTATTAAAAACATAGTGGCTCAGTGGGTAGCACTGTTGCATCATAGCCTGAAGGTCTTGGGTTTGATTTCCAAGTAAAGCGGTACTTTTCTGCGGACTGTCAATGACAATTCAGCATTCACTCTCACTGCTGCCATCGTGCGGCCATTAGAAATCATTGCAGTTTTTAAATAATTAACGCCTCTGCAGTAGCGCCACGGCCCACTGAAACCACTACTCTACGTCTTTCCGGCAGGTGGCAGCAGTGAACACGCCGTGTTAAGGACGCGTTTGTCAGATTGAGAAAAAGAAGAAACACGTTCATGCAGTGCAGGGGGAAAATGGTGGACTTCATAGGCTCGTTAGCTTTGTTTTTACCGCTTTACCGAAATAACCCACATTAGCTTTCACTTCGTTCTGCGGTTATATTTATGTCCGCGTCGCAATGTTTAAAAAAGCGAAAAAGTGCAATTTCAGGCGCAGGAACGAGTCGGACGACGAGGAGAAGGTGGAAAATGAGCAGCAGCAGCAGTGCGGGCCCGGAGCGAACAGCACTAACACCCCCGCTACACCCGTTACTGTTACCGGAGCTAATTCTCTTAACAGCCACGGTAACGGAGTTCAAACCAACTCTAT